>NC_092226.1:76285290-76532790 GCF_036320965.1 Panulirus ornatus | reverse complement strand
TCACACACTTTACCAAACTCAGTCACCAGCTTCTGCAGTTTCTCACATGTATCAGCCACCAGCGCTGTATCATCAGCGAACAACAACTGACTCACTTCCCAAGCTCTCTCATCCACAACAGACTTCATACTTGCCCCTCTTTCCAAAACTCTTGTATTCACCTCCCTAACAACCCCATCCATAAACGAATTAAACAACCATGGGGACATCACACACCCCTGCCGCAAACCTACATTCACTGAGAACCAATCACTTTCCTCTCTTCCTACACGTACACATGCCTTACATCCTCGATAAAAACTTTTCATTGCTTCTAACAACTTGCCTCCCACACCATATATTCTTAATACCTTCCACAGAGCATCTCTATCAACTCTATCATATGCCTTCTCCAGATCCATAAATGCTACATACAAATCCATTAGCTTTTCTAAGTATTTCTCACGTACATTCTTCAAAGCAAACACCTGATCCACACATCCTCTACCACTTCTGAAACCACACTGCTCTTCCCCAATCTGATGCTCTGTACATGCCTTCACCCTCTCAATCAATACCCTCCCATATGATTTACCAGGAATACTCAACAAACTTATACCTCTGTAATTTGAGCACTCACTCTTATCCCCTTTGCCTTTGTACAATGGCACTATGCACGCATTTCGCCAATCCTCAGGCACCTCACCATGAGTCATACATACATTAAATAACCTTACCAACCAGTCAACAATACAGTCACCCCCTTTTTTAATAAATTCCACTGCAAAACCATCCAAACCTGCTGCCTTGCCGGCTTTCATCTTCCGCAAAGCTTCCGCAACTCTCATATATATATATATATATATATGTATATATATATATATATATATATATATATATATATATATATCCCTGGGGATAGGGGAGAAAGAATACTTCCCACGTATTCCCTGCGTGTCGTAGAAGGCGACTAAAAGGGAAGGGAGCGGGGGGCTGGAAATCCTCCCCTCTCGTTTTTTTTTTTTTTTTTTTTTTTTTTTTTTCCAAAAGAAGGAACAGAGAAGGGGGCCAGGTGAGAATATTCCCTCAAAGGCCCAGTCCTCTGTTCTTAACGCTACCTCGCTATCGCGGGAAATGGCGAATAGTATGAAAAAAAAAATAAAAAAAAAATATATATATATATATATATATATATATATATATATATATATATATATATATATATATATATATATATATATATATATGAGAGTTGGGGTGAGAGAGTATCATTAAATTTTAGGGAGAATAAAAAGATGTTCTGGAAGGAGGTAAATAAAGTGCGTAAGACAAGGGAGCAAATGGGAACTTCAGTGAAGGGCGCAAATGGGGAGGTGATAACAAGTAGTGGTGATGTGAGAAGGAGATGGAGTGAGTATTTTGAAGGTTTGTTGAATGTGTTTGATGATAGACTGGCAGATATAGGGTGTTTTGGTCGAGGTGGTGTGCAAAGTGAGAGGGTTAGGGAAAATGATTTGGTAAACAGAGAAGAGGTAGTAAAAGCTTTGCGGAAGATGAAAGCCGGCAAGGCAGCAGGTTTGGATGGTATTGCAGTGGAATTTATTAAGAAAGGGGGTGACCGTATTATTGACTGGTTGGTAAGGATATTTAATGTATATATGACTCATGGTGAAGTGCCTGAGGATTGGCGGAATGCGTGCATAGTGCCATTGTACAAAGGCAAAGGGGATAAGAGTGAGTGCTCAAATGACAGAGGTATAAGTTTGTTGAGTATTCCTGGTAAATTATATGGGAGGGTATTGATTGCGAGGGTGAAGGCATGTACAGAGCATCAGATTGGGGAAGAGCAGTGTGGTTTCAGAAGTGGTAGAGGATGTGTGGATCAGGTGTTTGCTTTGAAGAATGTATGTGAGAAATACTTAGAAAAGCAAATGGATTTGTATGTAGCATTTATGGATCTGGAGAAGGCATATGATAGAGTTGATAGAGATGCTCTGTGGAAGGTATTAAGAATATGTGGTGTGGGAGGCAAGTTGTTAGAAGCAGTGAAAAGTTTTTATTGAGAATGTAAGGCATGTGTACGTGTAGGAAGAGAGGAAAGTGATTGGTTCTCAGTGAATGTAGGTTTGCGGCAGGGGTGTGTGATGTCTCCATGGTTGTTTAATTTGTTTATGGATGGGGTTGTTAGGCAGGTAAATGCAAGAGTTTTGGAAAGAGGGGCAAGTATGAAGTCTGTTGGGGATGAGAGAGCTTGGGAAGTGAGTCAGTTGTTGTTCGCTGATGATACAGCGCTGGTGGCTGATTCATGTGAGAAACTGCAGAAGCTGGTGACTGAGTTTGGTAAAGTGTGTGAAAGAAGAAAGTTAAGAGTAAATGTGAATAAGAGCAAGGTTATTAGGTACAGTAGGGTTGAGGGTCAAGTCAATTGGGAGGTAAGTTTGAATGGAGAAAAACTGGAGGAAGTAAAGTGTTTTAGATATCTGGGAGTGGATCTGGCAGCGGATGGAACCATGGAAGCGGAAGTGGATCATAGGGTGGGGGAGGGGGCGAAAATCCTGGGAGCCTTGAAGAATGTGTGGAAGTCGAGAACATTATCTCGGAAAGCAAAAATGGGTATGTTTGAAGGAATAGTTGTTCCAACAATGTTGTATGGTTGCTAGGCGTGGGCTATGGATAGAGTTGTGCGCAGGAGGATGGATGTGCTGGAAATAAGATGTTTGAGGACAATGTGTGGTGTGAGGTGATTTGATCGAGTAAGTAACGTAAGGGTAAGAGAGATGTGTGGAAATAAAAAGAGCGTGTTTGAGAGAGCAGAAGAGGGTGTTTTGAAATGGTTTGGGCACATGGAGAGAATGAGTGAGGAAAGATTGACCAAGAGGATATATGTGTCGGAGGTGGAGGGAACGAGGAGAAGTGGGAGACCAAATTGGAGGTGGAAAGATGGAGTGAAAAAGATTTTGTGTGATCGGGGCCTGAACATGCAGGAGGGTGAAAGGAGGGCAAGGAATAGAGTGAATTGGATCGATGTGGTATACCGGGGTTGACGTGCTGTCAGTGGATTGAATCAGGGCATGTGAAGCGTCTGGGGCAAACCATGGAAAGCTGTGTAGGTATATATATTTGGGTGTGTCGACGTATGTATATACATGTGTATGAGGGTGGGTTGGGCCATCTCTTTCGTCTGTTTCCATGAGCTACCTCGCAAACGCGGGAGACAGCGACAAAGTATAATCAAAAAAATAAAAAATATAAATATATATATATATATATATATATATATATATATATATATATTTTCTTTTTTTTCTTTTAAACTATTCGCCATTTCCCGCATTAGCGAGGTAGCGTTAAGAACAGAGGACTGGGCCTTTTTTGGAATATCCTCACTTGGCCCCCTCTGTTCCTTCTTTTGGAAAATTAAAAAAAAAACGAGAGGTTAGGATTTCCAGCCCCCACTCTCTCCCCTTTTAGTCGCCTTCTACGACACGCAGGGAATACGTGGGAAGTATTCTTAATCCCCTATCCCCAGGGATAATATATATATATATATATATATATATATATATATATATATATATATATATATATATATATATATATATATATATATGCATATATATATATATATATATATATATATATATATATATATATATATATATATATATATATATATATATATATATATATATATATATATATATATATATATATATATATATATATATATATATATGAAAAGTTTTTATCGAGGATGTAAGGCATGTGTACGTGTAGGAAGAGAGGAAAGTGATTGGTTCTCAGTGAATGTAGGTTTGCGGCAGGGGTGTGTGATGTCTCCATGGTTGTTTAATTTGTTTATGGATGGGGTTGTTAGGCAGGTAAATGCAAGAGTTTTGGAAAGAGGGGCAAGTATGAAGTCTGTTGGGGATGAGAGAGCTTGGGAAGTGAGTCAGTTGTTGTTCGCTGATGATACAGCGCTGGTGGCTGATTCATGTGAGAAACTGCAGAAGCTGGTGACTGAGTTTGGTAAAGTGTGTGAAAGAAGAAAGTTAAGAGTAAATGTGAATAAGAGCAAGGTTATTAGGTACAGTAGGGTTGAGGGTCAAGTCAATTGGGAGGTAAGTTTGAATGGAGAAAAACTGGAGGAAGTAAAGTGTTTTAGATATCTGGGAGTGGATCTGGCAGCGGATGGAACCATGGAAGCGGAAGTGGATCATAGGGTGGGGGAGGGGGCGAAAATTCTGGGAGCCTTGAAGAATGTGTGGAAGTCGAGAACATTATCTCGGAAAGCAAAAATGGGTATGTTTGAAGGAATAGTTGTTCCAACAATGTTGTATGGTTGCGAGGCGTGGGCTATGGATAGAGTTGTGCGCAGGAGGATGGATGTGCTGGAAATAAGATGTTTGAGGACAATGTGTGATGTGAGGTGATTTGATCGAGTAAGTAACGTAAGGGTAAGAGAGATGTGTGGAAATAAAAAGAGCGTGTTTGAGAGAGCAGAAGAGGGTGTTTTGAAATGGTTTGGGCACATGGAGAGAATGAGTGAGGAAAGATTGACCAAGAGGATATATGTGTCGGAGGTGGAGGGAACGAGGAGAAGTGGGAGACCAAATTGGAGGTGGAAAGATGGAGTGAAAAAGATTTTGTGTGATCGGGGCCTGAACATGCAGGAGGGTGAAAGGAGGGCAAGGAATAGAGTGAATTGGATCGATGTGGTATACCGGGGTTGACGTGCTGTCAGTGGATTGAATCAGGGCATGTGAAGCGTCTGGGGTAAACCATGGAAAGCTGTGTAGGTATATATATTTGGGTGTGTGGACGTATGTATATGCATGTGTATGAGGGTGGGTTGGGCCATCTCTTTCGTCTGTTTCCATGCGCTACCTTGTAAACGCGGGAGACAGCGACAAAGTATAATAAAAAAATAAAAAATATAAATATATATATATATATATATATATATATATATATATATATATATTTTCTTTTTTTTCTTTTAAACTATTCGCCATTTCCCGCATTAGCGAGGTAGCGTTAAGAACAGAGGACTGGGCCTTTTTTGGAATATCCTCACTTGGCCCCCTCTGTTCCTTCTTTTGGAAAATTAAAAAAAAAACGAGAGGTTAGGATTTCCAGCCCCCACTCTCTCCCCTTTTAGTCGCCTTCTACGACACGCAGGGAATACGTGGGAAGTATTCTTAATCCCCTATCCCCAGGGATAATATATATATATATATATATATATATATATATATATATATATATATATATATATATATATATATATATATATATATATATGCATATATATATATATATATATATATATATATATATATATATATATATATATATATATATATATATATATATATATATATATATATATATATATATATATATATATATATATATATATATATATATATGAAAAGTTTTTATCGAGGATGTGAGGCATGTGTACGTGTAGGAAGAGAGGAAAGTGATTGGTTCTCAGTGAATGTAGGTTTGCGGCAGGGGTTTGTGATGTCTCCATGGTTGTTTGATTTGTTTATGGATGGGGTTGTTAGGGAGGTGAATGCAAGGGCTTTGGAAAGAGGGGCAAGTATGAAGTCTGTTGGGGATGAGAGAGCTTGGGAAGTGAGTCAGTTGTTGTTCGCTGATGATACAGCGCTGGTGGCTGATTCATGTGAGAAACTGCTGAAGCTGGTGACTGAGTTTGGTAAAGTGTGTGAAAGAAGAAAGTTAAGAGTAAATGTGAATAAGAGCAAGGTTATTAGGTACAGTAGGGTTGAGGGTCAAGTCAATTGGGAGGTAAGTTTGAATGGAGGAAAACTGGAGGAAGTAAAGTGTTTTAGATATCTGGGAGTGTATCTGGCAGCGGATGGAACCATGGAAGCGGAAGTGAATCATAGGGTGGGGGAGGGGGCGAAAATTCTGGGAGCCTTGCAGAATGTGTGCAAGTCGAGAACATTATCTCGGAAAGCAAAAATGGGTATGTTTGAAGGAATAGTGGTTCCAACAATGTTGTATGGTTGCGAGGCGTGGGCTATGGATAGAGTTATGCGCAGGAGGATGGATGTGCTGGAAATGAGATGTTTGAGGACAATATGTGGTGTGAGGTGGTTTGATCGAGTAAGTAACGTAAGGGTAAGAGAGATGTGTGGAAATAAAAAGAGCGTGGTTGAGAGAGCAGAAGAGGGTGTTTTGAAATGGTTTGGGCACATGGAGAGAATGAGTGAGGAAAGATTGACCAAGATGATATATGTGTCGGAGGTGGAGGGAACGAGGAGAAGTGGGAGACCAAATTGGAGGTGGAAAGATAGAGTGAAAAAGATTTTGTGTGATCGGGGCCTGAACATGCAGGAGGGTGAAAGGAGGGCAAGGAATAGAGTGAATTGGATCGATGTGGTATACCGGGGTTGACGTGCTGTCAGTGGGTTGAATCAGGGCATGTGAAGCGTCTGGGGTAAACCATAGAAAGCTGTGTAGGTATGTATATTTGCGTGTGTGGACGTATGTATATACATGTGTATGGGGATGGGTTGGGCCATTTTCTTTCGTCTGTTTCCTTGCGCTACCTCGCAAACGCGGGAGACAGCGACAAAGCAAGAAAAAAAAAAAAAAAAATATATATATATATATATATATATATATATATATATATATATATATATATATATATATATATACATATATATATATATATATATATATATATATATATATATATATATATATATATATATATATATTTATATATATTATCCCTGGGGATAGGGGAGAAAGATTACTTCCCACGTAATCCCTGCGTGTCGTAGAAGGCGACTAAAAGGGAAGGGAGCGGGGGGCTGGAAATCCCCCTCTCTCGTTTTTCTTTTTTCTTTTTTTTTTTTCCAAAAGAAGGAACAGAGAAGGGGGTCAGGTGAGGATATTCCCTCAAAGGCCCAGTCCTCTGTTCTTAACGCTACCTCGCTATCGCGGGAAATGGCGAATAGTATGAAAGAAAAAAGAAAAATATATATATATATATATATATATATATATATATATATATATATATATATATATATATATATATATATATATATATATATATATATATATATATATATATATATATATATATATATATATATATGTGTGTGTGTGTGTGTGTGTGTGTGGAATTATATTCGAAGGCTTGGGCTGGGATGTCTAAATGTACTACATTTGTTTCAAAAATGCCTAAATGTTTTGACTGTGATTGAAATATAATTGAAGGGTATGGGTAATAGTAGTATTGGAATGTACTGGGATAAAGTCTAGGTTTATAGAGGAAACAAAAGCGAAAGAAGGGATGACACATTCGATGTTAAACGAAATGTGAGACTATGTGAAAGAGTGCTAAAGAATCTTAAGACTGATGTTGATTAGACTGAAGACATCTCTTAATAAATGGGTGATAGTTAGATCTTATTCACTTGGAAGTGTGACTACTGAAGATGAAACGAGTATATTTTGGAAGAAATTGAGTGCAAGCTCTGGCAGTTTTTGATGGGAGGACTGAAACCTGGTGTTAGGGGATCTGATTGCAAGGTTGGTTGTTATGGCAATTAATGGTATAACAAGTAGACTTGAGTTCATTGATGTGTATAAAAATCAGAACAGCTTGGCGAGCTGTGTGCTGAGCAAAGATTGGGAATATATGATATAAAAAGAAAAGATGATAACGCTTGTTTTGCTGGTACTTCTGGAGACTCGTTCGTGCATACTTGTGCTTATGCTCTTTACTGAAGGTATGTTTAGTTTTCATTGTTTGAGGATTAGACACACCTGGAGAACACCGCGAGAGAGTGTGTAGTCAACTGCTTGGTAATCCACTTGTGGTAAGTGATGTGTGGGTAACCTACGTGCATCATACACTTTAATGTTGCTTTGAATATCTGTTGGGTTGAGTACTGTGTGTATAAAACGTTCATCGTATGCTCACATTCTACCTGGACAGTTAGGGTGAACACCGATGACCATGGTATGCTGCATGGTGAATAGCTTGTGGGTGAGTGTTGCATGACAACTTCCTGGTATCACGAACCTTCATATTGCTGACTTTTTGTCACAAAAAGACAAGTGTAATTGTAATTCAACTGTAGCTAAAGAAGAGAAGTGAAGATGATGTGTATTTCTTTTTTCCAAGACTTTAGACAAGTTGTCTACACTTAGCAGGCTTTGCTTGACTTAAAAGGGCTCATAGATCTTTTTGTAAAGATGCGGACGTAAGCAGGATGGCTATATGAGCAAAACGTAAATTGTTTGTTATCATATATACTTTATCACACTGCTGCGACTTATCAAACTAATGGACAACACCAGGTGATCTTAAGGCCACCAAGTTGATGCAATAAAAATCCATGGAGTTCGGCTGACTGTATGTAGCACGTTCCTCATCTTTACAAGACTTTGATGCTAATTCCAGATACTTCCCTCTCAGCATGCAGTGTAGGAATAACGCCACAAACACAGATCACATACTCAAATGTGTGCCTCCATTCACACACGGGTTCTGGAACACCTTTGATTATGTACAGGAAGACTTACTATTAGGATTGCCATATATCATTCTTGTCGTGAAGTTGCTGTGGCCCTCAGGTGTGTCTGTCTTGAATTATGAAGTATAGCAAGCTCTTCAGATGTCGTTTAAATATTTATGTAACTATATCCTTTCATCATTTGGAAATATCCAAGAGCCACACTAATCTATTATCAAATATACCATGAATTACTTTTCTAAAGTTTGTGAATAATTTAAACAATTGTTTTCCACATCTGCTGCTTAATGATCCAAAAAAATACGAGAAAAGAAATGCCCAATTTTCACTTGCTGCTTATCGTTTGGTGGGGTCAGGTTAAAGACATATCTAATACTCTTAGGACTTGTTTAGAAATTTTGTATTCTTTATTTCTTGTTTTTCTACTATTCGGTTTCCTACAAGAGGCTTACTTGTATAATTATTTGATGAAGAGAGATAAATGGACATGTGCTTATGGCTTATTATGCATCCTTAAGCAGTGTTCTGGTGTTCCTTTAAACTTCTGGATATGATTTTTTCCTCCATTCAGCACCTTTAACAGAACAATACTTTCGTGTTTTATCCTCAAAAATGTCTCTATGTGACTTTGATTTCAAGACATTTCCTGTTGCTATTTCCAGAATCAGAGGAATTCCAGTTCACAAAAAATTTCACTTTTCTATGTATTCTTATCCATAAGATGTTAAGAATCTTTTTTTAATAATATTCACCTTCTTTGCCATTTCTTTTCTTTGATAATCATTGCATGTAGTATCTGACAAATTACTGTCCATTGTGCTTCTTAGGTTACAGAACAAAAAGTAACTCGAAATCTGCAAACTTACTTGTTGTTGTTGTTGTTGTAGTGTGAGGATGTTAAAGCCCTGGTAATGGTTATACGTAAAACACATTCATCCAGTTTAGAAATTATGACGGTCAAACTTTTAGTACTTCAAAATACATGTCTGACCATAAGCTTGTCTAGTTCATTAATTGATGATAGTTACTTTACGTAGTTATTTGTGTTACATTCTAGGTTTTTAACTATGTAAAAAAAAATTGCTGTACTATGTGTCTGATGGGAGGAGAAACAAAATAATTAGTTAGTTTAATGTAATTAAATTTTCTCCTGCTTTGAATAAGTGCTTTGAACGCTTATCAGAAAAATCTTGTAAACAGTGGAACACTCCAAGCTGGAGGTTTTCCTAGATCAAGCCACGCTGTTAAAGTACAGACAGGACAAGTAAATTATTTTTGCCTAAGTTTACTATCATGTGAGTCAGCTGTGGTCCTGGTGTGTAACTGGTACGTCACATAATAAGAGAGAGATCGAGGAACACAACTGGTACTGTATCCCTCCACAGAGGCGGTGTCGGAGATCACTGGCGGCCCTGACATGTATGCTCAAGAAGGCAGTGATGTGACGTTGATGTGTCGCCTTAGGAACTACACTGAACCTCCTACCTATGTCTTCTGGTACCATGGAGACCAAATGATCAACTACGATGCTGATAGACAGGTGAGTCTCGTGGCAGTAAGGGAAAGGGGAGCATACAGAACACGTGATTCAGCTACGATGCTGTTAAACAAGTAGCTGTGGCAAAAGAAAATACACTAACCTAACCCACCGATAGATTAAACATCATTAAAACGACATACCATTATAGTACAAGTTTGTGCATCCGACAATGAGAGTCCGCGCAACGTACGGTTTGGTAATATATTCCACTATATCACACGTCAGTATAAATGACTTCAATAAAATAAAAGTCAGCAACAACAACTACGAAAATGGAACTGATACGACATACACCAGTTCACTTAACACAACACACAACACAGGTTGCTGATAGACAACACACACTAGAACAACTCAAGTCGAAATACATTAGCAAACTGATAATTGCTCTATCACGCACACCAAAACGAAAAAGAAGCAAGAAAACAAATGTGATGCAAGCATACCAACACAAACTGTTAAGACGGTGTGATTGCATTCAAGACAGGACAATTCAGGAGCACTTTTAGAAACCTTTTTAATCATGTGGAAGATATATATGATATTTCCGGTACTGGTATAGGGAAACTTTTGTAGCTAGATATTTCTGAAAGGCTCAGCGGAAAAAGGACGTTTGTGATTAAGCTCTCGAGGTCATAGATCATAGGTCATTATCCACTCATCGTGGACATTTCTTAGTTGTGTGAAGAAACTAAAATCTCAATGGATGTTGACGTAATTATATATCAGGAATTATAAGAATATAATCTTCGATAATTCTATTAATGAACAAGGTCTTTACATTAGCAATCTGGGGCTGAAGAGTTTCAAATTGTTACCGTGACCAGGTCTTTAATTAGATCAAGGACGATAATCTTTGTCGACAGTCTGAAAAGTCTCATGGCTTATTTTTGCCAAAAACTTTGTTCTTTTTCTAGAAAGTCTTACTTTAGATCATCTTAAATCGATTAAGAACGAAAAGTTGAGAGAAATGCGTTCATTGTCCAACGTTTATATGATAAGTAAAAGGTCGTTTTGAGATTTAATGGTTGTGTTCTTTAGTTTCAAGTCAGTGCCACAATAACAAAGGAAAATATATAGCCTAATATATCTTGAAGAAAGAAACGTGGCTTTGTTGTCCTCTCAAGAGGGCTTCCTGAGGTCACCTGCTGGCAATAATGAAGCGGAAGACTGTAACATATGAGATGTTGTCAACCGCAGTTATGGAATCGTCTAACCACAACATATTCACCCGTAAATGACCACAATATATTCACTCGTATCTAACCATAATATATTCACCCCTATCTAACCACAACATATTCACCCATAAATGACCACAATATATTCACCCGTTTCTAACCACAATATATTCACCCATAAATAACCACAGTGGTTCCAACAATGTTGTATGGTTGCGAGGCGTGGGCTATGGATAGAGTTGTGCGCAGGAGGATGGATGTGCTGGAAATGAGATGTTTGAGGACAATGTGTGGTGTGAGGTGGTTTGATCGAGTAAGTAATGTAAGGGTAAAAGAGATGTGTGGAAATAAAAAGAGCGTGGTTGAGAGAGCAGAAGAGGGTGTTTTGAAATGGTTTGGGCACATGGAGAGAATGAGTGAGGAAAGATTGACCAAGAGGATATATGTGTCGGAGGTGGAGGGAACGAGGTGAAGTGGGAGACCAAATTGGAGGTGGAAAGATGGAGTGAAAAAGATTTTGTGTGAACGGGGCCTGAACATGCAGGAGGGTGAAAGGCGGGCAAGGAATAGAGTGAATTGGATCGATGTGGTAAACCGGGGTTGACGTGCTGTCAGTGGATTGAATCAGGGCATGTGAAGCGTCTGGGGTAAACCATGGAAAGTTGTGTGGGGCCTGGATGTGGAAAGGGAGATGTGGTTTCGGGCATTATTGCGTGGCAGCTAGAGACTGAGTGTGAACGAATGGGGCCTTTGTTGTCTTTTCCTAGTGCTACCTCGCACACATGAGGGGGGAGGGGGATGGTATTCCATGTGTGGCGAGGTGGCGATGGGAGTGAATGGGGGCAGACAGTGTGAATTGTGTGCATGGGTATATATGTATGTGTCTGTGTATGTATATATATGTGTACATTGAGATGTATAGGTATGCATATTTGCGTGTGTGGACGTGTGTGTGTGTATACATTGTGTATGGGGATGTGTTGGGCCATTTCTTTCGTCTGTCTCCTTGCGCTACCTCGCAAACGCGGGAGACAGCGACAAAGCAAAATGAATAATAAATAAAATAACCACAACATACCCATAAATAACCATAACAGGTTCACTCGTAAATAACCACAATATACTCACCCGTAAATAACCAGAACATATTCAGCTGTAAATTACCTGAACATATTCACCTGTAAATAACCACAACATACACATACATAACCTCATCATAACCATTCCTGCACGACTCACCAACCCCTGCTAACCTCTCCGGTGCCACCCATGTATGACCGTGTGTGCTTGAGAATTTAAGTTAGAATGACCTCCCGGCGCTGCCTGGGGTAGCCGTATTATCTACATCAAGATAAACCAGAATAAGTGCAATTATTTGATATATGCATGATTGATAACAAAAAGTTGCATAATTAATTAGCAAAGCTATAATAAGAAAGTGACAAACAATGATCAATTATACAGTAAACAATAGATTACTATAAATATGTTATCAATAATACACTGGTAAACGATAACAAACAAAGGCTGGGAAACCAGTCCAGCCAATGACAGAAAATAAACAGGCGTGAGAATTAAAGGACAATTATGATCTTAGTGGTTTTCAGGAGAAAATGAAGGATACTATATCAGAGGCAATGATATCTGCAGTTACGTACTTTGAAGTAAAAAGAGAATACATTTCCTGATGAGAGATTATCACAGGTGGACACAAACAATATCGATGACATCCGATAATAATAATACCGAAAAATGTAAATATAATCATATATCATATATGAAACCGAGAACTAGAATGGTTATGACATGCGTCGTTTTCAGTGTCATCTGGAAGATCAGTAATCTTGGAAAGGCAATAAGGGTAGGGAAGATTAGATAATTACTATCCATAGCAGCGAGAAATTTTCAAATTAGAAAATCCAGATGACTCAAGTCCGTGAGGTGAAATCACCAAAGCTTTTGAACAAAATTCTGAAATAGATTTTTGACTAAATATTACTTACTGAGAATATTCTTGGATACAACGTATGTAATTGCATTGTTTTATTGTACAAAAGTAAAATGTATTGGCTGACGGTGAACATGAATGGGTTCGACAAATCTAGAAATGGTAAATGAGTTTTGCTCAGTGATATGTGAAAGTTTGCAAAAGTGAAATAAGAAAACACAACCCTTCATTATGTACTAATGCCAGCAGCTGTATATATATCTTTTGGCGTTGGTAACAAAGCTACTCTGATCGAGGGAACTCTGTTATGTAAAAGTTCACCAGAATAAGGAGAGCAGGTGTGGTGTCAAATTCTACAACAGATAAATTTTCCAAAACTGGGAATGATCTGATAAGGTAAGAGGATTACGTGAAATCCGATTTGAAAGAGATATGAACAATGTTCAGAAGAAGTAAACGAAGGTTATGCACAATGATCAAGTTTGAGAGTGAAAAAGTACAAAAGCCAAAGCCAGAACGAGATCAGATATCATTAAAGAGATGAGTAAGTTTAGATGCGGCTTCCAGTGGATATCAGGGCAACAGTGAAGGGAACTGGCGGGAGGGGGTACTAGAGTTTGAGCATTGTAACAGACCATTACTGGTAGGGTGATATACGCTACAGTTTTTCACTTTTAAATGCTCTAGAATTTATAGACAGCAGCAAGAACTAAGTTGTTGAATTCTAAACAAAAAAATCCAGAGAGAGCTCCCTTGGAATAGTAAGTCGAAAAATCATATTATTTGAAAGCTAGAGCCAAACGCTTTCCGGATTCAACTGTTATGGAATCAACTGAGACGAATAAATTGTGTAGCCTGAACAGCGAGGAGAGAATTTACTCAAGAAATCGAGAAAGATCCTTTGGTAAGGTCGTGAAGGAATATGTTATTATTACAACATGGATACAAGTACATCTAAGATTCCATTATGAGATGCACATTAGACGCCCGTCTGCAAATATTCTGAGAATCTTTCGGTCTGCACAGCCGCTAACCCTGTTACTACACTGGACGAGCTTTGCTGTTCCGTCTAGGATGAGTATGATAAACACGACTTAAATCTCGAGGAACGACAAACAAAGGGACAAGAAGCAGGCAAACCTGGCGTGTTTTCGCTAATGTTTGAAGCATAAACTTTACACCGAGCTAAACCATTGTCGAGAGAGGATTTGTTGTTCGGGAGTTTCTTCAGGAGAAGTTAAGAAAGCCACATCCTTGAGATATCTTAAGACGTCAAAATAACTCCTAAGTCGCCATTCTTTGGTGATCATCAGTACTTAAAATATAAGGTTCAGGGAAATCATTGAAGTCTAGGTTGGGAGCAGACATTATTTGGGGTTTAAGATGTGCAAGAGAAGTAAAAAAGGAGGAAGAAATTTTCACAACATCGCTGTTAAGGAAAGGTCATTGCTCACGTGGCTGTCTCCCTACATAGACTATATAAAGCCAGACATGCACCAGAGATCCAAGACTTGTGGCAGGCACCCACGCAGACAGCTCACGAGAGCAATGGTTACACTGGTATAATGTTTACCGCTCAATGATACTAGACTGAGCCGTTATATTACTTATGATCATCGATATGTACCAGGTATGATCGTTTGCAGTTCTGGTCACCTTACGTGAGTTCGGGAAAAATGCATGATAACATATAGCACGTGAAAATATACAACACACGAGAGAATACAGCACAAGAAAGTATGTACTATATTTAGCACATGATCTTTTTCATGAACTATTACATCTAAATTCTTTATATCTATATGACACAGTTACAGTTCTTTTAAATGAAAAGGTAATTTCATTCCACTTCAAGAAATGTGCATTAAAATTCACTTATACTATTAAAGATCTTGAGACAAGTTAAATGTTGGTACTCGTTGTATATAAAATGTTACTCTTCCCCATTGTTCGTTTCACAACTGTTATAGTCTGTGGCTTGTATCTTGTCTCTCAAGATATATTCTGAATTTTATCTTCGTCATATCAAAACGTATCCTTGGATAATAACCTATGGTAAATTTTTCTCTCTTTTTGTCTTTAAATAGAATAGATAACATCTCTCTGGGGCCAGTATGGTTCCTGGTCATCTGGGTCACTGTTCAAATTATCCCAGGTAGATTGAGTAAACCCTTGATCGTCTCCTGCGTCTTTCCATTTCATTAAGCTTCACGTCACACCAAAGCACGCCATCTGCCCCACCGAGAATATGCTACTGTAATGAAATCTTCTCTGGCCACGAACGTGACATCTGGCTTTAGTAATATTGTCTCGCCGGTTATTATGGACTGAGAAAATCGTACATGCAAAGTTATAATTGGAGGGACTATAGTGGACGGTATCTTGGCGACCCACAAGTAACCGGGTTTAGTAGGCTACCTCATGAAACGTACTCGTACATCACAACTAAACCAGTCACACCAGACTTATGCAGGAGTATTAATATTGTTTGTGTTTTTGTGTGTTGATGGAGGTGAGCGTGGTTAGCCGAGGTGGGGAGAGCGAGCTGCGTCTGGCGCGCGTCACCAAGGTAGCCTCAGGAAACTACACCTGCGTCCCAGCCAACGCCATGCCTTCCTCCGTCACCCTCCATGTCATTACAGGTGAGGCCCTCCAGTAGTGCCCTCCATATAGCGGCTGTTGATGAGTACCTTCAGTAGTACTGTGAGGTGAGGCCCTCCATTAGCGTCATCAGCGTTATTGCAGGAGGCCCATCAACAGCACCCTCTAGGTGAGGCCCTCCACCAGTACTTTCAGTTTTACTGTAGGCGAGGCCCTTCAAGAGTACCCTTCATGTTGCTGTAGGTGAGGCCCTTCAAGAGTACCCTTCATGTTGCTGTAGGCGAGGCCCTTCAAGAGTACCCTTCATGTTGCTGTAAGTGAGGCCCTTGAAGAGTACCCTTCATGTTGCTGTGGGTGAGGCCCTTCAAGAGTACCCTTCATGTTGCTGTAGGTGAGGCCCTTCAAGAGTACTCTTCATGCTGCTGTAGGTGAGGCCCTTCAAGAGTACCCTTCATGTTGCTGTAGGTGAGGCCCTCCCTCGTCCCTCATCATCCAAGTTAACACAGTGGACAACATTTTGTCCTACCCTTCACATTACTGCAGGTGAGGCTTTACAACGTCACCCTCCAAGTTACAACAGGTGAGTTTCTCCATCATTAACTTCCATGTTAGTACAACTGAAGCTCTTCCTTCACCACCTACATTATTACAGGCGAGTCTCTCCAGTTCCAAGCTATGACAAATTCCACCTCCAACCTTCACAGTAACAATTGTGAAACTCTCCCCTGTCACCCTTCAACCTATTACCTAGACGCTAATAGAGGTAAATTCCTCAATCTTTACCCTTGACAGTATCAAAGGTGAATCCCTAAACCTTCGACATTAATGCTATGAAAGATGAATCCCTCATCCCTCAACCTTCAAACTATTGCAGTCGAATCCGTCTTTCCTTGTCTCTCTGATGCAGATGAGAGTTCCTCTCTTCTTTCTGGTTATCAAAGACGAAGCCCTCCCCTCCAGGATATGACAGAGGACACCTTCCTCCCAACCTACACGTTATAACTCAAGAAGCCTTCTCCTCATCCCCCACGTCATGACAGAGGATACCTTCCCCTCATCCTACACGTTATAACTCAAGAAGCCTTCTCCTCATCCCCCACGTCATGACAGAGGATACCTTCCCCTCATCCTACACGTTATAACTCAAGAAGCCTTCCCCTCATCCTACACGTTATAACTCAAGAAGCCTTCTCCTCATCCCCCACGTCATGACAGAGGACACCTTCCCCTCATCCTCCACGATACAAGAGGTGAAGCCTTCCTTTTATCCTTCAGGTTATGGCAGGGGAAGCCCTCCACTTTGCTCTCAACATTCTTATAATGTGAAACCTTATTTCAGCTTAGATCTCATTTGTCACACCGTAGCCCATTATGGGTGACGTTTTCCTTCAATTCATTATGTAGTTCCTGCCACCTGAACCCCCCCCCCCCCCCCACCTGAGGACCCAAGACCCACGCACATAGATTGTTCTTCATATTTGATTTTCTCCCTTCCTCTCTGGCATTTGTATATCATAATGAGTCTTGATGGTGAGTCATCGATTCTTGTGCAGTTACCACATTCTGTTTGATTAATTTTTCACAATTATGTGATAGGTAATCCTTCATAGCCTGTGTGCGTATGTGAAACAGTGTGTGGTTCTGTTGGCATGTTTGTCTTATTTTTTGTCAATACAACTGTCTCAAAGTAAGGGCTCGAACCTATTCAGCTGAAGCTTTACGGTTATCATAGCAGTGATAAAGGTAAACCTTTCCAGGCGAAGCACCAGCAGCCATGCAGCGAGCCGCCGCCCCACCCCTGCACAGTGCTTACACTGTGGCCCTGGCAGCTGGCACTCTCGTGATACTCAGCTTGTGAGCGTGCAGCTGTGACCAGGCGCTACACCTTCGTCTCCGTTCCTGGGTGGATTGCCTACCAGTGCTGGAAGCAGATCCCCTGCGTTCTGTTACTGGACGAGTAACGTAATACTCAACTCGCACCTCCGTTTCTGTTGTTTTGTGATCTACTTACCCGTGCCAGGTAGTCTACACTTCCATCGCCGCGGCTGGGTGGAAGGCCTGCCGGAGTTCGACATCTAAAGTCTCATTCGATTGTCGGATGGATGGCGCATCTTAGCCAGGCAACCCACTCCCCCCTCTCTTTCACCGGGTCATTGGTCTACCTTTGCCAAGTGCCCTACACTGCCTGGGTGAAATGGCCGACCTCTGCATCTGTTAAGGTGGTGAGTGGCCTACTGGTATCAGGCACCCAATTCTCTGTAAATGTCACGGGATGAGAGGCCTACTGGTGATATTCTCCTTACATCTACGTCCATTTGCCGGTGAATGGTGTACCTCCACCAGTCAGTGTTCTGTTGGTGATGGGCACAGCATACCTCCGTTACTATCACCTGGTGAGCGGTCACTTAGTGCAGGACGCTAATAATGTATTGGTGACATGTAACACTAAACTGACAGGTGTGCAACGTACCAGGTGTTATCTCCAATACATATTGAAGGTACCTGGGATGAAGCGACTACAACAATGTGGGAGAGTGTACAGATCTGCGCTCTTAAGGACCATACAATTTAGATTTTGGAAATTCAAGTTAGAATTGAAGTTGAACAAAGAGAAAGAAAATAATTGAGAAATATAGACAGAAAATGCATGAGCAGTGGAAACTTCAGTGTACAACGAAAATTGGATATATGAATGAACAAGGACGACAGGTATGTACAAAGTGAGGGATAAAGACTGATTTAAAAGGTAGTTAGAAAACAGTGATGATAAGATGAGCAAAAGGCGAGATAAGATCATACATAAAGGGGCACTGAAGAGACAAAAATGGAGAAAAGTAAAATAGATAACTGAAGAAATAGCGGAGTTAGGCAGATAAGGAAGGGTCTATAACCTAGTGTGAACAATGAAGTGAAATGAATAACACTTAGGACAGGTAGAGGTAGATGAACAGTGGAGGTAGACAGGTTGAAAATGTGGATATTTGCCACGGATATTCACCAAACTGTATATATAACGAGGAATGTGCCACGGATAATAACCAGGTTGTATATATGAATATCGGTATAGGTGACAGACACAAATCAATCCAAGTTGGTGACCAATGAAGGAACGCCGTTGCGACCTTTTTTCCCTTTACTGAACGTGTTTAAAGAAATATGTTTATAAATATATAAATTTTGCTAACTTGCATTTTATTGTCCTCTCTATTCCTTGAGGTTAACTGAGTATTTCCAGACGTCTCAGGAGTTTATGTTTCATAAGATATCAGCATAAGTAGTCATCACTTGAACAATAAGATCATTGTTTTACTGGTTTTATCTTAATTTATTTCTATAAAGTTTAAAATGGATTCTGATCTTGTGGAAAAATGAGAAAATCTTCCTTCATTTTCCTTTCCATTTTATATTTTCTCTTGAAGGGAACAGCGATCTTACCGGCATTCGTCAAGACAGAATATTCTTCTGTATATATTTCAAAATATCGGGAAGAGAAATTGGTTGAATGTTAGCAGTACGGGTCACGTTTCAGCTATGTTTGCAGTACGGGTCACGTTCCAGCTATGTTAGCAGTACGGGTCACATTGTAACTATGATATGTGTTCTTTCCTCTTATGCGAAACTTTTTCCATATATATGATAGAACCGACCTGCGGTAAAGTTACTAATACCTTCCATCAAACCAGAAAGTCATGAGCAGGATCTGGGAAGCTGAGTTCCTTCCAGATGACTTTTTTCATCTAAACTCAAACAAATCCGAAAAAAAGAAAAGCATGGATCGGATCTTATTTCTTCGCTTCGGTGTTTGATATCTACCGAAATCATATATTTCCGCCCTAGTCGGGATCCGTATCATATCCCCTAATAGCTGTGGCAAATGTATGAAATACAATAGACATCACCCTCGTTGAAGATAACCCTCAACACTCATTTACTGTAGAATAATTCGCTATAAATACCTGGAACCGTACATCTTCCTTTATTTTCTTACGTTAAATTTCTATCGGCGTAGCCATATCTTTCAGAAGTCAGAAAATTGTACGTGTCTCCATAAAACATGCTAACCATACGTAGCTATGGTAATAGGAATATTCAAGAGAGCTAAAGAGGGTGTGTTGAAATTATTTGGATAGATGGAGGATGCATGAAATGTTGACAAATAGGAAGGAGAAACCGAACTTTAGATGAAGGGATGAGGTGAATAAGACTGGTATGGAGCTGGCAACACTAGGTCACCATACCCACTATCACGTGACCTGAAGGGTACAGTGCTTTGATTAAAGGGGATGATGGGCTTCCGGGGGTATGATGAAATTGATGCTTCGAAAAACGCATTTGGTAAAAAAGCTTTAACAAATAAGCATAGGTTGTCAATTAGAAGCCTTATAACTCTATTATGTCATGATGGTACTAACAAATCTCTAGAAGCAAAAAGTAGAAACATCTTCCACTACAATTAAATGTTTGACGTAAAGTAATGTGCTAAAAAGCAACAAGATCAACAGACCACAAGATGTCACTGCAAGATTCTGATAGAGGTAGACTGTAGGTGGTGGTGGAAAGAGGGCGTGTGTGTAGAGTGGTGGACATAGGGTGTGTGTGTAGAGTGGTGGATATAGGGTATGTGTGTATAGAGCTGGATATAGGGAGTATATGTAGAGTGGTGGATATAGGGTATGTGTAGAGTGGTGGATATAGGGTGTGGGTGCAGAGTGTTGGATATAGGGTGTGTGAGTAGAGTGGTGGATATAGGGTGCGGGTGTAGAGTGGTGGATACAGGATATATAGGGTGATAGGTGTAGGATGATATATGTAGGGTGATGGGTATAGGGTAATTCGTGTAGGGCGATCATTGTGGGGTAATAGGCGTACGGTGGTAGGTGTAGGGTGATAAGTGTGGGGTGATTATTGTAGGGTGATAGGTGTAGGGTGATCATTGTAGGGTGGTAGGTGAAGGGTGATAGGCGTAAGGTGATAGTTGTAGGGTGATCCTTGTAGGGTGGGTGTAGGGTGATGGGTGATGGCAAGTCCCTTACATTTTAACCTACAATATTCGTTGTATGAGTGTGACAACCCAACCAACTAGCATGCAGGTGCTTAACGATATCCAACCTCGCTATAGCCATAAGTAGAGAGGTGATGAAAGGAATAGCGTTACTTTATCTTGCCCAACACCATTACACCAATGGCTGAACAACCGCCAACAGACACCCCAGACGTCAACATCAGACATACTACATAACGTTAGGTGAATCGTAAAACCTCTCTTTCGTTTGTAGAGTGTCGCAACTAAATGCTAACTGACTAACTAACAGTAGTCTACAATCATGCTAATACCTAAAAATTTTTTTTCGCCTGACAGACTTCGATAATAATCGCTAAAGTATACGCTTAATTAAATCACTACTCAACTTTGTAGTCATAAGGCAGCTGCCAAGTTGCTTCGAAGTTTGTGTGCCATGTCCCGGGAGATGGGTTGTCATATCGTCACAAGATGGCTGCCAGTTGTCAAAGTCGGGCGGTGGAGGCGTGCTGCCGTCTGGTGACTGATCCACACACTACCTGAAGATCCAAGAGGACGGTATCGGGCATCACTGTGCCAAGTTGGGAGACGAAATAAACCACAGGTTCGACGGTGAAGCTGGTAGATGATGAGTAAGAGAGGCCAAGTGAGTCCTATTAGCGGTGGTTGAGTCACCACATCCATCTGCAGGTTCGATGAGGCTCAACCTAAAGCGTGAGTGGAGAGTAGGAGCGACCGGGTGATTCTAATGAATGAACTGCAATGTCTGTTGTCTGCCAGTGATACTAACCAGCCTGCCTCTGCTAGAGGTTGCTGGGCTGGCATACCAGTCTTGCTGACCAGGCTTGTGGAGACCCCATGGAGTTCCTCGTCCTCACTGATCCGTGCAGTCTTAAGTAGCACCAGAATTTTGGAATTCTTGATGCTGCCACCAGTAGACGGGATATGACCCTTGAGCACTAGGGATGACTGGATGATCAGCCAAGGGAACTGACAGGTGAGTGAGGTTTAGAGGTACAAATTACAAGAAAAAGTTATGTTGCACAGGTCTAGCAGGGTAGTTAGGTGGCGTGCAAATAAATTCATCTCTGGACCACAGCAGCTTGTTATTTGAAAGTCCGAGATCATCAGAATATGAGGCATAAGGCTGACACATTACTGGACAGCGACCATCAGGCGTATTCCTAGACGTTAACTGACAGAGAAGTTCTTGGCTGCCACCACCTGTAGAGAGCTACCATTACACAAAAGGCTAGACTGCCACCACTGAATTAGTAGTTTCTGGACACACAAAACCAGACATATTCTAAGAAACTGCTAGAGCTTGATAGGCATCACTAAAGTAATATCTAAATAACCGCTATGAGAGACAAAGCCAGAGGGATGTCATTACTCATCACAACAGCTTGCATATCCTCACATGAGAACCTGGCAGCAGTCATCACACACATGGGTGGATAGCTGTAATTACATACAACTGTGCAAAGATGTACCTTTATGACAGCCAGCGTCTTGGAGGTTAACGCTAACACATACATAGTAAAGGACATAACCAGAGATTGTGAAGAGCGAAGGAAATGTTGAACTTACTTTAGCTTGATTGTCATGCACACAACGATCCAAATGCCGGTTTATTGTCCATGATTACATGAGAAATGATACTTCAGTCTCGTACACTTATCATTTTTTGCAACAGCATTTCTCATTCTGTGGAAAGCTTTAGATCTTCTCATACTTGAAGATCGTACATTATTTTTCCAAATTTTCTGAAAGTATCGATAGCAGACTCCACTGATTCAGTGCCCTCTAGTTCCTTGCGATATATTATACATTTTCTCATTAACAAAACCAAGAACTGACCAAGCCTACAGGTGTGACTAGTGTGGCTCGTAAGTTCAGAGGTTCAAACATTTAATGATTTACATAGAAGGCCAGTTTATCTCCAGTTAGTTGTTCCGAGAGATTGTTTCTATTTAGGCGTTCTTTTTTCTACAAGACAATATTGAATATTGGTTCCACTGATTGTCTATTCTTCTCTGGTCTTATTGTTCTTATCACAGAGTTTGCTCCCTGTATCAATCACTTCTGGTAAATAGCATTCCTATGTACCGCAGTGTTTGTGTGATATTCATTTATTTATCAACTATTCGTGTGAATGATAAAATTACACACAACATGATATTACTGTGGCATACTGAAGATATGTCATCTCTAGAAATGTAATACCACTTCTCTCCCCTCCTTACCTCTCCGAGTCATTATAAGCCATCCATAATGTGAATTTCATACGGTTTGCAACAGGATATATATATATATATATATATATATATATATATATATATATATATATATATATATATATATATATATTATAGTTTTATTCTTATTATACTTTGTCGCTGTCTCCCGCGTTTGCGAGGTAGCGCAAGGAAACAGACGAAAGAAATGGCCCAACCCACCCCCATACACATGTATATACATACGTCCACACACGCAAATATACATACCTACACAGCTTTCCATGGTTTACCCCAGTCGCTTCACATGCCTTGATTCAATCCACTGACAGCACGTCAACCCCGGTATACCACATCGCTCCAATTCACTCTATTCCTTGCCCTCCTTTCACCCTCCTGCATGTTCAGGCCCCGATCACACAAAATCTTTTTCACTCCATCTTTCCACCTCCAATTTGGTCTCCCTCTTCTCCTCGTTCCCTCCACCTCCGACACATATATCCTCTTGGTCAATCTTTCCTCACTCATTCTCTCTATGTGCCCAAACCACTTCAAAACACCCTCTTCTGCTCTCTCAATCACGCTCTTTTTATTTCCACACATCTCTCTTACCCTTACGTTACTTACTCGATCAAACCACCTCACACCACACATTGTCCTCAAACATCTCATTTCCAGCACATCCATCCTCCTGCGCACAACTCTATCCATAGCCCACGCCTCGCAACCATACAACATTGTTGGAACCACTATTCCTTCAAACATACCCATTTTTGCTTTCCGAGATAATGTTGTCGACTTCCACACATTCTTCAAGGCCCCCAGAATTTTCGCCCCCTCCCCCACCCTATGATCCACTTCCGCTTCCATGGTTCCATCCGCTGCCAGATCCACTCCCAGATATCTAAAACACTTCACTTCCTCCAGTTTTTCTCCATTCAAACTCACCTCCCAGTTGACTTGACCCTCAACCCTACTGTACCTAATAACCTTGCTCTTATTCACATTTACTCTTAACTTTCTTCTTCCACACACTTTACCAAACTTCTGCAGTTTCTCACATGAATCAGCCACCAGCGCTGTATCATCAGCGAACAACAACTGACTCACTTCCCAAGCTCTCTCATCCCCAACAGACTTCATACTTGCCCCTCTTTCCAAAACTCTTGCATTTACCTCCCTAACAACCCCATCCATAAACAAATTAAACAACCATGGAGACATCACACACCCCTGCCGCATACCTACATTCACTGAGAACCAATCACTTTCTTCTTTTCCTACACGTACACATGCCTTACATCCTCGATAAAAACTTTTCACTGCTTCTAACAACTTTCCTCCCACACCATATATTCTTAACACCTTCCACAGAGCATCTCTATCAACTCTATCATATGCCTTCTCCAGATCCATAAATGCTACATACAAATCCATTTGCTTTTCTAAGTATTTCTCACATACATTCTTCAAAGCAAACACCTGATCCACACATCCTCTACCACTTCTGAAACCACACTGCTCTTCCCCGATCTGATGCTCTGTACATGCCTTCACCCTCTCAATCAATACCCTCCCATATAATTTACCAGGAATACTCAACAAACTTATACCTCTGTAATGTGAGCACTCACTCTTATCCCCTTTGCCTTTGTACAAAGGCACTATGCACGCATTCCGCCAATCCTCAGGCACCTCACCATGAGTCATACATACATTAAATAACCTTACCAACCCGTCCACAATACAGTCACCCCCTTTTTTAATAAATTCCACTGCAATACCATCCAAACCTGCTGCCTTGCCGGCTTTCATCTTCCGCAAAGCTTTCACTACCTCTTCTCTGTTTACCAAATAATTTTCCCTAACCCTCTCACTTTGCACACCACCTCGACCAAAACACCCTATATCTGCCACTCTATCATCAAACACATTCAACAAACCTTCAAAATACTCACTCCATCTCCTTCTCACATCACCACTACTTGTTATCACCTCCCCATTTGCGCCCTTCACTGAAGTTCCCATTTGCTCCCTTGTCTTACGCACTTTATTTACCTCCTTCCAGAACATCTTTTTATTCTCTCTAAAATTTAATGATACTCTCTCACCCCAACTCTCATTTGCCCTTTTTTTCCACCATATATATAAAATGCCCATTTGCGCCCAGGTCCGAGGGGAGGATGAACAGCTGGATTGGTTGTGAGCCGACTGTCTTGCGCAGGATTTGAACCTAAGCAGACCTGTATGTGATTCATGGTTAGGAACTATATCAGTGATATAACCCTGTGTTAGAAAACGAGGATGGCAATAAGAGTGGAAGCAACGATGTGCATTAGAGATAAGTGGTCACCCCCAGGGTCCCGCAGGGTATACCTCGGCCGGACACGTCGGTCTCAGAACTGGGGGAAGGAAGGGAGCGCACAGCAACACAAGATGATTTAAGCTAGTTAGGTCACAAGCTTCATATTTTTACAACTATCAGAGAAAGAGACCTCATATGGCGGCCACATATGGTACAAGAAGAACCAGGTAGCAGGCTTGTTTGCGGCTGGACAATATGTTACCCTAGTCTCAGAATGGCTCAACTGGAGGGTGTGGGGGCCCGGCTGAGAGCGGATAATAGGCGTTCTTTGTCGACACGTCTCTTCCCTGAGGTGACTGTCCCGGAATTTTTCATGTCCTGGCCATCTTGAATCGATGCACTCCTTAAATATTCGTGTTAGGCTTCTTGATGCAAGGATTTTTAGACATATTTTGGTGTTGTGATTCTAGACTCCAGTTTCCCTGAAACATTTTATGACCATAAAATTTCGAAGCCTCATATTTCCTGAACAAATATCGCTGAGGATCTGTAGATACCCGAACAGGTTTGCTCACAGGGAACCCTGAATTAAATTTCTCTTTTAACCACGACTCTCAACTCCTTCCTTTTACTTTTTTTCAGATAATTACAAAGTTTCAAGAGGAGTTTCTGGAGACAATTAGATTCTCTCTCTGAAGATAAGACAGAGTTGAGGAGGACATGATGAGTCTGACCTTTACGTCATATTTCATTTCCTGTGAATATAAAACAGCAGAGCGGCACGACAGTGTGGTACTCTGGCCTGAGGACTCAAGATCCAATGAGCGCCTATCATTTCCCCTGCGGAGGTCCTGTGCCAACGGTGTTCTACACTAGCTCGACCACAACACAAAAGTAGTAACCTCAGTCATCTGGTTACACAGAACGATGTCCTGTCATGGTGTATTCGTCAGAGATTCTTTGTCAACATAAGAACATTTAGATTGTTTCATTATGACTTGTTCCTCTGTACATAGTGAATTTTTAGACTATGTATTCGTCGAGCGACAAATATGAGACAAAAGGTCAATTCTCAGAACGATACAGGAGATAATGACACTTGCTTATCGTCCCTTTTTCTCTTTTTATCTAAATTCTCTTTTTTCCCATTATTTCTTTCTATTCAGTTTTCATCTTAATCGCAACTTCTGTTTGTCCATCACTTACGACTCCCTTCCATAAAAAATTCTCTCTCTCTCTCTCTCTCTCTCTCTCTCTCTCTCTCTCTCTCTCTCTCTCTCTCTCTCTCTCTCTCTCTCTCTCTCTCTCTCTCTCTCTCTCTCTCTCTCTCTCTCTCTCTCTCTCTCTCTCTCTCTCTCTCTCTCTTTGAGCCAGTTGTGTTCTTAGCAACGTTAACCAGTAGCAATGGTAACGCGTACAATGACCATCTGGATATTTTCCTGCTTCCTCAGCTGATGTAATATTGTTCTCGTATAACTGGTTTGCTCTGCTTCATCGTTAACGAATGTCAGACTGTTCCTGAGTTCAGGATCTGTTGCAGTAGGAATGTGATGCGTCATTCCTACTCCAGTTGCCTCGTCAGTGAGAATGAGAGGTATTATTCCCACACTAAAGGATCTTTGACAATAGGAATGAGAACTCATTCCTGCATTAAAGGATCCTTTGCCTCTTTCTATGGATATGTCCCTGTGAATTTGTCACCTTAAGTTAGGTGGCTGGACTTGGTTAAACATCTATAGTCATTTAGCTGTTAACATATCTGTTGTGGCTTTCATCTTTTCTTACATTTGTTGAGAGATTTCTTAATGGGATGAAAATAGAAGCTTTGATAAACAGTTAATAAGTTTCCAGTACCTCATGCCGTAATCCTGAGTTTCCACTAACTTTTAATGAGTATAAAAAGTTAGTGTTATCAGAGAATTTCTAATGAGAAAAACTCTTGGTAAACTTTTTACTGTTGAATTAGTGCTTAGAATTAGCCCTTCTCAACAGTTACGCCGGCTTCTCTAGTCCCGGTATTTGAATGTTATTACATTCTTTTTCCTGAGAGCTGGAGAATTGGAGAGTAACTCTTTTCTAATTTCCTTTACTGCTATGGCTGTTATGAACACCATGAGAGTAATATTCTGTATGCCTGAAAACCATATCATTTGAGGGGCTATCTCAAGAGGTTGATCAGAATATCGATGTTCTTGAAAACGTGAAGATTTCTACTGTATCTTACATATTAACACTAAATCGTGCAGATGCAAATAAGGCTGATTGTTCCTATGTTGTATATTTGACAGTTACATTCAAAACACCTCGATGAAATCGAACGAATGGGACATCACTGCAATTCCTTTCTTCTCTCGAGAGAATTTGTGGTCCAGGATTCATAATGCTTCGTTAGGGGTTGTGAAGGACTGTGATGATCCCTCTATAGTAGAGAATCACTGCCTCATTACCATATCTTCCACTGGGGAACCCATTCAGCGTCATCAGCCTTTGTCAGCCACGCCGTCTGTCGCTCACAAATACTCAGTAGAGCCTTGAATTGTGCTTCTACTATCCTTGCTCGGTCACTGAAGCAGTCAGGAAAAAGGGAAAAAAAGGAAAATTTACTTCTGATTCATGCAGCTATTTCTGATGTCACTAAGGCCAGGGAAGGTCCACAGTGAACACTAGGAATATTGAACTACACAGTCAGTATAGTTGTTTCTATGGAGATCACAGTTACATCCAAAGGAAAAAAATGACTATTGAGCTGTACAGCCGACACTGTTGTCTTCACAAAGGTCAGGGAGGAACCTAGAGGATAAATACTGAATACTGAAGATTGTCATATCAAAGTTGTGCTCAGCTGGTCGACATGTCTATGGCCACATTGACTACAGAGGGTGACATTGATGCTGGAATTTGGCCTTGCTAGCTTCTGTTCCTGACACTGATGGTAGTGTGTGGCTATGACATCTACTGCTGATGATATTGGTAACATTGTATGACTATGACATCTGCTGCTGATGACATTGTATGGCTATGAAATCTGCTGGGGCTGACACAAATGCCAGTCATGAACAATCAGCCTATTTCCCATGTCAAAATGGGGGCTGCAGTCAGAGGCCAGCACCTACTTCTCTGAAATTGAAGACGTGATACCAGAAAAAAAAGATATGAGTGAGGAAAATTTTGTTCAGTCATTGTTTGGTGATTAAGTGCAGTGACAGGACGGAAACCCCCAGAAGCTATGGAAAACTATATAAGGTATGTAATGATATTCATATAATGGACCAACTTGGTAACAACCTGTATAATATCAACCCACTGTAGTGTGACGAAGACCCTTTGTGACACCTGTAATCCTTTTGCACTACCGCTCACAGGATGAACATGGCGTACACAGAAAACTTCCCGGGGACACCGCCACAGATCAGATCAGGAACAGTGGGCATCAAGTTTCCCCCCTACCACTCTGGCCCTTGTCAAGCCCCCGATCTCCTTCTATAGACCATAGCTCAGCCTCCTTCCCTTACGTTAGACCCGAGCCAAACCTCCTTTTCTCTGCTGGGGATCTCCACACAATGTTCTCATATTCTCGGCCTCTAATTATTCCCTTTCCCTAATCAGAGAGGAAATTCTCCTCCCCCTGTAACTCTGGTCTAACAACGTTATATTCCCTTGTTCTGGGCTGAAGGCAAACTTAAGTATCGCGCCGCCCTCAGTCCCATGTCCTGATGTCCTGGGCTTAAGGCCAGCCCAATTTCATTTGTCTGTTACCCCTACTTTTAGGCTTTACGTCATCCTTATTTCCCTGTTCTATTCGTCACATTATCATTATTTCCCTCCTCTGGTCGTCACACCATCACTATTTCCGTGCTTTATTCGTCACACTATCATGTGATCTGGGTGGTCCCATTCCCCTCTTTGGCCCAATAATCTTCCCTCTTCTCCTGTTTTGGTTCTCAGACCAACCCCCTTTTCATCTCTAGAATCAAATCACCTTTATTCCCGCACTGTCCGCCAGAGATCAGTCGGGCGTCTCTTTGCTTTGTGCCTTCAGCTACCCGGGTTCGCTGCTGTCGGTCCCCACTGCCCCTCTGCTCCTCGGCCCCGCGTGACCCGAGATGTCTGACGGTCGGTGTGTACACTTGAAGAAGAGCCTCAAACCTGCTCTCATCTGCCGGAGACTTGAAGCTTTTACGTGTTTATATTTACACAGAGGATAAGAAGGTGAAGCTGGGTCTTATGCCTATATATTAGAAGCTGCCTCAAGTTATGAACACTGTTGATCAACACACACACACACACACACACACACACACACACACACACACACACACACATACACACACATACAAATCTTAGACCTTGAATTGTGACTGAATACATGGCCGAGCAAATTTTAGGCAAAAACTCGATTAAGCTGAAGTTACTGTGGACAGAAGGAAGGTTATGTGGGAGGGCAAAAATGGATATGTTTGAGGGAATAGAGTTTGTTTACCACACCTAAGGAAGTACAGGGAAATGATAGAGAAGGTAGATATAAGGGTTATAGAGACTGGTATCAGAATGAAGAAAATGGAGTTAAAGTCAGCGGTTGGAAGTTTGGAATCTGACCACCTTGAAGAGAGAAAAGCAAATGGTGGCTTGACCACAACCTCAGGTTTCTAAACCATTCTGACGATGTCGAGTGGACAGACCTTTGAAAGATGCAAAATCTGAGAAACTAAAGGCCATACAAAGATGAGCATGAAACATATTAGAAAAAATAACTTAGAAAATGTATGAGAGTAGTAGGCCAATGGAATAAACTAAGTCATGAGATGGTAAATGCAGATGATATGCAATAGATTAAAAAGCTTTTATATATATCTTTGTATCCTATTGTATACTATTGTCATACTTTTGTATGACATTAGAGAAAATATAAGAGATGAGGCCCCACGAGTGTAAAAGTACCTCAACATAACATACAAATTGGTATACGAAGAGGTATAAGAAGGGAAGAAGTTATTACAGTAAGATATGCAGGAAGAGCAAATGATGAGGAAAAAATAAGGATAAGGCAAGACATAATTAAAAATTGATCCATATAACTGCAAGCTAGAGATCTAGTGCAGAAAGAACCGGATTCAGAGGGAAGGTTTACTGATCCATGATTCCGTCCCGTAGGTGATGTCTGTGCTTATTGCAACACCAGCACACCTGTTGTACGCCCTGAGGACTTTGAATCCCCAAACTTTGATGTCGTCTAGCCTAAACTTTATCCCCTGACTATCACTATTTTCCTTTACTTTGCGCACTACTATCCTGGTTCTACAAATTTCTTTCTTCTTCTGTTTAATGCCTGCCATGATGCCATCATATCCTCTCACCTTCACGTTGAGGGCTTGAGAATTAAAACCCCTCACTTTCTCCGATCTTAATGATATAGAAAATTTTTTCGCTCATCCCACCCATATTCCTGACCACTGTAACTTGTCTCCCAACACTCTGGATCTGCTGCTATTCACCTTTAACCTTTCAAACTGTAGACACATCATATCGTTCCCATTTGGTTCACCTAACGGAGCTCTTGTGAATATTCTACACTGAAACGCGGCTTTTCAAGCTGCCCCTTCTTGGAGTAGATATTGGTGCCTAATAATGCTGACTGGAATAACTTGCAAAATTGTTTTCTACCTTTCCTTAAGTAGATTATCACCCTCCACTGGTAATGTTTCCGTCATCTCCTCTAAGCCCTCCGCTTCTTCCAGTCCATGATTCAACCATACCCCTCACAAGGCGGTTTGGGAAATGCTCTTGACAGAAAACCAGACCATACTCCTACCCCACACCACACCTTTAACTTACACTACACTCATACCCCACAGGACCAAACTCCTATCCACACCACACTCTTATCCCACGCCACACCTTTACTCCAAGCTTAACTCCTACCCCATCACCACGCTCATACCCAACACCACGTCCATGCCCCACGCTACGATCATATCCCAGACCACTATTGCTAGCACCACGCTCCTTCTCAATACCCACGACTAAGTTCATTCGCATCACGCTTCTTTGTGTCCTTCTTGTAACAATCTCGTAAGGCTATTAACCTAAATCTCTTGCTCATCATACTGGTGTCTCCTCTGGTCTACAGACAGACAGAGCTCTGCATTTTAGGTCTCTGGCTCTCTTGCGATTCCCTTTTTTTTCTTATGTGAATTTGTGTATCTACTTTAACATGTTTTATACCATTGTCGTACTGCATTTAATATCCATCACACTCAAATGGCAGCCGTCCACCCATAATGTTTCCTTTCTTCAATAAAAAGCGTCTTTCTAGTATAGTGCTGTCTGCTCCTTGTAGCAAGACCTACACAAGCAGTGCTTCCTTCCTCTTGTAACACTGGATAATCTGGTCGTAACTCAGTATACTATCTTCACCCACGATCTTCCCTTCCCTCCAGAAATCTGCGTCAGTCTTAACATGGCCTTCTAGATGCTTCCTTCCCCTGTAGAAAGGTCTGACTTCCACGTCCCTAAAGTTTGCCATTCCACGAAGTTGTCCGTTACAGTCTGTGTTTCAGTCTTGTCTCTCTACTGTACCTCGGTCTCATAACACATCACCGTCGCGCAATATTTTCTTTCACCACTGTCCACCTCATGCAATCTTGTATGAAAATCTTTTTCTTTCCATAGCATTGTCTTCCTTATGTGACAATGTCATCTTTCTTTGATGCTAATTGCCCTTGATAACATTGGTAAAACATTTACATTCGTAAAACAGTTCACCTCAGTCAACAATATGTAAGATATAATTTGATATATTATTCTTTTAGTTAACTGTCCTCCCAGACATCATCACTTTCCTACAATACTGTTTTCTAAAGGATTACTTTCCTGTGAGTTACTTTCCGTTGTTCACGTCTGCTACATTACTTTCCTGCTACAGTTACCTTCCCTCTGTACCGATGTCCGCGTCCGCTACTCTGTTTCTCTCCTCTGTCACACTTTAGTTTCCGAAATACTTTGTTTCCCTTTAAAACGTTTTACCCTTCTTATGTGAAAATATGTTGCACAACACTTCTTTGTTATACTCTTCTTCACCTCACACTTTCTTGATCCTCACACATTACCTCGTCTCTCGTTTTTGTCTCCTTTTGTATAACAGCTTCAGTTCGAAGTGTTCACGACCTCTTGTAGCAGCCATCCTGGAGTAACTTTGCCTTCCCTCGCAGGGTCACATACTCCTTTTTGTGTAGAAGCGTCTCCTTCTGTATCCTCCTCCTCCTCCTCATCCTCCTCTTGTATCAGTGACTTCTTTATGTACACTGGGGTTGTGTTATGACATTTTCTTCCCATCATTGTGTTCTAGTTTTCTCTCTGTCTCCCCATTTGTAGTGTTCTTTCAGTAAGACTGTTTCACCCATAACACAATTACTTGTCCTTAGCCATGTTCTGCTGTAGAATTACTACCCTTAAAACAATTACTATCGCACTTCAGCACTCTCCTCCTCACCTGGCAGCACTGGTTTTTCCTTGTAGTGCTCCTATGCGTTTCCATCTTCTCATGGAATCTCTTTTACTAGCAAAATAATACGTACCTTTGTAACGCTGTTCTTCCAGTGGCACTGTCTTCCCCTGTACAACTATCTTGTCCCGGTAATGACGGCTCTCCACACCTCCAGTTTGCACACACTCACCAACCCTTGACCTCCCGGGGAAACTTTCTCTCAAAAATCAGTTCTCTTTACTCAACATTTTTTGCACCCGAGGTCAAACATCTTCCTCTCTTTCAGTTTCTTCCCATCTCAGGCAAGTGTAGTTAGGCATTCTGTCTCACCTCCTCTCTTCGTCAAGCAGTACCGGAAGTTTTCTTTGAATCGTTTTCTCTTCATTTGGCGCCATGGGCGGGAGATTTTTCTATTACTTTATTTCCGCAAAAGATATTGTAGCAGGTCTTTTGATTCTTATATTCTCTTTTCATACTATAAAACAGCAGATATCTTGTCCTTTACCTTCTCTCTTCAAATGGTAAAGCAGCTGCACTAGACAGTGTAGCAAGACTTCCTGCCTCCTCTTCTACACCCAATTCGTCAACCAAGTTGTGTAGAGACGAGTATTTACCTCTGATCTTCACTCATAGGGTATGACCACCATAGCAGCACAGGGGGGTGGGTTTCGAGTGTACAAAGCTCTCTCTCTCTCTCTCTCTCTCTCTCTCTCTCTCTCTCTCTCTCTCTCTCTCTCTCTCTCTCTCTCTCTCTCTCTCTCTCTCTCTCTCTCTCTCTCTCTCTCTCTCTCTCTCTCTCTCTCTCTCTCTCTCTCTCCATCTTTTTGATTGTTTCATGCATATTTGTCATTTTCTACTGCATCTTTTAGGCTTCTTTGATGTTTAACATCCTTCTACGATGCATCAAAAGGAAAAAGTTTACATGAAGTGGCTTTGTTATTAAATGCCACGACAAAATAAACTTCTTTGTGAAATAAAAACCTTAATTGTATGCGACGTTGACTTTAAATTGAATATTTTTTTAAAAAGGAGAATGACGTCATGTTTGCAAGTTCATTATCCACCATTTTTGTTTAAATGTGAAAGACGTTATTGGGTCGTTTTATTTAATTCGTTTTGTGCCATTTTGTTGTTAATATAGTAAGCATATTGTAATGGCCAATATAGTGACAAGATGCATTCATTAGCAATAAGTCAGATTGATAAGTGTGATGTTTCACAGTATTCCAAAGGAGCTAATTGTCTACAAACAGTAGCATGTTAAGAAACTATATCTTGTCAGAAAACGCAATATGGATTACTGAAAAACCTTAGAGTTTGTAGGAAACACCTTCTTATCACGGTCTATGAGGAAGATTAACTATATGTATTAATCAAAGCGAAACCAAGACATATGCTAAAGTAGGACACAGTTCCTAACGGGCTTGCTGTCACTGCTTCAACCTCTCATGACAACATTGGCATTCCAGATCTGTAGGTTTATTGACACATATTTCTCGGATGTGCACCACATTATCCAACAAACATAGATAAGATTAGATATCTGCATCTTCTGGTTGTAATCTTCTTTTCTTTACAAACCAAAACTTGTTCAGTGCTGTTCTGAGGCTGAAGTCTACTTTGTTCACCATAATTCACAAAGAAGCTCGTCTTCATAGCTTAAGTAAATACTCTGGTAAAGCTAGCGTCAGTCCCTCTTGTGCATTATAACCCGCCTTGTATGCCATGCACAAGTGATCCATACCGGTTCTCGTAAGCATTCAGTCGATATTAGCCACGGCATTACAAGCAAGTTTTATTGATATAAATGTCTTTATTCATTTGCAGGTTTACGTTTTAAAACAAAGTCAAACAGACTTATTTTTCTGCTTCAAGGATCTAGTCTCTCAATTTATGAGCAATTTCTCTTTACCTAACATCGAGGGATCTTATATTGGTATTTGAGGATATGATGATTCATTCCTACAAATTATTCATAATATTTTACTGACACTTTCATCACATCCTTAGCTCTCAATCTGCCGTTTATGGCAAAATCTTTCGATTATATCAATAACCTTTCCTCATGCCTTTTGCAGCTTACTTCTGTACCACAGTATATGGGGACGCAAGCTACCGCAAGTTTACAATAGCCTGATGATCGCCTCGAGTTATCAGGAGTGTTTACTTTATATACCCAACAGGTTATCTTTTTTCTTCAGAATGTCACTGTCGCATGTCTTGAGTTCTCATCAACTTGTCTCAAGCGATATTTCATTGCGTATTAGTTTTTCAACTAGAGTCATTTACGGGATTCCCTTAGCGACTGCAGAGATATCCTTCTTACTCTACGGAATATTTCGTTCCATTTTACAGAAAATGTCTGTTCGTCTTTGTAAAAGACTTATCTCACATTTTTGCAAGATTTTATCGTCTCACGTAACCAGAGATCGCTCGTACATCCAACATAAGACTTAATCGGTATCATATAACATGAGAAACCTTCCCTTCTTATCATTCGCTTTATGTATGAATTTATCACTCGCATGTTGTCTTGCTGTTATGTTTCACAGGAGAACATTGAAATAACGTAACTTTACCAACGAGAGATAATTTTGAGTTGAATCCATTTGAAATGTGATGGTAGCAAATCCACCTAAGAAGTTCATAAGATTATTACATCATCATCCTAGTCAACACTATCTTGGATACTCTCAGTTATTAGTAGTCACGACCCTGCGTTTATCATGTAACTATAGCTCCACTGAATGACCTTTCTCGTGGCCTGCCACAGCCTCCCACACCTTTCCTTCCCAGTCCCTGCTCACAAACAACATCCTGCTCTCCACATCCTGCCTCACACAACCACCTGCCTCCCCATGTACTACCTTAACAGCGTCTCAGATCGTACCAGGTTCACCATATAATGCATTGCCAACCTTCAACACACCCGCTGACTTCTGTAATCACTATATTTCCTTGATACCATCATATACATCTATATGGGTTTCTTTACATTTCTCCTACATCTCAATCATTCTCTTTGAAATGCTCTACACGCTTCAGCGACACCAAAGAATTCATTCCTTTGACTTACAAGTTATACCAATTTCCACCTCTCGTTTTCCTCATAACTTTCTTAAATTTTCAGTCAGTAAGCTTTCCACCGTGAAAGACCTTTTGCAGAAATGTTTCAGGTGTTCCACTTCGATCCGTTTTTTCCCATGCTGTCATGTTTGTTCCAATATCTTTTGATATTGACATAACAAACTGCTCTCAGAAATTGCTAGACTTCACAAAACCATAAACTTAGACTCTCCGGATCATTGTAATTACATTCATACTTAATGAAACCAAATGCTGTCTATATATTTCATAAAAAATAAAGAGAATAAGAACAACAATTGAATCTTTTTATGATAAAAAGAATTACAAAGATGATAATTTTGATAACAACAAAGTGATAATGAGAATCGTATATATATATATATATATATATATATATATATATATATATATATATATATATATATATATATATATATATATATATATATATATATATATATATATATGTATATATATATATATATATATATATATATATATATATATATATATATATATATATATATATATATATATATGTATATATATATATATATATATATATATATATATATATATATATATATATATATATATATATATATATATATATATATTTATTTATCTATATATTTATTTTGCTTTGTCGCTGTCTCTCGCGTTTGCGAGGTAACGCAAGGAAACGGACGAAAGAAATGGCCCAACCCACCCCCATACACATGTATATACATACACGTCCACACACGCAAATATACATACCTATACATCTCAATGTACACATATATATACACACACACACACATACATATATACCCATGCACACAATTCACACTGTCTGCCTTTATTCATTCCCATCGCCACCTAGCCACACATGGAATACCATCCCCCTCCCCCGTCATGTGTGCGAGGTAGCGCTAGGAAAAGACAACAAAGGCCCCATTCGTTCACACTCAGTCTCTAGCTGTCATGCAATAATGCCCGAAACCACAGCTCCCTTTCCACATCCAGGCCCCACACAACTTTCCATGGTTTACCCCAGACGCTTCACACGCCCTGATTCAATCCACTGACAGCACGTCAACCCCGTATACCACATCGATCCAATTCACTCTATTCCTTGCCCGCCTTTCACCCTCTTGAATGTTCAGGCCCCAATCACTAAAAATCTTTTGCACTCCATCTTTCCACCTCCAATTTGGTCTCCCACTTCTCCTCGTTCCCTCCACCTCCGACACATATAACCTCTTGGTCAATCTTTCCTCACTCATTCTCTCCATGTGCCCAAACCATTTCAAAACACCCTCTTCTGCTCTCTCAACCACACTCTTTTTATTTCCACACATCTCTCTTACCCTTACATTACTTACTCGATCAAACCACCTCACACCACACATTGTCCTCAAACATCTCATTTCCAGCACATCCACCCTCCTGCGCACAACTCTATCCATAGCCCACGCCTTGCAACCATACAACATTGTTGGAACCACTATTCCTTCAAACATACCCATTTTTGCTTTCCGAGATAATGTTCTCGACTTCCACTCATTCTTCAAGGCTCCCAGAATTTTCGCCCCCTCCCCCACCCTATGATTCACTTCCGCTTCCATGGTTCCATCCGCTGCCAGATCCACTCCCAGATATCTAAAACACTTTACTTCCTCCAGTTTTTCTCCATTCAAACTTACCTCCCAATTGACTTGACCCTCAACCCTACTGTACCTAATAACCTTGCTCTTATTCACATTTACTCTTAACTTTCTTCTTTCACACACTTCACCAAACTCAGTCACCAGCTTCTGCAATTTCTCATATATATATTTTCCTATGTATATGTATATATATATATATATATATATATATATATATATATATATATATATATATATATATATATATATATATATATATATATATATATATATATATATATATATATATATATATATATATATATATATATATATATATATATATATATATATATACATATATATATATATATATATATATGTATATATATATATATATATATATATATATATATATATATATATATATATATATATATATATATATATATATATATATATATATATATATATATATATATATATATACATATATATATATATATATATATATATATATATATATATATATATATATATATTGTTTAATATTGTTTAATATTGTTTAAGACATTGTAATCATTCTTACCATGTCAGAGCTCATGTATGAAGTGTTTTTGCATTTGATTTCATTATCTTAAAACATTATGCTTCAGTTTTCTTGCATTAAATATTTCCCCATTACCTCAGTACTGACTTAAAGATATTTGAAAGTTTAGGAAATTCCTTCACTTCATACAAGCTTCACCAGTTTTGGTACATATTTCTAAACTTGCATATCATGCTATAGAGATATGGTAATGCATGACTTCTATTTTACATATCTATTTTGCATAATTGAATCTTCAGCAGTTACTGAAGGATGCATAGGATTGATATACCTGTATCCAGTACCTCTTTTTAAGGCACTGAGTCTTGGATTTAGATTGGGACGTGCAAGATGGGCTTAAATTGATTGCCTAGTGTATCCCTAATGGAATAGAGTTTTTGTAATACTTTTGAACTACGGTGATTTCTAATCTGAGCATTTTGACATAAAATTCAGTTTGTCTTGTCAATTTACTAAGGAAGTGGAACATGTTAAGTATTGAAAAGGCTGAACCAGTGTGATGTCTGGTATTGGAAGTGATGAATTTGCTTGACAAGAAAGATTTCATGTCAGATTTTGGGATTTGAAAGTGACTTGATATGCAGAAATTAGATTTCAAGTCGTGAAATTGATAAATTGTTTTGCATACCATTTGATAATTCCAGCAAATGATAGCATAGAATTTTGACTAAGCAGTAAAGCATGAAACTGATAATTATTTGTTAAGAGTCTGGATAATTGCTGCATAAGATTATTTATTTCAGCAGTCTCAGTCATGTAATTCCATGCAGCTGGCCAAAGTCAGGGTTATGTATGCACATAATTCTCTTATGTCTAACAATGAGATACTGAAGACTTCGAGAATTTCGTCTTTAGAAATACCAATTATTGATTATGTAAATATCTATCTCTATATACGTTTATCAGACTTTTAAGAATGCTGTTAGCCTGAAAGAATGAGGATGTATTGTGTGATCCTAGGCAGTGAGAGCACTATCACCCTATGTGCAATACCCACTAGCTGCCCAGGCTGAGGTCCTGTGCAGCACTCTTAGCTTGTCAAGATGCTCTTTTGCAAGCCGTCATTTGTTGTTCTAGATGGCTTATATGGTGACCACTTTCTTATTTATAATAACCAGGCATCGAGCCTACTCTGTTCACACTACATATGCTGGATAAGCTTACATAATTATATATACATATATATTTTTTTCTTTTTATTATACTTTGTCGCTGTCTCCCGCGTTTGCGAGGTAGCGCAAGGAAACAGACGAAAGAAATGGCCCAACCCACCCCCATACACATGTATATACATACGTCCACACACGCAAATATACATACCTACACAGCTTTCCATGGTTTACCCCAGACGCTTCACATGCCTTGATTCAATCCACTGACAGCACGTCAACCCCGGTATACCACATCGCTCCAATTCACTCTATTCCTTGCCCTCCTTTCACCCTCCTGCATGTTCAGGCCCCGATCACACAAAATCTTTTTCACTCCATCTTTCCACCTCCAATTTGGTCTCCCTCTTCTCCTCGTTCCCTCCACCTCCGACACATATATCCTCTTGGTCAATCTTTCCTCACTCATCCTCTCCATGTGCCCAAACCACTTCAAAACACCCTCTTCTGCTCTCTCAACCACGCTCTTTTTATTTCCACACATCTCTCTTACCCTTACGTTACTCACTCGATCAAACCACCTCACACCACACATTGTCCTCAAACATCTCATTTCCAGCACATCCATCCTCCTGCGCACAACTCTATCCATAGCCCACGCCTCGCAACCATACAACATTGTTGGAACCACTATTCCTATATCCACTATATATATATATCACTATATATATATATATATATATATATATATATATATATATATATATATATATATATATATATATATATATTTATATATATATATTTATATATTTATATATATATATTTATATATATATATATATATATATATATATATATATATATATATATATATATATATATATATATATATATATATATATATATATTTATCCCTGGGGATAGGGGATTAAGAATACTTTCCACGTATTCCCTGCGTGTCGTAGAAGGCGACTAAAAGGGGAGGGAGCGGGGGGCTGGAAATCCTCCCCTCTCGTTTTTTTTTTAATCTTCCAAAAGAAGGAACAGAGGGGGCCAGGTGAGGATATTCCAAAAAAGGCCCAGTCCTCTGTTCTTAACGCTACCTCGCTAACGCGGGAAATGGCAAATAGTTTAAAAGAAAGAAAAAAAAAAATATATATATATATATATATATATATATATATATATATATATATATATATATATATATATATATATATATATATATCTGGGGATAGGGGATTAAGAATACTTCCCACGTATTCCCTGCGTGTCGTAGAAGGCGACTAAAAGGGGAGGGAGCGGGTGGCTGGAAATCCTCCCCTCTCTTTTTTTTTTTAATTTTCCAAAAGAAGGAACAGAGGGGGCCAGGTGAGGATATTCCAAAAAAGGCCCAGTCCTCTGTTCCTAACGTTACCTCGCTAACGCGGGAAATGGCGAATAGTTTGAAAGAAAAGAAAATATATATATGGATTTTTCTTTTTATAATCGCTGAACTATGTACTAGATGACAGACAAAGGAGACACTGTTGGATGTTAATGTGCCCAGAGTGGCAGCTTGTGGGATTTCTGAGCACATCTTGGTGGAGGCGAGAGAAAAAGATTATAGTGGTGAGCTTGGAAAAGAGTACTGTGTCCGACGATACCAAGAGATAGTAGGTGAAGTGTTATAAGCTGGGAATAAATGAAACAAGGGGAGCGTGTTAGAAAGCATTGCTTAGATATGTGGGTGAAGTATGAGGGAGATCGGAGGTAGTCACTTGCGTAAAGACAATGAGTGATGGGATGAGAGAGTTAAGCTGTTAGTGAAAGAGGAAAGAGAGTAGGAGTGCAGGTGATTTTGAAATGTACAAGAGAAAGTGCTAGGAGATCAGGAGGAAGGTAAAGTGGCTGAAAAAAAGGACAAATGAGAGATAAGATGAGAGAGACAGCAAGGATCATAAGAAAATGCTTAGGAAGGCGGTGAACAGTATGAGAAAAAAAAAAAGAATAAAAGGAAGCATCAGGGAGGGGCGAAGATGGGGAAATGGTTTCTAGCAAAGATGAAAATGAAATTGAGTGAGTACTTTAAAGAAATGTTGAATCTGTTGGTTGACAGTATTGCAGATGTGGCACGTTTAGGACAAGGAGGTATACAGAGGGAGAGAGTCAATGCGTATGATTGGTGAAAAGAGACAGGGTAGTGAAAGCCTTGCAAAGATGAAGTGTGGCAAATAGGCTTGAGTGAAGTGATTTTGAACCTTTCAAAAAGGGGGGTGACAATGTTATTCATTGGTAAGTTAGGAGTTTCAGCGTATGCATAGATCATGGTGAGGTGAATGAAGACTGACAGGATGCCTTTAGTGCAATTACATAAAGGTGTTGGGATGAAAGTAAATACGCGATTTACTGGGGTACATAAGACTGTTGATCATACCCGTTAAGTTGCGTGGAAGATTGGTGACTGAGAAGGTGGTGGCATGCACGGGGCATCAGATCTGGGAATAGCTTCATGGCTTCAGGGGTGGTAAAAGTAGTATGGATCAGATGTTTACTTAAAAAGAATGTATGAAAGATACTTGGAGAAAGAGATAAATTTGCATTTAGAATTTATGGATGTGGAGGAAACGTATGGTGGGCTTGACAGGAAAGGCTTGTCGAAGGCGCTGCGAATATAAGATGTGCGAGTAGGAAGAGATGGGGGGGGGGTTAGCCCTACCAAGCGACAGTGTGCCTACATTAAAGATGTGTGATGTGTAAGATGAATAGTCTACAGTAAACTGGGGTGTGTGGTGGTGGCTGGCAGGTAAGTTACTTGTTCTTTGTAGATGACACATCTCAAGCATAGCAGTCTCTTGTGAGAAACTATGGTATCTGGTGTTTGAATTTGAGAAAATGTGTGGAATGAGGAAGTTGGTAGATAACGCGAATGAGATTAAGGTCATTAGGCTTAGCAGGGGAGGAAGTCATGTTGATTTTCGTGAGTATTACATGAAGCTGTCGACCAGTATGTAAGTCCTGCACAGTATGATATCCTGCCCGTCCGTCACTCTCGTGGACGTGGACAAGACCTTTAACTGTGAAAACCACGTCACCATCCAAAACGTCCTCCGAATACCTTGTCCAATCACCTATATTTAAGCTTTATCTAATAACCAAAGCCTCCCTTCCAGTCATGAATTGCAAATTTCAGTTTCATCTAACAATTCAGAGACAATCTTTCCCGAAATTTTTTGGGAGGTCTAAAAGACAGCAGTAACATTCGTTTCAGTGTACACGCTATGTCCAGAGGTCATTTACCACCGTGCCAGACTACGTAGATATAGCTTACATTAATGATGATAATGATGATGATGATAATTATAATAATAATGATAATGATAATAATAATAACAATAATAATAATAATAATAATAATAATAATAATAATAATAATGATAATGATAATAATGATAATGATAATGATAATAATAATAATAATGATAATAATGATTATAATGATAATAATGATAATAATGATGATAATGATAATAATGATAATTATGATAATGATGATAATAACAATAATAATAATAATAATAATAATAATAATAATAATAATAATAATAATAACAATAATAACAATAATAATAATAATAATAATAATAATGATAATGATAATAATGATAATAATCATGGGGTTATAAATCATGTTTTTGGTATCTATGATAACGATCAGGTTGGCTAGAGTGACTGTGACAGCAGCCAAGGGTACGTCCGTCTATGGGCAAGGGCAGTATTAGATGCAGCCAATGACAGTAGCAAAGGTTTTAGTAGCTTTGGCCTAAGGCAGCAGTATTTGCTGTGGCTAAAGGTATTAGTGAAAGTAGCCAAGGGCAGTAGTGGGTGTGGTCTTGAGCAGCAGTGCCTGTACCAGAGGCAGTAGTGACTGTGGCCAAGGGTAGTAGTGACTGTGACCAATGGCAGCTCAGCCAGGCCAGACAACAGAGATCCTCGGACATGAGCCTAATTGGTCCTACATAACAAAAGATTTTAAACTCTTGCCAGTTCTCAAGCAAATATTTCCTGGAACTAGTTAATTTGCTCCTGGTAATTGAGCATGCATGACCCACCTTCTCCCAGTCGTTAAGTGGAAGGTAAAGAAATCTTAGGAGACGCTCGCGTTGATTCTCCTGTGTATTGTTTGGGGGGAAGGAAATATCTTATAAAATTCTGCACCAAGATTTGAATATAAGCAATATGAAGATCAAAGATACACTATGATATTCATAGTTCTATGGCTAGATATACAGATATCTGGTATACTCAAAGAGCTGATACTGCATGATTGAAATAGCAATCATATCACCTATATGATGAAAAAATATTGATAGAAATGTTCGACTGTATTTCATAAGAAATTATCTTCCAGGATACTCTGCATTTACATTTTTTTCATGATTGATTTGTTGATCCCCAGAGCCTCTCTCATGCATCATACAAAAGCAGAAATGAAATTATGTAATCCTTTTCCAAGTGTCCTCCTGCATCAGAATTATCTTAGAGCATCCAGCACCCTCACCAGCTCAAGTACGTAATTCAGTCGAGCCTTCCTCACGTCGGCACTGGTAACTAAGTACAAACATAAAGACATGAGAGGCTGATATACTGATTGCACTGACTTTTCGTAACATCCATATAACTTATATCAAGACATTAACTCCAACAGGATTAAGCTTACCTATAATGATTTGAATGATAAGCAGCCTTCATGTAACAAAAAAAGAATAAGAATCTTGATTCTAGAATAATTACCTGCACACATACCCTCTAGCTAACTCAAGCTCAGAGTAACTGCGGAAGTTTGATCCTAAACCCTGAATGCATCCACGCCATTCTTATAAACTCATGATATCATTAAACGCGAATTTGAAATATTTGTCACATTAAGAGATTCTCTCAGGCCATATTTCTTTACGGTCATAAGCCTACTCCCTAAACACCATGGAAACAACACGTTATTACAAATTGCGTTGAAAATGTTTATGAAAGGTATGTCCTTCTTAGTTCGTCAAGCAGTGAGGAGTCCCTTGTGCCCGGCAGATTATTGTGTATTGTGACTGTCTATCTACAGCTGACTTGATAAATGTGTCCACCCGGCAACCGCCGACATACATTGCCACTCTAACTACGATACCATGTATCTTGATTCACCTTCCTCCAACGTGCAGGAAAACCTACTCTGATGCTTACGTTAAGTATGGTGCACATTTACATCACTCGCACAGGTACGTGGCTGACCGCTCTCTAAAGCTCAGGATTTTGTAATTGATTTACTTTTACAGACCTTAGAGTTGTGCTAATGACAGAGCAAAATCTTTCCCCGTTCTTGTTCGGCAACCAAACATAAGACAACTTCATATCACAGGAGCCGTGTGTTTCCTTATTTGTTTTATAGACGCAATAGTTTTTCTTTCCTAAGAACAGTCACAGGACACGTGTAGCATCTAATGTAGCTTTGTCATCCTTAGACGTTGATCACCTTCTGCCCACCAGCGCTATATTCTGGTCTTATCCTTAAACATTAATATCTGATCATGGATTCTGGTTCCGTAGTGTATTTGTAGATGCTGGCACTATGGTCTAGTAGGATATGCTGCTACTTTGGTGTGGTAGTCCATATTGGCTGTGTGATTTGGTAAGACATACCGAAACTGTGGTATGGTACTGTATGTTAACAGTGCGGTCTAGTAGTATATGTTGGCACTGTGCTCTGGTAATGTCATTCATGTCAACACTGAAGTCAGATATTTTGATAGATGACCGTTGTCTAGTGGCGCTCAGTGATCAGTAACATATATAAAGTCACAGTATTTCATAATAAGATGATTGGAGAGAGAGAGAGAGAGAGAGAGAGAGAGAGAGAGAGAGAGAGAGAGAGAGAGAGAGAGAGAGAGAGAGAGAGAGAGAGAGAGAGAGAGAGAGAGAGAGAGAGAGAGAGAGAGAGAGAGAGAGAGAGAGAGAGATGGTTGGAACTTACAACAGAAAATAAAAAAGTATGTACTTTAAATCTATCCCAATGAATGAGGCATACATTACTAGATTATTATGTCACATTCCATGAAAATGTTGAACTCTTGCTACACCAGCACAGCCTTATGTCTGGTGCTGTAGGTTCAGTAGTCAGTGGAGCAGGAGCCACACACACAGTCTTGGGTCTGGGGCTGTAGGTTCAGTAGTCAGTGGGATAGAAAAAATCGCTGTCACATCCTCCGTCCAGTGTTGGTTGGGGAAACTCTCACTTGTGTATAATAGTGGGAACAACAAGAACAAACTTCATATAATCCGGTTATTCTTTGTTGAGGAAACATTCAAAGTTTGCCATGCAGACAATATCACTTCCACGTGACTGAACTTGGAACACGTTTTAACCCAGGAAAATGCTCATTTCACCTATTATGACCTTGTTCATTTGAATAACCTGGTCACATTTTAGCTTTCTCCTAAATCAATTCTTTGTCTTTTATCAATATGACTATTTTTTTTTCTATCATCTTATTTCTCCCTCAAAATGAAATATTTCAGGATCTATTCATCTAGCCAAGCCTTTGTTCTTATGTGAATACATATCAACACAGCACTTACGTTACTTCCCACGTTACCAAAATGATGGCTCGTATAGAGCTTGCTTAAGAAAGGATTTACCTTCCACGTTAGGTGTTATTTGATAGAAATATCTTTCTTGAAATTCTTATATGTATTTATGAACCTGTTTTGCTAACTAAAAGGAAAAATAAATTCTAGTGATACATACATTAAATGATTTTATGAGAAACGTGGTAATTATGTTGTTGGACCAAGCCGCCATCGAGGGCTGGGTTGAGTAAACAGGAAGCTGTAAACATTTTAAGCTTCGTGTTCGCAGCCACAGATCAAGAGCAGGTCAGGACCCAAGGTAAGGCTCAGGAGGCTCCAACACCACACAGCAAGTCAGGACGTAGATTGAGGCTCAGGAGGCTCCAACACCACACAGCGGTCAGGACATAGGTTGAGGCTGAGAGGGCTTCAACACCACACAGCATTAGGACCCGGGCAAGGCTCAGGAAGCTCCAACACCACACAGTAGTCAGGACCCTGAGCGAGGCTCACGGGTTTCCAACACCACACAGCAATCAGGACCTAGCGTGAGGCTCAGGAGACTCAAACATCACACGGCAGGTCAGGTTCAGATTAATGGAAATCGAGCACCTGTTAGGTCAGGACGAGGGTGGACGTTCAGGAAGCTCCATTATCAAACAGCTTTTGGCCTGGGGCAAGGCTCAGGAGGCTCCAGCATCAGACAAGTCAAAATCTGGGTAAGGATCATAAGGTTCCAACACTATATAATGGATCACAACCCAGAGTAAGGTTTATGGGTTCAGGATTCATGTGGGCTTAGAAGCCTACAGTATCGGAAAGCAGGTCAAGAGTTGGGAAGATGCTCAAACTCCTCCGATAGCAAACAACGTGTTAGGACCCTGCGTGAGTCTCAGAGGACTTCAACACAGGGCAGAATTTCAGAAACTAAAAGAATGTTCAACAGCAGGTCAGGCCTTGGGCCGAAGTTCAAGATTTTCGACAGTGAAGAGCAAGTCAGGATTTCTTGTGAGTCTTATAAAGCTTTAACTCTAATTAGAATGACAGAGCCTTGGTGATAAGTATGGACTTAGGAGTCCAGAACACCTAAGAGCAGGCCGGAGACCAAAGTGGTGTTGAAGAGGCTCCGACATCAGACAGCTAGTCAATACCCGATGAGGAGCTCAAAAGGATCCACCACCACAAAGGAGGTAAAGCCTCGGGGTAAGAAGCCTCCAGCATCAAGCAGCAAGCCAGGCCTCGGAGTGAGGCTCTGATGGCTTCACCACTAAATACTCAATGCCCTTACCTTTTATGAGTGAAAATTTACGGTAGCAACTTCTGCTTGATGAATAACATAGACATCTTAACCATACATCAAAAGAAAAAGAGAGATAAAGACATGAAAAATGTTAACCCCCCTGCCAATTTCTGCATTGCAGTAGTGTACTGATGATGGCGGCCATGGCACAATATTCTTTCATTTACAATGACGAGTAACCTAACCTAACGGAACCCTCCCTAACCTGACCTTCTGTTATGAAGCCTTTTCTCTACTACTGGCTAGTGAGGCCACAGTCCGGTTTCCCTTTGCCAAACTCCTCTGTGTATCTACACTCTCCCTTCCACCGACACACTCTCTAAGATAAGCACTTAACCTCTAAACACTATCCACATCCTCACACATATACTGTTGTACCAGTTACCTCTTCGCCACACTAATGAAACAATCTACTGGAGCCAAAAATTCTCCACTCTGTCCACAGACTCTTCATCACACCAGAATTTATATTCCGTCCCCACACCCCACACCTCAGCCTCAACTATATAGTTATTGTATGCACAATATCATATATACCCCACCACACCCTGAACCTCTCCACCACTTCTGTTAATTCTCTACCTCATCCACAGACCCCTCCATGGTTCCCACCCATCCTCTAACCGATTTAATCCTTCCTCATGGTATAGTACATCTATCCAGCCGCTTGCTCTACTGCCCTAAAGCAGACCCTCTCACTCTAGGCTGTACAGCAATAAGCTGTCTATCTTGCCGTTACATTATACACTGCCCTCCCACTCTGTACTGTCTTGATAAAGTCTCTGATGTATTCATTGCTGAGCTGCGCCAAAGCATTCACCTGCGTCTTCTGAGAGTATGACTCACATTTTCTATCTCAAAAACATCACAGCGCTAAAAGTGGGGCCAGTCCAGCATAAGACATTAGTGAAGCCACCGCACCGCACCAGCAGTAATGCGGCTAAAATGTATCGCGAAGACCATTAGATAAAGCTGTTAAAACACAATAGCGGTAATTGGGTTCGAAGTAACACAGCAGAGACAGCAAGGATGATACACTTGAGGAGCAGTGGAAGCAGCGGGATTAGTGAGATCATTTGAACACAACAGCAGTATTCGGACAGACACAATACGACAGTAATAGCAAGGAACCACAACATCGCAGCAGTAACAAAGTCAAAGTAACCAAGAACAGAAGCAGGTCTTGAAACAGCATCAGGGTCGTTGAAACAACATTAGTAATTAGGCCATCTACATTGCATGAATTGAGGGATTACCACGAAACAACAGCAGAATCGGTTTGCCTTAACATAACGGGGGTTAGGGCATTACAAGCCATTATCAATGGCAGGGCAACTACAGCACAGCAGCAGCGAGATTACTGCTACCATGATAAAACAAAAATTGTAGAGCCTCCATAGCAAGACGCGAGAAGTAGTGTTATAGTAACAGTAGAAAGAGCGACAAAAGTCAGGATCAGAAAACAGGATCACAGCAGCAGCAGCAGTACAGAGGTGACCATAGCGTACCAGCAGGAATGGAGCCATTATAACAATGGAGCAATGCTTGGCGTAGCAGGACAACAAAATCACTGAGCAGCTGCATGGATACTACTACACATCGTAAAACCAAGCAACTATAAGAAGGTGGCAGTAGCAAGGCCTATAAAGTACAACATCTCTCACGTATACAGCACATTCTGGGATGGGGCTCTCACTGGAAACAACAGTTCAGCAGCAGTAAGCACGGCCGCAGCGGCGCAGTGCTACAATAGGCACACCACAACACAACAACGTCGGTAATGGGGCCACCACAACACAACAACGTCGGTAATGGGGCCACCACAACACAACAACGTCGGTAATGGGGCCACCACAACACAACGACGTCAGTAATGGGGCCACTACAACACATCAACAGGACCAAAAAGAAAATGAACGCCAGTATAGCAGGGCCATCATAAAACAATAACTTCATTGGCAACGCCGTAGCACTGCAGTAACAACGGGATCACTAAAGCAGATCAATAGTGGTGGTTTGTAAAACAGCTGCACTAGTCAAACCATCACAAGAGAGGATAGATGTAAGGCCACAAAACCAAGAAATGAGCGCACATGAGTACCGTACACAGTACATATAAAGAGGTCATCGGTACCAGCAGCAGTAGAAGCGGGGTTGCCACAACAAAATCAGCAGAAGTGTGGCCACCAGAGCGCGGCAGTAGCAAAGGGGCGAAAAGACGTGGTTTAGAAGGCGCCACAACACAAAAGCATCAGCGGAGCCAATGTAACACGGCAAAAGAAGCGAGGCTCCCAAAAATAAACATCAACGGGAAAGTCAACATAAGGTGCCAGAATAAGCAACGATAGCCGTGCCACCAAACCTGAGTAGAGGTGGAGAAGCCACTGAGGTACTGCAGTGGACTGACTACGCTAAACTACAGAAGCTGTGGTGAGGCTATGGCAGGGAAAGTGGGAGCACCAGAGCACTTGTACAGCAATGAAGTCTACACATGGTATTAGTATCAGTGGGGTTACTACAAAACAACAGCAGAAGCTTCATCATAACAGAAACTACAACACATCAGCAGAAGGCTCATCAAAACAGACACCACAACACAGCAGAAGGAGGGTCATAACAGCAGACCACTATAGCACATCAACAGGATGGTCATCACAACAGATACTACAACACAGCAGCAAAGGCTCATCACAACAAACACTTCAACACAGCAGAAGAAGGCTCATCACAACAGACACTACAACACAGCAGCAGAAGGCTTATTACAACAGATACTACAACACAGTAGCAGAAGGCTCATCCCAAGAGACATTACAACATAGCAGCAAAAGGCTCATCATAACAGACACTACAACACAGCAGCAGCTGACGGCTCATTACAGCAGACACTACAACACAACAGCAGGAGGGTCATCATAGCAGACCACTACAACACAACAGCAGAAGGCTCATCACAACAGACACTACAGCACAGCAGAAGGAGGGTCATCACAGCAGACCACTATAGCACAGCAGCAGGACGGTCATCAAAACAGATACTACAACACAGCAGCAGGAGGGTCATCATAGAAGACCACTACAATGGTATCAGAGTCATGTCGATATATCAGTAGTACTAATGTCACTATGGGATAGACGTTAAGAACAGTCATCACATCATTTGTATCATAACCATCACAACATGGCAACACTAGCAGGGTCGTCTTAACATAGGAGAAAAAGGAGGTCTCCAGAAAATCGGAGCAGAGGTAGAGCACCACAACATAGTATTGCAGCCACCACAGGACAGCAGCAGTAACAGAGGCAACAGATCAGCAATGCTGGAGTCTACCACAACATAGCAGCAACAGCGAAGCCACCATAGCATCGTAGTCATACATAGTGGGAGAACAAAAACACAGGAGCATTAACCAAATGCAGTCACAGCTTTAATTCCCAACAAGATATTAATTTTTTCTTCAGTTGCCGTCGGTAAGGCGGGGCTTACTAGAGTTAATCGTTACGTGGTAAGTAGTTTTGTATGAACTGTTGATATCGAGATACATTGTCACCGTTACCGCCTCGTCACAGTCCTAGCGTTATCTTGTCACATCTTATCACTTCTTGATCACTTACATGTTACAGCCCCGACCCTTAGTAGCTCTACCTAGCGATTCACTGTCCCAACATTAGTCACCCCTTTTCGCTAACCCAACACCCCCGGTCAGTGCCGATAACCTCGTCGCCTCCCTTTCACAGCCACGTTACCGTCCCGTCACCAACCCAGCGTTATCGGGATCATCATGATCCAGTTCCCGATAGCTTAGAGTCCCTCGAGGACAATAGATATCATAATAACTTACCTCTTTAATTTCAGGAAAGCGAGGGCAAAAGTTGAGGATGTTTGTGGGAGGCTGGGGTCGTAAAGGTAGGAACTATGAGAAAGCTGAGCGAGATGATTGGGAGTGCCGGTGGGGATTAGAAGCTTTGTGGGGATTAAGAAAGTGTGGAAAGGATAGGAAAAGTGCGAGAAGAATTATGACATTACTGAAGGGAGGGAAAAAGCGTGGTAATAATGAGAAAAGTCCGGTGAGCTTTGACAATGTTTAAATAGTATTTGAAAGGTATGGACAGGACATAGAATAAGTTTAGGTGTTAAGATAATATAACTATAAGTGAGAAGGGCTTGGGAAACCCAGAGATGGACGAGGTAAGATGCTATAGAACGGATTGGACACTTTAGCGGGGTCAGAAAGAATGTGTGTAGGTTCACTAGTCATGACGTGCGTAAGGCTGAGAAGAGACGAAATTACCCCCAGAGAGCAGGAAAAAGAGTAAGGAAGTATGGTGGGTCTGTCCTAGAAAGAAATACTCGAGCCTGACGAGGCGCTGTAATTTGGTGAATGAATATATAGAATCATATCTATTTATTCATTATACATAACCGCCGTCTCCCGCGTTAGCGAGGTAGCGCAAGCAAATAGGCGAGGAATGGCCCAACCCACCCATATACGCATGTGTATACATAAACGCCCACACACGCGCATATACATACATAAACACTTCAACGTGCATATATATATATATATATATATATATATATATATATATATATATATATATATATATATATATATATATATATATATATATATATATATATCTATATATATATATATATATATATATATATATATATATATATATATATATATATATATATATATATATATGTATCGTTCCAATTCACTCTATTCCTTGCACGCCTTTCACCCTCCTCTATGTTCAGGACCCGATCGCTCAAAATCTTTTTCACTCCATCCTTCCACCTCCTATTTGGTCTCCCACTTCTCGTTCCCTCCACCTCTGACACATATATATCCTCTTTGTCAACCTTTCCTCACTCATTCTCTCTATGTGGCCAAACAACAGTTACAATCTAAATACGACATAGAAACAAAAATAGAGAAAACCTTACAGTTGAGGGAAAACACAGAACTGTATTAAACGAGGTAGGAATGTAGAAAGTCCATCACTAAATACGCTAAGTTCGGCCAAGCGAGACCGTTATTGTCCGGATTTGAAGCTGAGGTCAGGTTGGGCTCGTCTGATTCTCTCTGACTTTCCTAACCCAGGACTGCCTTCCTCCTGGCTGTATGGCGGTGGTCATGTTTGTCTGGATGTTCATGACAGGTGTTTTCTCTTCAATGTGAATGGCTTCTAATATCTATAGTTCTCTCTGATCACTGCATCCAGTGATGTTTTGGTGTTATTTACTATGATATCCCTCGTTAGTCTCGTTTCATGATTTTGTTCATGATGTTGTTTGATTCCACCTTCTTGTAACTGGGGCGAGAGGCTGCGGCTCAGGGTGCTGGTTGTATGTCCAGTGTAGTTTATGTCGGCGTTTTACGAAAGCGCGGATTGGCATATCAAAAACGCGGCAAACGTTGCTGATATATTGCTATCAAAAGCGCGGCAGAATATTAAGTCAAAAGCGCGTTTTATCACTCACCTCTAAGTCCGATTGTTTATACGTTCATTAACGATCGTTCACCTCTTCCGTTAGCCAGATGATATCATCTGTTGCCCCCTGCTTACCACGGGGAGGTGGAAGTAGGACTTTTAAGCAGGAAAAATCATATATTTGTTAAGTAAGTATAGGCTTGTCCTTGTAAGTATATTCTTCTTGCACCTTAGTACAGGCTTGTCCTTGCAGTCCTTTATGAAAGGTTAGGTTAGGTTAGGTTAGGTTAGGTTAGGTTAGGCTGAAAGTTATGACAACACAGGATTGACTGTCAGGTTCAGACTGAGCACCGTGGGCTTCAGCACTGTGAACAGGAAACCATCGAGACAGACACTCGCGGTGGTCTCGGTGAACAGTGTGAAGCATTATGACACACCGAATGATTCTCAATGACACAGCGAGTGAACGGATTAACCTTGCCGCGCATTTGATAGTACTTTAAGGGTGAGTTTCGAACGCGGTCACTTTCTCGAATCCGCGCTTTTGATATACGCCCGTTTATGTGGTGGGGCTGACAGTTCATAACATTGCATCGGTACTCATATACCACATCTGTATATTGCCTCGGTACTCATATACCACATCGGTACGATTCAAACTTCCAAAGCGACCTACCATATTGATATTCATCAAGAGGGAACATGTTTTCAGATTATTGTAGTATATCATCTGACTGATATCCTTGTCTTCATCAATCGCTTTTTGGTTTCTGGCCACAGTATCTCGCATGACCTTCTTGTCCTTTTGATATGTAGTGGTAAATGTGTTCATGTAGTAAACTTTGATACTGTCACATTGAGGTTGTCTGTTTACGAAGAGATGTTGCTCCAGCATGTTGTTCATAGTGGTATCAAATTCAGTATTTGAATATTCATTGTTTATTAACATTTGCCGGACACGTCGAAGTTCTTGCTGTAGAAGTTACCAGGTTGAGAACAACTTGATCGCCCTCCTCACGTATGCACGCGTGACACTCCACTTGTAATTTGAACGTCTGTTAAGAATAAAAAAAAAGATTTTCAGTGTTCTGTAATTTATCATCTCTTGAAACAGCACGATCAAATCTGTTAAGCATCAGCAAAGGATGTGATGCCTGTGTATTTATGTTACAAATGAACAGTGGATTTCGGTTGAATCTGGTAAATAGGATTTGGTTAACCTTGTTTATCACTAAAAGAAAAAATAACCGTTCATATATCTGTATCACATTCAAATAATGTCTTTCTAAAAGGCCGAAAGGAAAATATTCAATCTCGCTTTGGTGCATTATTCCTCGGTTTCTTGCGAAAAAATGACGATATAATGTAGTCTGTTCTAAAAAAATGAGGAACCTACCGGAATGGAATGGTTTTGATATCCAGTTATTGCAGTTTCTCCCTCCAACCAACAACTTTAAATCAACTCGACAAAAGTTCAGGAAAAGTGTGGGGCTGAATATAATGATTTCCAGAGAAATATATGGTAGAACGCTGCCTGACATAAGAATTCCCAGCAGCAATTTTGTGAGGGAATGATGGCGATCAGAATCACTATATCCTACGTTGACATTTTTTTTTTTCGATATATCCAGGTACCTGGAAGTCAGCCATAACACTGGAAAAGCACATGCGCAGAACAGCCTTTGTTCCGTAATAAGCATTATTTATATCAATGCTTGGTTAGATAAAAACAGCAAAGTGATGTAATGAAATAACTGAAAAATAATTAATAACGTAAGCAATTGAATGACCAGAACATGCCTGCAGATGGATGTTGCTGAACATATGGCTATCAATTACTGATTAGCCCTTAAGCCATAAATTACCACACATATGGTAAGTATATGTGATTACTAGGAATCACATATCCTGTACAGGTCACGTCAGTCGAACACAACAATGAGAGGAGTTTGAGTCGACTGCAATGAAATCTGAAGGACATATTCATGTCTTAGCTTGTACCAACCATCCGTTCCCTTGCAAAGTCAAGCGAGTGACCCAGATTTGTTGAGTACCGTAGCCAAATCCTTAACGGGCGGAATGCACGTTAGTTAATTGTTTGATTTTCACATTAATCAATCACTTGTTCAGTCTCACAGAAAACGCTTCAAACAGTTTGCTATTTCAACATTTTCTACAAACAACATGACAGCAGGAAAACAACAGAGCAAAACTGAAGCAAACGTTAATTTCCTCAACTTCCTGACCAAACTCCGCTCAGGGAAACGACTGGGAGCGTTCGCTTGCTTCTTCCTCTGCCAGCGATGATCAATATCACTTTTTTATCTGAGCACAGTTAGGAAGGCCTAGGAAACTGAACCTGGCTATTGCTGCTACCGGATCCTTGTGGGAATGACAGTGTAAGAAGAAGCAACCAGGACGATACTAATACTGCACGGTGGAGTTTAAATATCGAAGGACATGCAAACTATCTAAGGATATGCAAATTATCTAAGGAATTACAAACCATAAACGACCAATCAAGGTGACAGAACTCCCCTAATAGAAAGCCAATGAAGTGAATACTGATTCTGTGGTGGACCAGTCAGGATGCAGTGCGCGTCTGGTGGTTAGGCCAAAGAGAAGTTTCCTGTGTAGCGAACCAGTCAGGTTGATATGGACTTTTTGCTACAACGGTTGAGTGGATATTTTTTTGTAGGCGAAGCAGCCAGAGAGATTTAAGATTTATGATACACCAATTATGTAACTACAAGACATACATATTAAACCTATCAGGGAACTAACCAATTTACATCAGATCAGTTAGGGGAACCACTTAATGTACATCAGACCAGTGGTGTCGTGGACTAGCCAGGTAGATACAATGTGGTGGACCACATTTTATGAAAATATGTGTAGATGAAGTGGTGCAAAACCATAATCTTTATCATGGAGGCAGGCAGTGAAATTTCTCGGAAGTCTGGTGCAAACAAGATGTGCTGCATAAAGTTGAACAGTTAATATGGTCGATTAATCAAAACCAAATTTTGAATTACGAAAATTCCTATATTATATCAGGAAACACAGGAGACGACCCAGACTACAGTTACAAATATAACCTATAACTTAGTATGCCAAGCGTCTCCATCGACCGAGTTCGCTCAATCAAGAGCAGCCCTCCAGCCAATGTTGAAGGACTCACGTATTGTCAGGGGCGTGAGATAACATACACGAATGAAGAAAATGTGGAAATATTCGATTGTGAAGAACATTGATAATATAAAATTTCTATATGTATAACTGGAAGCTGTAATGAATATTGCTACAGAGGTAGTTGAGATATAAAAGTATACAAAGGTTCTTACATGCTTCCAGTTATTCTAAGGGGCACGACCATTAAACATTTCTGCGTCTGTTCTTTATTACTGTCTTCATTACTTTCAAGATCAGTATTATCAATATGATTATTCTATATAATGATCCTCTTTACTGTAATTAATTGCATTGTTGCCATTATTATTATTATTATCATCATTATCATTATTATCATCATTAGTAATATTATTATCATCATTATCATCATCATCATTATTATCATATATCTAGTGGTAGCGTTGCCAGTATCATTTGCAGTGTCATCATCATTTTCATGATCTTCATGATATTGTCATGAATATGATTAAAGGCAAACTAAAACGAGATTTACAGGCAGAGGATATATGAATCTGTCAAGGAAGCAGTGAAGTTCGATACAATATCCTACGGCGGTCTGGGCGTAAAAAGTGAAAGATTACATGACAGATAACAATATACATTTCTGTATAATGAGTTTGAGATTTTGGATATTAGGTGAAAGAGTAGACTGAGAAAATAGTTATGCAAGACTAGAGTGTTTATGAATACGACGCATCACTTGACAACACGAGCTTGAAGGGGATTCTACAAGACTTCTCTCTTTTACACAAAAGACTAGCATCATTAATGCATGTTTTATCGCACTCTTCAGCGAAAATCTGACTTCAGTGACAATAATGAAGGACTTATGAGCAATGATCTGGTGAAGTGAATCCAAGTCTGAAGCAAATCCCAGCAGGACAGGCGATCCTGTCCATACTGGAGGGTGGGCATCTAGCAAGCTCACTCGTCCAAGGCTTTAGTATAACGGCAACTTGACAGCATTTGATATTCCTGGTAAGACGACTGATGTTGATGAACTAAAAAATTATTGTTTTCATTAAACATTAGCCTTGTATTCACAAGGTTTAAGCCTGTACTGAACATATCGTAGGTTTACTTGGCTTTATCTTTAATTTTGTCAATATTTTCTCCTTACGACCGAGCGAAGAATATTTACAGAAGATCAACATATTTACTTGCTGGTATATCAAGTCTGGATCACGGAGTGCCCAGCTGGTGAAAACTCTCTGAGCGATTTATTCGATAACAGAATTTAGTTTTTACGATTCGAAACTATAAAGGCGTATATAGATCATAGGTCGTCAACCCTGTGTTTGTGTGCGTGTGTATGTGTGTGTGTTTGTGCGTGTGTGTGTGTGTGTGTGTGTGTGTGTGTGTGTGTGTGTGTGTGTGTGTGTGTGTGTGTGTGTGTGTGTGTGTGTCTGTGTGTGTGTGTGTGTGTGTGTGTGTGTGTGTGTGTGTGTGTGTGTGTGTGTGTGTGTGTGTGTGTGTGTGTGTGTGTGTGTGTGTGTGTGTGTGTGTGTGTCAGTGTGTGTGTGTGTGTGTGTGTGTGTGTGTGGGCGTAGGTACATTCTTACTAGTACTACAAATAAAAGAAATATACTATATGTGAAAATCTAAGTACTTACACCATTGATGTCTCCCTCTGGAGGGGACGAACTGATCAGATTTATGGAAACGTAGTTGCATGGATTTCTAATTTGATTAAGATTTTTTTGCAAGTGCTGGATATCAGAAGTGTTGTTCAGTTCACATCATATATGTATACCATGGCGAGCAGACTTTTGGAAATTAATGAGTTATTAGCTTTCTCTTTGTATGTAACCCTTGGTGATTCTTGATTGTTAAGTGTGGAAAACATCGATAATTCAAGAGAAACGTCTGTTGTCTAAATGTCAGATATGGTAAGTAGTCATGCTTGGTTCCAGCATTCATCTCTTTATATATTCATATTGTATACAGAGCAGTGAATGCTGAGATATCAAATCTGCTTTGTAACATGGCACCTACTTAAATGTGGTACGGAGCTTTTTGGCGTATACCCTACACACTGAACTTCATATCATAGTCATTCTCTTACTGAGGATAAGGAGCTGTATGGAGCAACCTTAACACACTGAAGTGTGCCTTGTCCCCGCAGTAGCATCTGAAGTTAAGCGTTCGATGTTGCAAACTTCTGTTGTGTAGTGGTAAGCATGAGGTGTGATAATCGGCCCACAGCCATCCCAACTGCCCATCCTCTTCTCGGGGCTGCTCATTACACGGGTACCTTGCACAAGCTGGGATATTATATATATATATACATATATATATATATATATATATATATATATATATATATATATATATATATATATATATATATATATATATACGTATATAGTGCATATAAACGCGCACTACCATATAACATACAGACCTTCAACAGCCAGGATCGAACCCAGGACCCCTGCGTAGGAGGCGGGAGCACTATGGCTAGGTTATGATCACCCCTAGGGAAATGACTATTCGAGTACTATGTAATCAAATACCCTTCGTCTCTACGTTGGTGAGCAACGGAGTCTCCACTGATCATCTCCCATAGGCTCACACACCCAACAGATAACATTTTCCAGAACCTAACTGTACAACAAGGTGGTCCTAGCTACGTCTCTTCGTTGTATATCAACTGACTGTTATATTTCTCGCTTGAGTCTCCCCGATGATGTGATTATTACACGAAAGTGCACTTGGGAACTTATCGTGTTTCATTTTCCCCATGGACTCATAGGAATATATATATATATATATATATATATATATATATATATATATATATATATATATATATATATATTTATATATATATATATGATGTGATTATTGCACGAAAGTGCACTTGGGAACTTATCGTGTTTCATTTTCCCCATGGACTCATAGGAATATATATATATATATATATATATATATATATATATATATATATATATATATATATATATATATATATATATATATATATATATATATATATAAATATATATATATATATATATATATATATATATATATATATATATATATATATATATATATATATATATATATATATATATATATATATATATATATGTATGTATATATATATATACGAAGCTAGGACGCCATTTGGTAAACATGTGGTTGTCCATGTTTACCAAATGGCGTCCTAGCTTCGTCTCTTCGATGTATATCAACTGACTGTTATATTTCTCTCTTGTGTCTCCCCTAATGATGCGATTATTACACGAAAGTGCACTTGGGAACTTTTCGTGCTTCATTTTCCCCGTGGACTCACAGGAATATCTTGATCACGCGCAAAATTGTGATCCTTCCCAATATATATATAAATATATATATATATAAGTAACGTAAGGGTAAGAAAGATGTGTGGAAATAAAAAGAGCGTGGTTGAGAGAGCAGAAGAGGGTGTTTTGAAATGGTTCGGGCACATGGAGAGAATGAGTGAGGAAAGATTGACCAAGAGAATATATGTGTCGGAGGTGGAGGGAACGAGGAGAAGAGGGAGACCAAATTGGAGGTGGAAAGATGGAGTGAAAAAGATTTTGTGTGATCGGGGCCTGAACATGCAGGAGGGTGAAAGGAGGGCAAGGAATAGAGTGAATTGGAGCGATGTGGTATACCGGGGTTGACGTGCTGTCAGTGGATTGAATCAAGGCATGTGAAGCGTCTGGGGTAAACCATGGAAAGTTGTGTAGGTATGTATATTTGCGTGTGTGGACGTATGTATATATATATATTTTCTTTTTTTTTTTTTTTTTTTGCTTTGTCGCTGTCTCCCGCGTTTGCGAGGTAGCGCAAGGAAACAGACGAAAGAAATGGCCCAACCCACCCCCATACACATGCCTTGATTCAATCCACTGACAGCACGTCAACCCCGGTATACCACATCGCTCCAATTCACTCTATTCTTTGCCCTCCTTTCACCCTCCTGCATGTTCAGGCCCCGATCACACAAATATATATATATATATATATATATATATATATATATATATATATATATATATATATATATATATATATATATATATGAATGTTGGGGTGAAGAGGGTGGTGAGAGTAAGTGAGCTTGGGAAGGAGACTTGTGTGAGGAAGTACCAGGAGAGACTGAGTACAGAATGGAAAAAGGTGAGAACAATGGAAGTAAGGGGAGTGGGGGAGGAATGGGATGTATTTAGGGAATCAGTGATGGATTGCGCAAAAGATGCTTGTGGCATGAGAAGAGTGGGAGGTGGGTTGATTAGAAAGGGTAGTGAGTGGTGCGATGAAGAAGTAAGAGTATTAGTGAAAGAGAAGAGAGAGGCATTTGGACGATTTTTGCAGGGAAAAAATGCAATTGAGTGAGAGACGTATAAAAGAAAGAGACAGGAGGTCAAGAGAAAGGCGCAAGAGGTGAAAAAAAGGGCAAATGAGAGTTGGGGTGAGAGAGTATCATTAAATTTTAGGGAGAATAAAAAGATGTTCTGGAAGGAGGTAAATAAAGTGCGTAAGACAAGGGAGCAAATGGGAACTTCAGTGAAGGGCGCAAATGGGGAGGTGATAACAAGTAGTGGTGATGTGAGAAGGAGATGAGGTGAGTATTTTGAAGGTTTGTTGAATGTGTTTGATGATAGAGTGGCAGATATAGGGTGTTTTGGTCGAGGTGGTGTGCAAAGTGCGGGGGTTAGGGAAAATGATTTGGTAAACAGAGAAGAGGTAGTAAAAGCTTTGCGGAAGATGAAAGCCGGCAAGGCAGCAGGTTTGGATGGTATTGCAGTGGAATTTATTAAAAAAGGGGGTGACTGTATTGTTGACTGGTTGGTAAGGTTATTTAATGTATGTATGACTCATGGTGAGGTGCCTGAGGATTGGCGGAATGCGTGCATAGTGCCATTGTACAAAGGCAAAGGGGATAAGAGTGAGTGCTCAAATTACAGAGGTATAAGTTTGTTGAGTATTCCTGGCAAATTATATGGGAGGGTATTGATTGAGAGGGTGAAGGCATGTACAGAGCATCAGATTGGGGAAGAGCAGTGTGGTTTCAGAAGTGGTAGAGGATGTGTGGATCAGGTGTTTGCTTTGAAGAATGTATGTGAGAAATACTTAGAAAAGCAAAGGGATCTGTATGTAGCATTTATGGATCTGGAGAAGGCATATGATAGAGTTGATAGAGATGCTCTGTGGAAGGTATTAAGAATATATGGTGTGGGAGGCAAATTGTTAGAAGCAGTGAAAAGTTTTTATCGAGGATGTAAGGCATGTGTACGTGTAGGAAGAGAGGAAAGTGATTGGTTCTCAGTGAATGTAGGTTTGCGGCAGGGGTTTGTGATGTCTCCATGGTTGTTTAATTTGTTTATGGATGGGGTTGTTAGGGAGGTGAATGCAAGAGTTTTGGAAAGAGGGGCAAGTATGAAGTCTGTTGGGGATGAGAGAGCTTGGGAAGTGAGTCAGTTGTTGTTCGCTGATGATACAGCGCTGGTGGCTGATTCATGTGAGAAACTGCAGAAGCTGGTGACTGAGTTTGGTAAAGTGTGTGAGAGAAGAAAGTTAAGAGTAAATGTGAATAAGAGCAAGGTTATTAGGTACAGTAGGGTTGAGGGTCAAGTCAATTGGGAGGTGAGTTTGAATGGAGAAAAAACTGGAGGAAGTGAAGTGTTTTAGATATCTGGGAGTGGATCTGGCAGCGGATGGAACCATGGAAGCGGAAGTGGATCATAGGGTGGGGGAGGGGGCGAAAATTCTGGGGGCCTTGAAGAATGTGTGGAAGTCGAGAACATTATCTCGGAAAGCAAAAATGGGTATGTTTGAAGGAATAGTGGTTCCAACAATGTTGTATGGTTGCGAGGCGTGGGCTATGGATAGAGTTGTGCGCAGGAGGATGGATGTGCTGGAAATGAGATGTTTGAGGACAATGTGTGGTGTGAGGTGGTTTGATCGAGTGAGTAACGTAAGGGTAAGAGAGATGTGTGGAAATAAAAAGAGCGTGGTTGAGAGAGCAGAAGAGGGTGTTTTGAAGTGGTTTGGGCACATGGAGAGAATGAGTGAGGAAAGATTGACCAAGAGGATATATGTGTCGGAGGTGGAGGGAACGAGGAGAAGAGGGAGACCAAATTGGAGGTGGAAAGATGGAGTGAAAAAGATTTTGTGTGATCGGGGCCTGAACATGCAGGAGGGTGAAAGGAGGGCAAGGAATAGAGTGAATTGGAGCGATGTGGTATACCGGGGTTGACGTGCTGTCAGTGGATTGAATCAAGGCATGTGAAGCGTCTGGGGTAAACCATGGAAAGCTGTGTAGGTATGAATATTTGCGTGTGTGGACGTATGTATATACATGTGTATGGGGGGGAGGGGGTGGGCCATTTCTTTCGTCTGTTTCCTTGCGCTACCTCGCAAACGCGGGAGACAGCGACAAAGTATAAGAAAAAAAAAAATATATATATATATATATATATATATATATATATATATATATATATATATATATATGCAGAGAGAGAGAGAGAGAGAGAGAGAGAGAGAGAGAGAGAGAGAGAGAGAGAGAGAGAGAGAGAGAGAGAGAGAGAGAGAGAGAGAGAGAGAGAGAGAGATCCCATTCAGTAACCATCATTGCCAGTAATCATAGTAAGTACGTTACCCATGAGGGAAAGCGTTCGTTTATTCAAAAGAAGTGCAATAACCTCTTCTCGTCATCCACTGATAGGTCTTTCTGGTCATTAGCTAAGGACATCGCTCACAACTTCTGTCGCTCTACCTTTCCTTCACTTTTCCGTTCTGACGGCACAATAGCTGTCTCTTCCGTTGACAAAACATCTCTGGTTCTCGTTTCTCCCGCAACTCTACTTGTCATGATTCTAAGATTCCTTCATCACCTGATGCTCCTCTTGATGATTCAAACGCCCCTTCCTGAAATCTTTCTTCGAACTGTTCGAAGGGAGTTTCTCTCTCTCGACACAAGCAAGGCTTATGGTCCTGATGACATCCATCCCGAATACTGAAAGAGCGTGCCTCTGAACCTGCACCTGTGTTTGCTTCTCCGTTCCGTTTCTGTTTAAAAACCAGAGTTTTTCTTTCTTGAAATCATGCGTTGATACATCTCATCCATAAGAAAGGTGACTACTTTGATCCCTCTGACTATCGGCCTGTCGCTTTGACACTGACCATTTCCAATCTTTGAATCCTTCCTCAACTCCCGTATCTTAACAGACGCCTTAAATCTCACAGTCTTCTCTCTGAACACCAGTATGATTTCCGTAAGGTGAAATCCACCGGTGCTGTTTTTTTCCTATTTTGCTAATGTCTGGTCATCATCTCTGAAAGATTTTTTGGGAATCCCTTGTAGTTGCCCTCTGCATATCCAAAGCTATGAACAGGGTGCGGCATCAAAGTCTCATCTCTAAGCTCTCCTCTTCTGGCTCTCACTTTTGCTCCTTCATATCTAGCTTCCTCTCCGGCCGATCCATCTCCGTGGTTGTCGATGGATTAGCCTCTCCCTTTTCTCCATCAACAGCGGTGTCCCCCATTTCATCCTTCTCATCAACCATTTTCTTTCTTCCACAAATAACTAAATGCACTCATACGCTGACGACTCAACGCTGTATTCCTAAACATTCTTTAATCTGCTACTTTTTCTCTTACTTGATCTGTATTTCGTCACTACATAACTTCCTCAATAAACTCAAATTTGGACAGGATATCTCAGTGTGTTAGACGAAATCTTGTTAAGTTTAATGCCTCCAAGACCCAGTTTCTACCCATCTCTCTATCAAAAACTCCTCATAAATTTCCTCTCTCCTTCGACGGTTCCGTAATTCAGCCTCTTGACATTGAGCATACGTGGTATTACCGTAACATCCACTCTATTTTGGAAACCCCATATTACGAAAATAGCTAAGTCTGCCTATACGAAACTGGAACTTTTAAAGGTCAAAATTTCTTTTCTTCTGAATAGTTGCTCCGTTTATACAGAGGAGTAATCCGTCCTTGTATGGAGTACTGCTCTCACATCTACGATTGTTGTTGTAGCTCTGCCTCTTTACTCGACAGAGTTGAGTCGAAAGCGGCTAGACTTATAAACTCTCACAAGCTAAAATTTGACCCACTTGCCTTACGCCGCATTGTTTGTTCACTTTCCCCATCTATAGGTATTACTTTGGTTTTCGTTCCCGAGAGCTGGTTCCTAGTTTGCCCACACCACTAGGAAGATCGTACAATACTCGGCAAACTGTGCGTTGCATGATTACAGTGTGGACCTTTGGCAACCGAAGGGTGGGCAGTATTGATAACTGTTTGCTTGACTACACCACCTCGACGTTTTATAACTCTTTATCTTCTCATGTTGTGTTTTTTCACTTTCTCCAAATTTCGTAAATACTTTCTTTTGTCTGTTCTTCCCTTTCATCATTAACCTTTCTATATATGAAGTAAAGCCGTGCCTTGATGTGGACTTTTGTCTCTAACTTGAGCCTCTAATGTAGAACAAAACGCTAAACGAAGTGCTATAAGAATAAAAAGGGGTGATATATGAATATGGAACACTGATGCATGACTCAAGATATGCCCTTGACAATATGAAAAACAGAATGATGTAGACCATGATCTTACTAGGGAAACTACATGTAATGTTAGGAAGTTAGAGAATATAGGAAGAGCTGTAACTTATCCATGGGTACCAGCCCGTTGTAAAGTAGTTTGAAGCAATTTGGTTGATGCAGTGGTGAGAGATGTATTGTAGATAAAAATAATGCATTTTAGCACAATGTTCAAGAACGTGAAACACTGTCCAGATTTTGAAGAAGAAAGATAAGTATTAATGTTATGTACTTGAAATGGCGAGGCTGCTAGAATCTGGAAAAAATGAAAACATGGAATATGTTCTGATGTGATGATATATATATATATATATATATATATATATATATATATATATATATATATATATATATATATATAGTCAGACGAGACTGGTACTGCGTGGTGCAGACACCGCACCGTGTGGGGACTGAGGTCCCTCTCGTCCTGAGAATGTTTTGAAACTGAAATTGTGTCCTCCCCCTCGACCTGTCCTCCCCCTTGATATATTTCTTAGGCTTGTGTCACACATAATTATTCAGATGGAAAGGTCAGAGATCAAAGTCAGAAGTTCATCTGATTTTTGGAGTGGCCGGGTATGGGCGGGCATTCTGGTGGATGTATATGGAAACTAATCTTATTCTATTCTTTATGTGTGATGGACATTCTTAATATTAAACTGAATCGATATTTTACCTGGCTCCACTTGCGTTCTGTTTTGTCCAGTTGCTAAATTTTGTTTCATTATCACTCTCCTGTTCCTCCTTCAGGATACCACATCACTGCCTTCATATTCAGCTCCAGCACTTAGAACGAGAGTCTCTTTACAGAGGCACCATGTCGAGAGTAGTGGAGATATTGGGGAGCTGACATTGTAAGTTGTAGAACTGCTAACAGTGAAGGGATGTTACTGTGTTTACAATGGAAAGCTGTGCGGTACAGTAGACACGTTCCTCTGGTAGCGACTAAAGTGTTGGTCTTGACAACGTAGTAAATCTGTCGTGATGAGGGACAGACAATCTAATGTTGCTTAAACTGGCTGGATGACAGGGTACTGAGAGGACGGTTGGCATATATGGTTGGTGAAAAATTGTAAGTTGATGGTGCTGGCGATGGAAGATATGTTCCCTTGCAGAACTGTAGATAAGATAATGCTAGAAATGGTGGTGGATGAGTAGGTAAGGATGGTGACTGGATGCTCAGGTGAAAACAGTAAGCGTCGCTGCTGGGAGTTCGCAATGTTGTCTTAATGTATCAAAACTTGCTCAACTTACTCCAAGATTGGTCTGAACTTGGAGCCATTTGACAACAGTCATGTTGCTAGTTACCTTTCGTGTTAATTACGACCCATTACTGGAAAAGAACAGAAGGTTAGTATTCCTCAAGTACAGGGAAGTAATGGCACATTTTTTCCAATTCTTGAAGTAGCCGGAGTTATATTATTGTATTTCATGTTGTAGTATGTAGTACGACGGGACCCTGCGTATAACAACCTTCTTAAAGCCCATTAAATGGTATCTTAACTTACGATGGCACTCACCATGTTGCATATGAACAAGAATCATAACGTTAGATAAAAATGAAAGTGAAATTTTGAATATCATAATGTCTCCTCCCACAGGACAGAAACTGCAGATGATCTTTATAATTTTTTCCTTAATCTTTCCAGTAGTCTTCACTCTTCAACCGAAACATTACGAAAATACGTTTGACATGATCCATAAGGATCAGCTTTTTACCTTTGCAGAGATGGTCTTTGACCAGACTCGTAAGAGTCAGGTCAAAGGTCAGTGGTGTCACGGGTATGTTAGATATGAGGATGTGAAGTTGGCCTTTTATGAGAGCTGTAAGAACTAGGCTAAAGGCCAGTATTGTCGAAGTTACAGTGAAGATGAGGGTGAAGTGAAGATGGCCACTGAGGTTAGGTTTAGTTATACGTAGTGTAGATGATAAAGGTGGTGCCTCCATCCGTAGTGAGAGAGTGTTTACATACCACAGGCAGGCCCACGTCGGATTTTGCGAAAAGGCGGGGCTAATGCGCAGCGCTCACCTCGCTTGATGATGAATGCTGTATCTCTCGTGGCCATGTTCATTACATGATCCCCGATTTTATCTAGGTTCACTTGGAACAGACTTCACTTATATATTGTTTCATCTTGTTTGTTGTTCTTGCTCCGGAAATGATATCAAATACTTTGTCCATCTTTTTTGCAGAATTCTTGTACATTTCTAATTGATTTTTTCTCTATATATTCTCTCGTATTCTTGTAGAATGAAGGACAATTAATTCTTTCTGAAAGGCTTTAGGTGCGAGATGTTGTACTTTATCATTTAACTTGTTACCAAACGTAGTGTAACATCTTGGGTCTTTTTCCTCTGTTAAGTTCGAGTTCTTTCATCTCTTCATATATTGATTCTTATGTTCCGACCTCTCGATTTTACTCGCGATGTATTTCTGGTTTCTTTCTAGCTTCTTTACTTCTGTTTTTATTGCTTGGTCACCATACGACGCAACAGTATCTAATTCACTGGTAGTTACCTGTCACTTGTAATAAACGTTCTCCTTACTTGGCACGATATTGCTAAATTTCAGTATGTTATCCAAGCTGAATTTTCTCACTTAAATTGACTCTTAGATCTTTGACATCAGTTTTACAGTCTTTCTCATTTTATTTGCGGTCATAAATGTATTGCTGATCTCTCCACGACATATTTGCATAAATAACGTATTTGAATTCCATCTTGTTCATTTTCCTCATTTGTTCACGGCATCTCATTCCTATTCCATCTCTTTTTGATCATCTGATTCGTTCATTTGGTTGATTCATATATCATCAGGAAGCACCGACACCTGCTCTTACTTATCTTTTGGTGTCTGATATCATTACATAGAAAAATGAAGCTAATACTATATTCCTTGTGGCAAAGAATGATTCCCTGCAGACATAGGGTTCCATTTCCTACTTCACTGAATTTTGTATATATTAATAACTCTTTCCTATTGTACACTTAAAAGTTTGTTTCACTACGTTCTCTTACGAAATTCTGCGACAGTTTATCAAATACCTTATCAAAATCGAAAATTCTGTTAATTCTTTCTATGTACGTTAAAATTTCATGTAGGGTTTTGTACTGAGATGATGATTAGGCCTCTGTACTTTTTCCTGGTAAAGTTATATTTTCCTTCATTTATATAGTCGTTGGTCAGATGCTCTACGTGTCTCTATTATGACATTCAAAGATTTTTGCTTTTTACGCATGCCGTCAAGCTAATTGGCGTATACTACAGAGGTATGAGCTTAGATCCTCATTTGTTTATTGTCTTATGTATGTCGTTTTCATAAATGTTTGTTTTGCTTTTATCCAGACTTTGTCTGATGAATAGCATTATGGTCTGCTATGATGTTATTGTTTTCTATAGGAAGATGACTGGAATTCCATCCTTTATCGGAGATACATTCTCTCTTACATTACCAGTTGCTCTGCTTATATCATTTGCTGATGTTTCAGCGTCTGTTATTGCAGTTATCATGTTGGTTACTCAGTTCAGCATGGGCTTCATCTTCTTGAATTTTGAGTTAGATACTAATTTGCATTCTTTGGTTAACATATTGGATATTTCTTTTGGGTAATTTTTCGCACTTCCATTTTAAAAGAGTGCGATCCCAGATTTTGTTTTTATGAGAATATCGCTTCGCTCTCACTGTTTTGTATAACTCACTACATTCATTTTGTGTTCTCAAAGAATTAATTTCATAATTTCCTTCCTCAATTTCTCATTCAGATTCATTTGTTCTTTTTTCTCTGTTTTCTAATCCATTTCTCTTTCTATGTTTTCGTGACGGCACCCTCTATCTTATGAAATCCTCCAGGTTGCCTTTTTTTCTCTCTTTACGGTTGATATAGTAACCGGATGGTTTTTGTCTTATCTTTTTACAAAATATCTTCATGTTGAAGTGTTCGTTATTGTCTCAGAGAGAGAGAGAGAGAGAGAGAGAGAGAGAGAGAGAGAGAGAGAGAGAGAGAGAGAGAGAGAGAGAGAGAGAGAGAATCTTAAGACTAAGTAAGGTGCTTCAGTACCAGTGATGATGGCTCTTCTTAACTGGTGCAGTTACCAGGAAATGTAGCGGAAGAGGCCCACTGGAGCGACATGAAAATGTTCCACTAAATATTAGTGAGTGAGGCAACTTTCCCTTCTGTGACAGAATCTTCTCCTTAGATGGCCATGAAGTGAAGGTGCCGAGGAAGCAGGCAGATTAGGACGGAGGATGTTATTCTGCTCAAAGTTCCCTACCACTACATTGGATATTTCCGTCCAGTTGCAGGCATTTCCCCCGCAGCGGAGGATTCTCAAGTTGATGGTCTCAAGTCAGTTACTTCGTCTGTCTTAACAGAGGTGTCACAGTGAATCCCCGGCGAGTCGGCTGCTCCAAGACTCCTGAAGAGACTAAGCTGGTAACCTCTTATTCATTACGATTGTTCAGACTACCGAATGATGTCTAACTCCTCCAATCTTGGTCCATATCTCAATAACGGCGTCTACTAATTTTGAAATCAGCCAGAAAATATGGCACGAACCATTTTTTTCTTGGGTGCTTCCCGCGCTTGAAGCCAGTCTAGAAAGGCATATAATGAATCCTTACCCGGACGAGCTAGTCATGGCTCCCTTACTATAACATAACTAGAATTCTCTATAGAACTTCTTTTGATACTTTCAGCAAGATCTGCGTATGACGTTTACTTTGACGTATAAGACTATTAGTTGCTCTACATAACTGACTTTGTGATGGTTATTGGTATCTCTAAGTTTTTCATATGCTGCTGTCCCTGAGACATCAGATGCACTGCCACATATGTTCCTTCTACTACTTTGAAAGTATTACAGAATGACCAACGATATCATTCGGGTTCGCCTCTCAAAAGCCATGCGAAGTCCGTCGATATTTGCAAGTTTAGAATCTAGAATTACTTTTTCGCGACTTTCGTGTTGACCACCATTACAGGCTGACCACCATTACTGGCTAGGTTGAAAGTTACCTCAAAAATGATTTACCGCTGATCATCTGTACCAAACTTGTCATGCTAAGTCATTTGATGTATTTGCAGAGGACAAAGATGGAACATTTACTAACATATTTCTTGTTCTATTACCTATGCAAGTCGCATCAACGTCGTTAATAAGATGATATCAATCATCTTTTCTTCTTTATCATTACCCACCAAACTTTCCCAACACCAACCATGACCATTAAGAGCTTTCATGTTTTTACCTGGTTAACTAAATGAGAAAAACATACGTAATTTATCACTCCCGAGAGAATTGACTTGAGGAACAGTCTATGGAACAGATACCCTCAACGTGCTTATAAACTTCACTCTACATGCAAGCAATTTCAGAGTGGAATGTACCGATACTTGTGTCTCGAGAAGACGACTGTGAACATTGCTTGCAGCAACATGCCCTTCACCTCTCTGTCCGCGTCTGGTTGTTTTCAAAATCGTCATAATCATCAAATATGATGTTCAGAAACTTGTCATATAAACAAATAATGGATGATATTTATAACGCAAGTGGGAGGGTTATCTACAACCCTGCAATGCCATTGTTATATAGTGAAAGCACTAATTTAAGGTTCACGGCGGCGGCCAGTGTGCTTAGCTAATTGCTCAGCATCAAACAGCAGGTCAGAAGACCTCTTACTCCTGGGACCTGGAGGTGATGTCTACCATGGAATCAGTCGCCTCCCTCGACGGGGATCTCATATTCCCTGTAGTGGGCGCCACTGAAGCAACGATTCACGAAGATTCCTCTGCTAACTTAATTCCTTTAGATTTATCAGTTTCTTTTGAATTCTACTGTTGAGAAATATATACTTAAAAGAAAGGCATGCATTTGCATTATGGAGAGTCTTAGACAGGTCAGGAAGGGAGCCAGAGCTTGTGATGAAAGAGGACATGGCAGGAGTAGTGGAAGGTTGTGAAGTGGATATTGTTTCTGTTTGGGTCTCAGTGGTACATATATCAGGTTCGTCTTCCAATACATACGAAAAATGATTCATTGATTCTAAGTAATACAATATTTGCTTCTCCCTTCTCTGCATCTTAAAATTCAGGAATATTCACAGTAACCTTAACCGAAGAGATTCCTCTTTTCTTGTGTCAGACGGGAGACACTGGAGGATGAAGGATAGTCAGCCGCACAGTAACACGTCTGAACTTTTGTAATCTGCAGTTATCGACAGGAGGATCCTTATTAGCACATTGTGAGCAGTGAATCTTCAGGGACCAACGCATTGTTTTTCTTTCCTCCGTCTGTACCTTTGGTACATGAAATATTTGAAAGGGTTAGAAATGAATGGACAGATATAAATTTCGCATCCATTTATTCTTTCGATGAAAAAAAGGCAGATTTTGCCAAAAGTAAGACATCGCACTGGAATCCTTTGCTCACCGTCGACATCAGTGAAAAGCCGAGCGAGATGATGTCTGTTGATCTTCTTTCCTAATCGAAGTACATTGCTTCCATTCTCATAAGATTCCTGATATAGTTTTCCCTCAATCAAGCCGTTATTTGTGGCATATCTACGAACTGAGACAATCAGATTACTGAAAGCAGTATTGAAGAGGAACAGTGCAGAACAAGGCCATAGGCTGCGAGCAGTGATCAGAACCAGTGACTTACGTCCGAAGAGTCGAGGTTACGGCTCATATGTCATCAGTGTCGCCAGTAACTTCATTCTGCACTGGCTGTAGCACTAGACGGACGTCTGTTAGGTGAACACACAGAATAGCTTCCATAAACACAAATTATCTATTATCATCATTATTGTTATCATTATCATTATTATCATTATTGTCATTATCATTATTACTATTATCATTATCATTAGTAGTAGAAGTAACTATCGTTATTATTACCATTATCATTATCTGTATCGTTAAATATGTTATCTTATTATTATCATTAGTATTATTATTATCGTTATCATTCTTATTATCACTATTATTGTAATTATTATTACCATTATCATTATTACTATCATCATCATCATTATAGTGTTATTATTGATTCTCTTTTGTTCTACAGTTCATAAAGTTTCCGTCTAGCCATTCAAATCACACTGGAATCTTTGGGTGAATTAATGCGTCAGCAGATATTTCTTACTATCATGACATTTACGAGTATTACATAAAAATTGACATTGCATTCCCAGTGATAAATGAAAATTGACATTAGGTCACCCATGACACGTGAAAAGCAATATTGCGTCACCAGAGGCAAGTGAAAAATGATATTGTGTTAAGAGTGAAATGAGATAAATTAACATCGCGAATATACGAGCCATCGGCAGATGGTGGAGTGAGCTGCAGTGAATAATTCCATTTTCATTGCAATAATGCGTGACAGTTATCAGTGCAAGCAATCTACTGCTACTGTAGTGTCCGGCAGCGGATGAATGCACTGAGAAAATCCCAGTGTTGTAGCATGCTCTGAAAATTAGCTTCTAATTTAGTCTGACCTTAGATAAGGGAAGTCAAGAATAAAGTGTACTATCATCATTAAGAAATTATTTTGAGTGTGCTGTTGCGTGAGGCCCAGGTCAGGTGTGGCTGAATCTCTCGAGTTTTCTGTTTACTTTTGTTAACGTTGTGTCGTTTGCACAAGGCAAAGATTATACACAATCTTTTCCTCTTATTTCATTTAGATTTGATTACCCTAATGCTAGAACCCTAGATTATCAGCTCCCTCACAAGCTGTGGAGCATCGTATGAGAAGCTTTTATTGATGGTAATTTTCTTGTTTCTGTAAGGAAGTTATTATTATCATTATCATTATGATCATTGTCATTACCATTACTGTTATCTATTATCAATATCATTTAATATCATGATTATAAGAAATGTTATTATACTTCATCATTCATTCATCAACTTTATGTTTCCATGTCAATTATGTACTGTAATATTATCCTATTTTTCTTATCAGTTGCAGTCGTTACAGAGATTATGACAAAAGCAGTGGTCGAGGTAGGGTGATAATTGGTAGCAGTGGTCGTGGTAGAGTGATAATTGGTAGCCGTGGTCGTGGTAGAGTGATAATTGGTAGCAGTGGTCGTGGTAGACTAATGATTACTAGCAGATGTTGTGATAGACAAGTGATGATTAGAAAACGTGAAAAACGTAGAAAAAACATGCAAATACGTGAGTGAAAAACAAAAACATGTTGAATTACTTCAATTTTTTTCTGAATTAAGCAAGACGATCAAGACTTACTAGTAGTAACAAACCTTTACTCGACGCATGCTACATATTTTCATAGTCAGACTAATGTACCACATCTGCTGTATAACGTGTACTGGAACAGTTAGCAAACTCAGTCACATTAGTTAACCTAACAAATAAAGCTCACTGGTATCTAATACATGAGTAAACATATGTTGATAAACAAGAGCTGTTACCGCTACTTGCAATAACCACACGACTAAGCAGTTGCTGTGACGTCGAATCAATAAAACCCACAGCTACAAACGGCAGCCATCACCAACACAGTAGTTAATAATATGTTATGTTGAGGAACACAGCTATTCAGTAAGTCAGACCTAACGGATACGAGTCATGTGTCACCGTCGCGTTGTGCTGTCACCATGAAAAAAGATCTCTGCTCCATTAACTGTATTTTTAACTTGCAAATGGCGCCGGGTGGATTCATGCTGTCTGAGTGACTGATTGTCGGCGCGGAAGCTGAGAGCTGGTTAGGGCCAGTATGAGGCTCTGAATGACTACTCATGCGGAGCTGTCTTGGTTGTGATGATTTAGGGGATAGCCAGGGACTCTACAGGGCTATGATTGACTGACACTCATGGCCTTCTTGGTAGTAAAGACTAAGTGCTGGCCAGGGGCACCAACAGGCTCTCGAAACTCAGTGGTGCTTCTGCGTTGGTAGTTTTAACAAAGTTGCATCAAGAAGTGTGATCCTGTGCCCTAATGCTGAGCTAATTGTGAAATGTTGAGACTACAACGAGGTTTTCTATCCCATAACTTTGGTACTAATGATGAACTATGTTGGTTATGACTACTGTTTTCTCGGTATGATTTGCTGCTTATCTTAGTACAGCTATGTAGTGGATGCTGTAGTGTATTGTGACAACTTTACGAATGCCATGCAATCCTATTGTTCTTGATAATGACGGAGAACTGAACCGGTTATCAAAGAATTAACAATTCTCTTGATATTGATGGCAAAATATATCTGAAGTTTCTAATTAGATGAAACATTTATTCAGTGGTACTATAGACAACATCTGGAAAGTGTTCAGTGTGGGGGAACCAGTCAATAACATAACTGGTTTTATGACCAGATCTGAGTAGGTTCGTACCCAAACCAATCACTGTTGTTTGTTAGTTGTCTTGTCATGATACTGTGTGTGTTGATATCAAATTTTCCTTGTCTCGTAACATCACTCGAGGGATTTATGTATTGTATATGACAAAATGACGTGTACATGCATCACCTGTTAGGGTACGGCTTGTGCCTCGCATGAAGTGAAGTTTTACAACATAAATGACATGATGAATTGTACCATGGGTGGTCGCATGGCGTGCAACAGATTGTGCAGCAGCGGGTAATGTTGTCTGACTAGTACATACTGCACTTCTTGGGGCTAGGTTACCACAGAAAATCCTCATATGTATTTTCTTTTATGTTGTATCTAATCAGCTATCACACACACACACACACACACACACACACACACACACACACACACACACACACACACACACTCAGCTGGTTATGTTCGTGGTTGATGCCAGTCATGAGGGAAGTAGAAAGCGAGGAAGATTAAATCATTCCATAAGAGGATCTCAGCCAAATCCTAAACTGGTCTGATACATGGCTGATGAAATTCAACCCAAGCAAATGCAAGGTAGTAAGGATGGGATAAGGGGAAAGATGGCCTTATTATATATGAATATTATCAAGCAGGAAATAAGTTGCAGGAATCTGGGTGTGAGAAGGACTTGTGAGAACGCATCGTCCCTGAACTGTCTCTAGAGCCCCATATTAGAGGAGTAATAAAGGAAACAAAGTGTCTGCTGGTAACTATCAGAACAGCATACACGTATAGGGATAAGAAAATACCCAGCAAGCTGTTCACATCCTACGTTGAGCTATGACTAGAATATGCTTCTCAAGTTCGGTTACCTCACTTAAAGAAACGTGAAAAGCTAGTAGAGAGGGTCCAGAGGAAGGCAATATAGATGCTACCAGAATAAAGAGCTGATTTGTAGGGACAGGTTAGGGCCCTTAGATTTTCTCTCACTTAAGTAGTTTCTCCTTTGGAGGTAATCACCATTTTCTTCATGATTATTTCTTTTTAACCTTTGCAGACTACTCGCGTTAAACTCGTTTGCACTGTAGCACAGCTTGCTTAGTTACTTTCTTTACAAGAAGTACGACCTTTTCCCTTTTTATTTCCTTGGTACGATGTCTACCAACAGCAACAGATCAAACATTTCATTTGACCCGTCAATCTTATCTGCGTACTCCCTCAGCACATGTAAAGTGGCTTTATCAGAAAAATGAGCTTTAAATGAGTCAAAGCTCTTTAATAGTCAGCTTATGCCTTTTATAGCAATTCTATTGCTTTTCAAGACCTATTTTCAATCCTATCTCACTGGGCTTGGGGATATAATGGCTTCCGCTGTGAAGTACTTTCAACATGTTCTTTAGTTCCCCGCATGGCTCTACGTCGCCCACTACAACTCTTCCTTTGCATCCTTTAGACTGATTAGTTGCTCTGTAATTTAGTCTTGATGATTTTATGGCAACATGTACTATCATCTCACGTGTTGCTGACAACAATCTCTTCAAAGATTTTCTAATACATATTTCTTATCCCGCTATATTCGATCCTTGCTCTCTTATTCCTATGAAACGCTTACTGGCTGTAGTGCCGCCTGTGTGTGTGTGTGTGTGTGTGTGAATGTGAGTGTGTGAGCGGGTTGTATCTATAGACTACAGAATTAGAAGGCGTTTATCTTTGTAATGCTTATATATATATATATATATATATATATATATATATATATATATATATATATATATATATATATATATATATATATATATATATTTCATTTTTTTTTTCCCGCGCCTGCGAGGTAGCGCCAGGAAACAAACGAAAGAAATGGCCTAACCCACCCACACACGCATTCACACACACACACACACACGTCCACACACGCAAACATACACACCCACACATCCCAACGTACACACATATATACACACACAGACACACACATATACACACATGCACACAATCCACACTGTCTGCCCCTACTCACCCCCATCGCCACCCCGCCACAAACGGAATAACATCCCCTTCCCCCCTCATGTGCGCGAGGCAGCGCCAGGAAAAGACAACAAAGGCCCCATTCGCTCACACTCAGTCTCCAGCTGTCATGCAATAATGCCCGAAACCACAGCTCCCTTTCCAGATCCAGGCCCCACAGAACTTTCCATGGTTTACCCCAGACGCTTCACATGCCCTGATTCAATCCATTGGCAGCACGTCGACCCCGGTATACCACATCGATCCAATTCACTCTATTCCTTGCCCGCCTTTCACCCTCCTAAATGTTCAGGTCCCGATCACTCAAAATCTTTTTCACTCCATCTTTCCACCTCCAATTTGGTCTCCCACTTCTCCTCGTTCCCTCCACCTCCGACACATATATCCTCTTGGTCAATCTTTCCTCACTCATTCTCTCCATGTGCCCAAACCATTTCAAAACACCCTCTTCTGCTCTCTCAACCACGCTGTTTTTATTTCCACACATCTCTCTTACCCTTACATTACTTACTCGATCAAACCACCTCACACCACATATTGTCCTCAAACATCTAATTTCCAGCACATCCACCCTCCTGCGCACAACTCTATCCATATATATATATATATATATATATATATATATATATATATATATATATATATATATATAAGGTAATGCGTCAAATAATTCATTGGGAATTTCTACAAACTTCGTAAAATCTCATGAGATATTCTATCTTTTGTAACAGAAAACTACAAGATGCAACTCTCCTGATGTCTCTCCAAAACTGTTGCTCTCGAGTAATGCCAACTTCAGAGCCTGGTAGGCTTCACTGAGTGACACCGCAGTTCCCAGGAGAGGTTGTCTGGCTGCATCATACTGGCTTCGTGCCACTGAATTTTTCTTATGACGTGTGTGAAATTTTTCGAGATTTAGATTGCCTCTAAGCTGAAAAGAAAGTAAATTGAAATGAGTGCTCTCCGGGTCTGTATCTCAAAGGTTTTGTATTTTTGTAAACTATTAATCCGCATCTTGGTTACGTCTAGATGAAAGTTGAGGTAAATAAACCTCTACATGCGTTTTCTGCATCAGTCACGGGACGCCCGAGATAGAGAGTTTCCACTTGGAAATATAAGAAAATGTTGGGGGCATACATCTATTTTTGTATATATATATATATATATATATATATATATATATATATATATATATATATATATATATATATATATATATATATATATATATATATATATATATATGTATGTATATATATATTTATATATTCCTAAGAGTCCACACTCTTTTTATACTACACATCTCTCTTACCCTTTCATTATTTACTCGATCAAACATTTCATTTCTAAGACACCCACCCTCCTCCGCACAACCCTATCTATAGCCCATGCCTCACAATCATATAGCACTGTTGGAACCACTATTCCTTCAAACATACCCATTTTTGCTCTCTGAGATAATGTTCTCGCCTTCCACACATTCTTCGACGCTCTTAGAACCTTCGCCCCTTCCCCACCCTGTGACTCACTTCCGCTTCCATGGTTCCATCCGCTGCTAAATCCACTCCCAGATATATAAAACGCATCACTTCCTCCAGTTATTCTCCTTTCAAACTTACCTTCCAATTATCTAGTCTCCCAACCCTACTGAACCTAACAACCTTGCTCTTATTCACATTTACTCTCAGTTTTCTTCTTTCGCATACTTTACAAACTCATTCACCAACTTCTGCAGTTTCTCACCCGAATCATCCACCAGCGCTATATCATCAGCGAACAACAACTGACACTTCCCAAGCCCTCTCACCCCCAGCAGACTGCATACTTGCCCCTCTCTCCAAAACTCTTGCATATCTTGTGCAAGCCATCACTACTTCCCTAAATACATAAAAATTTCTCCCCCACTCCCTTCACGTCATTTGCTCTCACCTTTTGCCATTCTGCACTCAATCTCTCCTGGTACTTCCTCACATATGTCTCCTTTCCAAGCTCACTTTCTCTCACCACTCTCTTCACCCCAACAACCTCTACAAATCTTCCCCTTCGCCTCCACAAGATAATGATCAGACATCCCTCCAGTTGCCCCTCTCAGCACATTACCATCCAAAAGTCTCTCTTTCACGCGCCTATCAATTAACACATAATCCAATAACGATCTCTGGCCATCTCTCTTACTTACATACGTATACTTATGTATATCTCTCTTTTTAGATCAGGAATTCCCAATTACCAGTCCATCTTTAGCACACAAATCTACAAGCTCTTCACCATTTCCATTTACAACACTGAACACTCCATGAACACCAATTATACCTTCAACTGCCACATTACTCACCTTTGCATTCAAGTCACGCATCACTATAACCCGGTCTCGTGCATCAAAGCTAACACACTCACTCAGCTGCTCCCCAAACGCTTGCTTCTCATGATCTTTCTTCTCATGAGCAGGTGCATATGCACCAATAATCACCCATCTCTCTCCATCCACTTACAGTTTAACCCAATTCAATCCATTTTAATTTCTTACACTTGCCTCTCATAATCTTTCTTCTCATGACCAGGTGCATATGCACCAATAATCACCCATCTCTCTCCATCCACTTACAGTTTTACCCAATTCAATCCAGTTTACTTTCTTACACTCGATCACATTCTCCCACACCTTCTGCTTCAGTAGTAGTGCTACTCCTTTTGCTCTTGTGCTCTCACCAACCCCTGACTTTACTCCCAAGACATTCCCAAACCACTCTTCCCCTTTACCTTTGAGCTTCGTTTCACTCAGAGCCAAAACATCCAGGTTCCTTTCCTCACACATACCACCTATCTCTCCTTTTTCTCATCTTGGTTACATCCACACGTATTTAAACACCCCAGTCTGAGCCTTCGAGGAGGATGAGCACTCCCTGTATGACTTCTTGTTATGTTTCCCCTTATAGAAAGTTAAGCATTAGGAAGGAAGGGTTTCAAGCCCCCACTCCCGTCCTCTTTAGTCGCCTTCTATGACACGCGGGGAATACGTGGGAAGTATTCTTTCTTCCCTATCCTCAGGGATATATATATATATATATATATATATATATATATATATATATATATATATATATATATATATATATATATATATATATATATACCACATCGATCCAATTCACTCTTTTCCTTGCCCGCCTTTCACCCTCCTGAATGTTCAGGCCAAGATCACTCAAAATCTTTTTCACTCCATCTTTCCACCTCCAATTTGGTCTCCCACTTCTCCTCGTTCCCTCCACCTCCGACACATATATCCTCTTGGTCAATCTTTCCTCACTCATTCTCTCCATGTGCCCAAACCATTTCAAAACACCCTCTTCTGCTCTCTCAACCACGCTGTTTTTATTTCCACACATCTCTCTTACCCTTACATTACTTACTCGATCAAACCACCTCACACCACATATTGTCCTCAAACATCTAATTTCCAGCACATCCACCCTCCTCCGCACAACTCTATCCATAGCCCACGCCTCGCAACCATAGAACATTGTTGGAACCACTATTCCTTCAAACATAGCCATTTTTGCTTTCGGAGATAATGTTCTCGACTTCTACACATTCTTCAAGGCTCCCAGGATTTTCGCCCCCTCCCCCACCCTATGATTCACTTCCGCTTCCATGCTTCCATCCGCTGCCAGATCCACTCCCAGATATCTAAAACACTTTACTTCCTCCAGTTTTTCCCCATTCAAACTTACTTCCCAATTGATTTGACACTCAACCTTACTGTACCTAATATATATATATATATATATATATATATATATATATATATATATATATATATATATATATATATATATATATATATATATATATATATATATTTATTTTTTTTCATACTATTCGCCATTTCCCGCATTAGCGAGGTAGCGTTAAGAACAGAGGACTGGGCCTTTTAGGGAAATCCTCACCTGGCCCCCTTCTCTGTTGTTTCTTTGGGAAAAAAAAACAAAAAAAACAAGAGGGGAGGATTTCCAGCCCCCTGCTCCCTTACCTTTTAGTCGCCTTCTACGACACGCAGGGAATACGTTGGAAGTATTCTTTTTCCCCTATCCCCAGGGATATATATATATATATATATATATATATATATATATATATATATATATATATATATATATATATATATATATATATATATATATATATATATATATATATATATATATATATATATATATATATATATATATATATATATATATTTGAACATGACAGCTTCATGACATCTGTCAGAATTATCATTCCTTAACTAATCTCACCACAGCCACGTAAAACATCAATAGTTTTCCACTATAATATGACATTGATTAGTCTGAAACTCACGTCTAACGTCTGGTTGAATTAGTAAGATAATGAAAGAAGTTCATCAGAATGACTTACTACAAGAAAATATCGTGTGCGTATTGCTAAGTTTCAGCTCAGTAACACGGGCCTTTGCTTAATTCGCATCATTTCTTAGTTACAGTTATTCCAAAACACTTTGGTTCTAATATTGCACTATAGTCTGATTCCTCGTCATATCCTTGATATGCTTCTCTTACCTTTTGCAATATGAGTTACCTTTACGCAAACTATGAATATGTAATCATCAACACCGGACTATAATCCGATTCCCGTCAAGTTAAATGAGTTTCAGAAGTTTTAATTTATCAGCTAATTTCTAATGAGAGTAAATCTTAATAGGCTGTTCTATCCGTTGCATCAGCTTTCAGGAAAGCTTCTCTCAGCGATTTTACATACTTATGGTCTTACAATACTCTCTTAGCATACTCTCTGGCTTACAGAAGTGTACAAACCTCTAACATCTATCACTTTTAACGTATTTCAATGCTACGGTAAATCTGATGTTTGATATGTCAAGAAATTATGACTCCAGATAGGCCGCTTCAACCTGTCTGTGGGTTACTTACAGAAGACATATTTCTCTCACAAAAGTGCATGAGAGTCTTCATCATGTTGGTGCAGCGCTTATATGAAATGTTGGATCACTTTCATTATTTTGTTCGCAAAGCCAATAATGGCAAGTTGATGTAAAGCTAAGGTGTGTGTGTGTGTGTGTGTGTGTGTGTGTGTGTGTGTGTGTGTGTGTGTGTGTTTAACTCATCGCTGTACTATCTAGTGGTCTGTTGTTGAACCTATTCATTTGCATTCCTTTGTACTCCCGGCCACCATCTCAGTACACCAACTTACCACATCACAAGTCTACCTGGAGGTCTTTTATGTCCAGTATGGCTTGCTTCCTCACTATGGTATATCTTATTAAAAATAAAGGATGATAATAACAATCTCTATCTAATATTTTCAGCATTAGCAGATATGTAGATAATAATTCAGAGTGTGAATTATTGATTACTGTCATGTGAACGTGGCTTACTCCTCTAGTTTATATCTTGTGTTAGCGTCTCTCTGCCTGTGCGTGCGGGACTCCATGCGTGAGATCATACACAGATGTGAGAATCTATTCTCGTGTTGCTGTTTCTGATTTGCTTTGAACTACAACTTCAAAGTCTCTTAACAGTTCCGTCCCGTAATAACGACTTATGAGTTCCCATCCCCTTGAGGCAGGATTATTCTGATGAAGTAGCCATAAGTAATAATTAAAAAGATTTAAAGACTATTGATAATTTTCCACATAGAAGGGGGATATTTGCTTCACTATGACATCCCCGTAGACCGTCCTGGTTTTCACCATATCAGTGGGTCATTGCCTCACTCTCTCACCTCCCACTGATTCACATGGTTTTATCTCAGCGGGAGGTCATTGCCTCACTGCCATGCCTCCCAAGGACAGTCATAGTGTTCACCATAGGAGGGAGTCAATGTCCTATTACCATATCTCCCAGGGACAGTGATGATTTTCACCACAGGAGGGAGTCACTGCCTTATTACCATATCTACCATGGACCGAGAGGGTGTCCTCCATAGCAGAGACTCGGAGCCTCATTACCATATCTTCCGGGGCGGAACACATTCAGCGTCATCAGCCTCCGTCAGCTGCACGGCCCACCGCCCCCTAAATATTGAGTGGAGACGACAACATCTGCTCTGTATGGCAGCGTCGGGAGGTGTCCAGAGGGAATATGTAAATCACAGAACTACACAGCCAGTATTGTTATGCCCAGTAGGGAGAGAGAGAGTAGTCCAGAGGCAACGTGTCGACCAGTGATTCATAAATCATCGCTGCATTTCCCAACATGGCTGACAATACTCCAGGCTTGTGGAAATGTCAGCCGTCAAAGACAGCAACGACGCTGACATTTAGCTACGTCAGATGCTGTGACTGACACTTGCTTGTGTGAGAACGCCCAAACTACCGAGGCTGACATCGATGGGGGTCTGTGTCAACTATCGAGGATGACACCGATGATGGCATGTGAACGTGCCAGCTGGCGAGGCTGACACTGATAATGGCAAGTGCCAGCTGTCCAGACTGACATTGATGATGGTGTGTGGACGTGACAGCTGTCGAGGTTGACGTTGATGTTGATGTGTGTCATCCCAGCTGCCAAGAATACTATTGCTTACACGTACTTGTGCCAGGTATCGATATATTCACCATAGCTGATGTGGGCTGCTATAGCTGACTGATTTTAGCATGAGACACTGCTAGATGGCAAGGCTGACACTGATACTGAAGTAAGATCTTCCTATAACTAAGGCTTATACGATGAAGCTCAGATATATCCATGCTAACTGCTGAGGCTGGCAATGACTGGCTGACCTCACGTGAGGCTGTGCCAGTTCCTGAGGCTGACACTAATGGCGTCCAATTACAATCATCTTATTTCCTAGACGTTGCCGTGAATAGCACCGACATCCAACATCTGAAAAAATTTTCATAGAAGTTTGTGTGATCTCTACCTAGCGAGTGTAGAAGAACTTTAAGCGGCCGTGGCATTAAGTAATGTGCCGGCTCGTACTTCGTCAGACGTTGATAATTAGGCGTAACGAACCACCGAAGATTCTTAGAATCCCTTGCCTCTCTCTCTTACTCACAGGGATGGAAGATATGTGGTGATCAGAGGCTCGAGGCGGGGGGAAGAAGAACTCATGTAAGTTCGGCCCAGGGCAGCAGAGAGGTTAGTGGTCTGAAGACCAAGGCAGGAGAGCAGCATAACGGCCAGAGGACCAGGTCAGGTGAGAGGATGATGGTCTTAGACACAGGGTAGAAAGATGGATGATGGTCTGAGAACTGGGAAGGAGTGAGGATGAATGACCGAAAACTATGACGGGGACAGAACGATGGTTTGAAAACCACGGCAGGGGGAAGAATGATGGTTTGAGAACCGTGGCAGGCGGAAGGATGATGGTTTGAGAACCATAGCAGAAGAGAAGATGAGGGGCCGAGGATCACAACAGGGTATAGCATAGGGTGATGGTCAGAGGACCAGAACAGGGGAGATAATGATAGTCTAAGGACCAGGGCGTGGGGAAGATTTATGAAGCCCAGGGTACAGGATGGGATTTTGTTTTAGGTCATGGGAGTGATGAGAGAGTTACTCTGCACTCTGGGGAGTAGATTATTTTTTTTTTTTTTTGAAGGGGAGGTTGAAAAGGGCCTGGTTTTGGCTGTGGTGAGATGGGAGAGGTATAGCCTAAAGCTTGGTTTACAGGGGCAGTGAGATGGTATAAGGTGCTGTTGATAGAGTGAGAGAAGTTTGTTTTAGGCTCCTAGCAAGGAGAAGTGGGTTTTTGTAAGGCCAGAGGCTGGGGGAAGATGACTAGTATAGGGCCTGAGGCGGCGAGAGGTGCTGGAATAAACCCTGTGGAATAGAAAAGATGACTTGCATGAGGCCTGGGGCCAGAGGAATGAAGCTTGTGTGATCGCCGGGGTGGCAAGAAAGGGCTAGATGCAACACTAAGGGAATGAGAAACGAGGCTTGGATGATTCCTGGATCGGTGAGAAGGTGTAGTGCGCAGCTGAGGAAGGGGAGGACACTGACGTGAGGCCTATATAAGGGTGAAAAGAGATTGTTGTGAGGTTCAGGCAGGAAGAGAAGTAGTTCAAGGACTAATGCGCGGGTGAGAGGCTGGGTTGATTCTCGGGGTAGAAGAGTGCTATTGTGAGATCCGGTTAAGGGCAAAAGGAGCCGGATTGAAGATGGGGCCAAGGTGACAGGCATGAGTGGATAGGGAAGGATTAGGTTGGCGTATGCTTCATTCTCTTGCCAGATAGACCACATTACGATTTCACACTCATTTTTCCCTGGGTATCTAATCCCACACATCATTTAGCTTTCATCCCAATCTATCCCATTTCTCATTCGAACATTTGATTCCTTGGAAATATTTTCAGAAGACATCGGCAAGACCACAAGATTCTTTCGTTCCCTTTATTAGTCTTACCTACATCCAGTTCGCCTCTAACTCTTTTGATATTAACCAGACGAAATACTCAGCTTTCCACACGAAACAAAAGTTTAAGTTTTCTCTTTGCTCGTTTTTACTCATATTTTCTACCTTCATATATAACTTTGACAAAAAAAAAAGGTTTCTACAGGTACGTATATCATGTCATTTGTGCAAGTGAATCTTTGTGTTCCCTCTCTGAGCATCTCTAAATTTACTTTTACTCATCTGATTCTCATTTAATGAGAATGGATAGATAAAACATCATAATGAATTACACAACACAAATAATTCTTTATTTATATATATATTTAGATATATATATATATATATATATATATATATATATATATATATATATATATATATATATATATATATATATACATTTATATATATATATACATTTATATATATATACATTTATATATATATATATATATATATATATATATATATATATATATATATATATATATATATATATACATTTATATATATATATATATACATTTATATATATATACATTTATATATATATATATATATATATATATATATATATATATATATATATATATATATATATATATATATATATATATATATATATATATATATATATATACATATATATATATATATATATATATATGTTTTTTTTTTTTTTTTTTTTTTTTTTTTTTTCCAAAAGAAGGAACAGAGGAGAGGTCCAGGTGAGGATATTCCCTCAAAGGCCCAGTCCTCTGTTCTTAACGCTACCTCGCTATTGCGGGAAATAGCGAATAGTATGAAAAAAAAAAAAAAAAAAAAATATATATATATATATATATATATATATATATATATATATATATATATATATATATAGAGAGAGAGAGAGAGAGAGAGAGAGAGAGAGAGAGAGAGAGTCACTTGCAGCAAGAGATATCATATGAAATATTTACAGGCTGTTCCCTGGCCAAATGACTTCGTCTTAGAGGCCCATTCCTCCTCCTTTCACCTGCCTATTAGCTATGCAAATGACCTGTTAGAGCTGTGGCCAGCGAGAGCCAGCTGCTCCTCATCAATTCTTGCCAAGATGGTCCCAAGACCTCGCCTGGTGTACCTGCAAATAGTCGTTGTAATTGAAACGATGTTGGGCGTCGCCGCAGTATATTGTAGCGTCCGGGCTTTCATTACCCATGCATGTGGGACATTTGCCACTGTAGTTATAAAGGTTTCTGTCCCAACACTAACTGTCCCACAGCTCGCAGTGCCGTGCTAGCAGCAGGCACATCACATGTGGTCTGTGGTATCACACATGGTATACAGCGAAAAACCAGGCCTGCAGCGTATATTAGGTCCGTAGTGGTCAATATTCAGTCAGTACATGGTGAATTGCTTCAAAGAGTTGCTTAATCATATGACGCAGATCACTATTCTATCGCTTCACAAAGTCTTCATTAACAAATGGATGATTTTCGGAACTACCAAATTGATTCATGGAATCATTCTTCCTCCTGTTATGGTCAGTACTAGATTCCTTTTATGATTTGCGAATACTTTCAGATATCTGCAAACTCATACACAAGAACAGCATTCTCAACAAAATGATATATTAATATGGTTACTCTGTCCTCCCGTCAAACATTTGCTTTCTCGCTTCACTTTTCGTATTTTCCCAAACTGTACATGTTTTGTTGGACGTTTCCACAACATAGCTAATCTCCCCAAATAAACACTTCCTTTCCTCTAGATGGTTAACTGATTTATTTACATTACCAAGGTGCCATAGTGATTTCCTTCTCTTGTATTAATCACTCTCTCCTCGCCACAAATGATTTCACATCCACACTCTACTTTTTCATCTACAATATGCTACCTTAGCCTGGCCTGCACTCTACAAGCCACTCCACCTCCTCACTCCATCCCGATCTAATACTCATCTAAATCAATTTTTCACAATTTTATTATTCTGAAATATACTATTTCTATCACTACAATATATTGTTTTTCTTTCCTACTGATACTACATGCAAAGGGATTTGTTTGTTTTCTTACTTGTATCATGAATAACTAACAGATAATCAGAAACATTCTTCACCATACGTACAGCAGAAGCCCTCAGCAGAGCTATCTGTAGTTGCCTGGGGCAAGGTACGTAGAACCCTCCATCCTTGGGACACTCCTGTCTATACTCTTGCCCCCACATCATCTTTACTCTCCCTTGCATTTATTCCATTTGTCACACACACACACACACACACACACACACACACACACACACACACCTGCACTATTTCTATATTTTCGTCGCCTGTGGGGGAAAATATTGTTTTTGTATATTTCTTCTTTATTCTTACCTTCCACCAGTTACAATACAATCGCGCGCCGCCGTTCCTTTATTCCCTAACCGACCAACCTGTTACTTGCCAGGCATTTAGTTTTCATCGTCAAAACCAAAATGACTCTTTTTCACTGCAAAATATCATTCCAGTTTAGGGTCCAGGAAGTTCCTCATTTCAATCTATTTCATAAAGCTCAATGGTATTTTTCACAAGCACTTCACAGGAAAATAGACGCAGAAGACATTTATAAAATGTTCAATTTTTCCATCTGTTCACATGGCCACACTAACAAGCCCCCATAGTGCATCAGCCACTTCCTCTCCATACCCATATCTCCCTCGGATATCTGCATCTTCTTACCGTCCACTCCACCAGCAACACCCAACTCCACCACAAACCCTACTCAAAATGTCTGTCTTATCCGCTTGCATTGTTTTAACTAAATTTGTGTTCCTTACTCGAATTTTCTCGACACACACCAGAGTAAGCTATCCCGCTCCCCATGAAGACCCCCCTTTTCAGGCCTGAAACCTAACACTTTTACTTTATGTTTTCCTGTGATAGTTGCCAGCACCAGAACCCTACACACGTTTTCTCTAGTATTTCTCCATAACAGTTACATATGCTGCTCCTGCACTCATGCCTGCATATCTTCATTTTCAACCTTACAATAAAAGCACTCTCTATATCAGTAGAAATAAGACCCTTACGTCAAAATATACCCACATATCCTGTTTATATTTTATAAATTCCCTTACCATTAACTTTCACCCTTGCCCAAGCTCACCGTAACAAAGGGCATCATCTGCATAATAATCCATTATTTGTTTCCACTCTCCTGCTCTCGTGATGCATCACATTTACTCATGCTTGCTATCAGTTTCCTGGCTATTTCTAGAAATCCAAAAAAATGAGTTTATAGATGAAATGCTAAAAATATTTGTATATATATATATATATATATATATATATATATATATATATATATATATATATATATATATATATATATATATATATATTATTTTTTTTTTTTTTTTTTTTTTGCTTTGTCTCTGTCTCCCGCTTTTGCGAGGTAGCGCAAGGAAACAGACGAAAGAAATGGCCCAACCCACCCCCATACACATGCCTTGATTCAATCCACTGACAGCACGTCAACCTCGGTATACCACATCACTCCAATTCACTCTATTCCTTGCCCTCCTTTCACCCTCCTGCATGTTCAGGCCCCGATCACACAAAATCTTTTTCACTCCATCTTTCCACCTCCAATTTGGTCTCCCTCTTCTCCTCGTTCCCTCCACCTCCGACACATATATCCTCTTGGTCAATCTTTCCTCACTCATTCTCTCCATGTGCCCAAACCATTTCAAAACACCCTCTTCTGCTCTCTCGACCACGCTCTTTTTATTTCCACACATCTCTCTTGCCCTTACGTTACTTACTCGATCAAACCACCTCACACCACACAGTGTCCTCAAACATCTCATTTCCAGCACATCCATCCTCCTGCGCACAACTCTATCCATAGCCCACGCCTCGCAACCATACAACATTGTTGGAACCACTATTCCTTCAAACATACTCATTTTTGCTTTCCGAGATAATGTTCTCGACTTCCACACATTCTTCAAGGCTCCCAGAATTTTCGCCCCCTCCCCCGCCCTATGATCCACTTCCGCTTCCATGGTTCCATCCGCTGCCAGATCCACTCCCAGATATCTAAAACACTTCACTTCCTCCAGTTTTTCTCCATTCAAACTCACCTCCCAATTGACTTGACCCTCAACCCTACTGTACCTAATAACCTTGCTCTTATTCACATTTACTCTTAGCTTTCTTCTTTCACACACTTTACCAAACTCAGTCACCAGCTTCTGCAGTTTCTCACATGAATCAGCCACCAGCGCTGTATCATCAGCGAACAACAACTGACTCACTTCCCAAGCTCTCTCATCCCCAACAGACTTCATACTTGCCCCTCTTTCCAAAACTCTTGCATTTACCTCCCTAACAACCCCATCCATAAACAAATTAAACAACCATGGAGACATCACACACCCCTGCCGCAAACCTACATTCACTGAGAACCAATCACTTTCCTCTCTTCCTACACGTACACATGCCTTACATCCTCGATAAAAACTTTTCACTGCTTCTAACAACTTGCCTCCCACACCATATATTCTTAATACCTTCCACAGAGCATCTCTATCAACTCTATCATATGCCTTCTCCAGATCCACAAATGCTACATACAAATCCATTTGCTTTTCTAAGTATTTCTCACATACGTTCTTCAAAGCAAACACCTGATCCACACATCCTCTACCACTTCTGAAACCACACTGCTCTTCCCCAATCTGATGCTCTGTACATGCCTTCACCCTCTCAATCAATACCCTCCCATATAATTTACCAGGAATACTCAACAAACTTATGCCTCTGTAATTTGAGCACTCACTCTTATCCCCTTTGCCTTTGTACAATGGTACTAAGCACGCATTCCGCCAATCCTCATATATAAGTTCCCAAGTGCACTTTCGTGTGATAATCACATCATCAAGGGAGATACAAGAAAGAAATATAATTCAGTTCATATACAACGAAGAGACGTAGCTGGGACGCCTTTTTGGTAAACAAGTGATTGTCCAATTAGTCAATATATCTATGGGTGGACGTGCAGTTGACAGACTGAACCAGGGCATTTGCAGCGTCTGGGGCAAACCATGGAAAGGTCTGTGAGGCCTGGATGTGGATAGGCGTCTGTGGTTTCGGTGCATTACACATGACAGCTAAAGACTGAGTGTTTGTGGATGTGGCTTTTCTTCGTCTGTTTGTGTTGCTACCTCGTTAGCACGGGACACGACTTAAAAAAAAAAATCTATGTATCATCGTCAATGGAAGAAAAGACACACTCTTACCAAGGACCGCAACGCTTCAAAAGGGTCTGCCATTTCCCTGCAGCTGCTTGAAATGCCGCTTCAGTAGCCCATAAAGGTGTCTTGGGTTTGCATAATGATGATGATGATAATGATGATAATGACAATAGTAATATTAGTAATGATGATAATAATAATAATGATAATGATAGTAATGATAATAATGATGATAATGATAATAATATTAATAATAATGACAATGATAATGATAATAATAATAATGATAATAATAATAATAATAATAAAAATAATAATAATAATAATGATAATAATGATAATAATGATGATAATGATAATAATAATAATAATGATAATAACGATATTAATAATGATAATAATAACAATAATAATGATAATGATAATAACAATAATAATAGTAATGATAATGATAATAATAATGATAATAATGGTAGCAATACTAATGAAAATGATACTGATAATTATGATTTAGATGGTGATCATGACAGTATAATATCATATTCACGTGATCTGTTCGTATAGTTAAGGGTGCATCTTATGGTGTATGCTGAGGGATTTTGATCTAAACGGAAAAACGGGGTCAGTAACCACGCCTCTCCATCCGCTTCACCCGTCATTTAAAGAGTAAGTGGCGGGGCAGAAAATTCCACGGACGGTTAGGAAAACCTCGCCCAACTTTATTGCATCGACCTATTAATCACCGGTCATCACCATCATCATGCTGTATAAATATGTATATGTGCGTGTGTGTGTTTATGTACATACATGTGTATGAGAGTGGGTTGGGCCATTCTTTCATCTGTTTCCTTCCGCTACCTCACTAACACGGGAGACAGCAACTATGTATAATAAAAAAAAAAATATATATATAGATATATATATATATATATATATATATATATATATATATATATATATATATATATATATATATATATATATATATATATATATAAATATATATATATATATATATATATATATATATATATATATATATATATATATATATATATATATATATATATATATATATATATATTATATTTTTTTTTTATTTTGCTTTGTCACTGTCTCCCGCGTTTGCGAGGTAGCGCAAGGAAACAGACGAAAGAAATGGCCCAACCCACCCCCATACACAATGTATATACATACATGTCCACACACGCAAATATACATACCTATACATCTCAATGTACACATATATATACACACACAGACACATACATATATACCCATGCACACAATTCACACTGTCTGCCTTTATTCATTTCCATCGCCACCTCGCCACACATGGAATATCATCCCCCTCCCCCCTCATGTGTGCGAGGTAGCACTAGGAAAAGACAACAAAAGCCCCATTCGTTCACACTCAGTCTCTAGCTGTCATGCAATAATGCCCGAAATCACAGTTCCCTTTCCATATCCAGGCCCCACACAACTTTCCATGGTTTACCCCAGACGCTTCACATGCCCTGATTCAATCCACTGACAGCACGTCAACCTCGGTATACCACATCGACTCCAATTCACTCTATTCCTTGCCCTCCTTTCACCCTCCTGCATGTTCAGGCCCCGATCACACAAAATCTTTTTCACTCCATCTTTCCACCTCCAATTTGGTCTCCCTCTTCTCCTCGTTCCCTCCACCTCCGACACATATATCCTCTTGGTCAATCTTTCCTCACTCATTCTCTCCATGTGCCCAAACCATTTCAAAACACCCTCTTCTGCTCTCTCGACCACGCTCTTTTTATTTCCACACATCTCTCTTGCCCTTACGTTACTTACTCGATCAAACCACCTCACACCACACATTGTCCTCAAACATCTCATTTCCAGCACATCCATCCTCCTGCGCACAACTCTATCCATAGCCCACGCCTCGCAACCATACAACATTGTTGGAACCACTATTCCTTCAAACATACCCATTTTTGCTTTCCGAGATAATGTTCTCGACTTCCACACATTCTTCAAGGCTCCCAGAATTTTCGCCCCCTCCCCCGCCCTATGATCCACTTCCGCTTCCATGGTTCCATCCGCTGCCAGATCCACTCCCAGATATCTAAAACACTTCACTTCCTCCAGTTTTTCTCCATTCAAACTCACCTCCCAATTGACTTGACCCTCAACCCTACTGTACCTAATAACCTTGCTCTTATTCACATTTACTCTTAGCTTTCTTCTTTCACACACTTTACCAAACTCAGTCACCAGCTTCTGCAGTTTCTCACATGAATCAGCCACCAGCGCTGTATCATCAGCGAACAACAACTGACTCACTTCCCAAGCTCTCTCATCCCCAACAGACTTCATACTTGCCCCTCTTTCCAAAACTCTTGCATTTACCTCCCTAACAACCCCATCCATAAACAAATTAAACAACCATGGAGACATCACACACCCCTGCCGCAAACCTACATTCACTGAGAACCAATCACTTTCCTCTCTTCCTACACGTACACATGCCTTACATCCTCGATAAAAACTTTTCACTGCTTCTAACAACTTGCCTCCCACACCATATATTCTTAATACCTTCCACAGAGCATCTCTATCAACTCTATCATATGCCTTCTCCAGATCCACAAATGCTACATACAAATCCATTTGCTTTTCTAAGTATTTCTCACATACGTTCTTCAAAGCAAACACCTGATCCACACATCCTCTACCACTTCTGAAACCACACTGCTCTTCCCCAATCTGATGCTCTGTACATGCCTTCACCCTCTCAATCAATACCCTCCCATATAATTTACCAGGAATACTCAACAAACTTATGCCTCTGTAATTTGAGCACTCACTCTTATCCCCTTTGCCTTTGTACAATGGTACTAAGCACGCATTCCGCCAATCCTCATATATAAGTTCCCAAGTGCACTTTCGTGTGATAATCACATCATCAAGGGAGATACAAGAAAGAAATATAATTCAGTTCATATACAACGAAGAGACGTAGCTGGGACGCCTTTTTGGTAAACAAGTGATTGTCCAATTAGTCAATATATCTATGGGTGGACGTGCAGTTGACAGACTGAACCAGGGCATTTGCAGCGTCTGGGGCAAACCATGGAAAGGTCTGTGAGGCCTGGATGTGGATAGGCGTCTGTGGTTTCGGTGCATTACACATGACAGCTAAAGACTGAGTGTTTGTGGATGTGGCTTTTCTTCGTCTGTTTGTGTTGCTACCTCGTTAGCACGGGACACGACTTAAAAAAAAAAATCTATGTATCATCGTCAATGGAAGAAAAGACACACTCTTACCAAGGACCGCAACGCTTCAAAAGGGTCTGCCATTTCCCTGCAGCTGCTTGAAATGCCGCTTCAGTAGCCCATAAAGGTGTCTTGGGTTTGCATAATGATGATGATGATAATGATGATAATGACAATAGTAATATTAGTAATGATGATAATAATAATAATGATAATGACAGTAATGATAATAATGATGATAATGATAATAATATTAATAATAATGACAATGATAATGATAATAATAATAATGATAATAATAATAATAATAATAAAAATAATAATAATAATAATGATAATAATGATAATAATGATGATAATGATAATAATAATAATAATGATAATAACGATATTAATAATGATAATAATAACAATAATAATGATAATGATAATAACAATAATAATAGTAATGATAATGATAATAATAATGATAATAATGGTAGCAATACTAATGAAAATGATACTGATAATTATGATTTAGATGGTGATCATGACAGTATAATATCATATTCACGTGATCTGTTCGTATAGTTAAGGGTGCATCTTATGGTGTATGCTGAGGGATTTTGATCTAAACGGAAAAACGGGGTCAGTAACCCCGCCTCTCCATCCGCTTCACCCGTCATTTAAAGAGTAAGTGGCGGGGCAGAAAATTCCACGGACGGTTAGGAAAACCTCGCCCAACTTTATTGCATCGACCTATTAATCACCGGTCATCACCATCATCATGCTGTATAAATATGTATATGTGCGTGTGTGTGTTTATGTACATACATGTGTATGAGAGTGGGTTGGGCCATTCTTTCATCTGTTTCCTTGCGCTACCTCACTAACACGGGAGACAGCAACTATGTATAATAAAAAAAAAAATATATATATAGATATATATATATATATATATATATATATATATATATATATATATATATATATATATATATATATATATATATATATTATATTTTTTTTTTTATTTTGCTTTGTCACTGTCTCCCGCGTTTGCGAGGTAGCGCAAGGAAACAGACGAAAGAAATGGCCCAACCCACCCCCATACACAATGTATATACATACATGTCCACACACGCAAATATACATACCTATACATCTCAATGTACACATATATATACACACAAAGACACATACATATATACCCATGCACACAATTCACACTGTCTGCCTTTATTCATTTCCATCGCCACCTCGCCACACATGGAATATCATCCCCCTCCCCCCTCATGTGTGCGAGGTAGCACTAGGAAAAGACAACAAAAGCCCCATTCGTTCACACTCAGTCTCTAGCTGTCATGCAATAATGCCCGAAACCACAGTTCCCTTTCCATATCCAGGCCCCACACAACTTTCCATGGTTTACCCAAGACGCTTCACATGCCCTGATTCAATCCACTGACAGCACGTCAACCCCGGTATACCACATCGATCCAATTCACTCTATTCCTTGCCCTCCTTTCACCCTCCTGCATGTTCAGGCCCCGATCACACAAAATCTTTTTCACTCCATCTTTCCACCTCCAATTTGGTCTCCCACTTCTCCTCGTTCCCTCCACCTCCGACACATATGTCCTCTTGGTCAATCTTTCCTCACTCATTCTCTCCATGTGCCCAAACCATTTCAAAACACCCTCTTCTTCTCTCTCAACCACGCTCTTTTTATTTCCACACATCTCTCTTACCCTTACATTACTTACTCGATCAAACCACCTCACACCACACATTGTCCTCAAACATCTCATTTCCCGCATATCCGCCCTACTGTGCACAACTCTATCCATAGCCCACGCCTCGCAACCATACAACATTGTTGGAACCACTATTCCTTCAAACATACCCATTTTTGCTTTCCGAGATAATGTTCTCGACTTCCACACATTCTTCAAGGCTCACAGGATTTTCGCCCCCTCCCCCACCCCATGATTCACTTCCGCTTCCATGGTTCCATCCGCTGCCAGATCCACTCCCAGATATCTAAAACACTTTACTTCCTCCAGTTTTTCTCCATTCAAACTTACCTCCCAATTGACTTGACCCTCAACCCTACTGTACCTAATAACCTTGCTCTCATTCACATTTACTCTTAAATTTCTTCTTTCACACACTTTACCAAACTCAGTCACCAGCTTCTGCAGTTTCTCACATGAATCAGCTACCAGCGCTGTATCATCAGCGAACAACAACTGACTCACTTCCCAAGCTCCCTCATCCACAACAGACTCCATACTTGCCCCTCTTTCCAAAACTCTTGCATTCACCTCCCTAACAACCCCATCCATAAACAAATTAAACAACCATGGAGACATCACACACCCCTGCTGCAAACCTACATTCACTGAGAACCAGTCACATGTACGTATATGTATATATATATATATATATATATATATTATCCCTGGGGATAGGGGATTAAGAGTACTTCCCACGTATTCCCTGCGTGTTGTAGAAGGCGCCTAAAAGGGGAGGGAGCGGGAGGCTGGAAATCCTCCCCTCTCGTTTTTTTTTTTTTTTTTTTAATTTTCCAAAAGAAGGAACAGAGGGGGGGCCAGGTGAGGATATTCCACAAAGGCCCAGTCGTCTGTTCTTAACGCTACCTTGCTGACGCGGGAGATGGCAAATGGTTGAAAAAAAAAAAAAAAAAAAAAAAATATATATATATATATATATATATATATATATATATATATATATATATATATATATATATATATATGTATATATGTATATATATGTACATATATGTATATATATGTACATATCCATATATATATATATATATATATATATATATATATATATATATATATATATATATATATATATATATATTGGCGGAATGCGTGCATAGTGCCATTGTACAAAGGCAAAGGGGATAAGAGTGAGTGCTCAAATTACAGAGGTATAAGTTTGTTGAGTATTCCTGGCAAATTATATGGGAGGGTATTGATTGAGAGGGTGAAGGCATGTACAGAGCATCAGATTGGGGAAGAGCAGTGTGGTTTCAGAAGTGGTAGAGGATGTGTGGATCAGGTGTTTGCTTTGAAGAATGTATGTGAGAAATACTTAGAAAAGCAAATGGATTTGTATGTAGCATTTATGGATCTGGAGAAGGCATATGATAGAGTTGATAGAGATGCTCTGTGGAAGGTATTAAGAATATATGGTGTGGGAGGCAAGTTGTTAGAAGCAGTGAAAAGTTTTTATCGAGGATGTAAGGCATGTGTATGTGTAGGAAGAGAGGAAAGTGATTGGTTCTCAGTGAATGTAGGTTTGCGGCAGGGGTGTGTGATGTCTCCATGGTTGTTTAATTTGTTTATGGATGGGGTTGTTAGGGAGGTGAATGCAAGAGTTTTGGAAAGAGGGGCAAGTATGAAGTCTGTTGGGGATGAGAGAGCTTGGGAAGTGAGTCAGTTGTTGTTCGCTGATGATACAGCGCTGGTGGCTGATTCATGTGAGAAACTGCAGAAGCTGGTGACTGAGTTTGGTAAAGTGTGTGAAAGAAGAAAGTTAAGAGTAAATGTGAATAAGAGCAAGGTTATTAGGTACAGTAGGGTTTAGGGTCAAGTCAATTGGGAGGTGAGTTTGAATGGAGAAAAACTGGAGGAAGTGAAGTGTTTTAGATATCTGGGAGTGGATCTGGCAGCGGATGGAACCATGGAAGCAGAAGTGGATCATAGGGTGGGGGAGGGGGCGAAAATTCTGGGAGCCTTGAAGAATGTGTGGAAGTCGAGAACATTATCTCGGAAAGCAAAAATGGGTATGTTTGAAGGAATAGTGGTTCCAACAATGTTGTATGGTTGCGAGGCGTGGACTATGGATAGAGTTGTGCGCAGGAGGATGGATGTGCTGGAAATGAGATGTTTGAGGACAATGTGTGGTGTGAGGTGGTTTGATCGAGCAAGTAACGTAAGGGTAAGAGAGATGTGTGGAAATAAAAAGAGCGTGGTTGAGAGAGCAGAAGAGGGTGTTTTGAAATGGTTTGGTCACATGAAGAGAATGAGTGAGGAAAGATTGACCAAGAGGATATATGTGTCGGAGGTGGAGGGAACGAGGAGAAGAGGGAGACCAAATTGGAGGTGGAAAGATGGAGTGAAAAAGATTTTGTGTGATCGGGGCCTGAACATGCAGGAGGGTGAAAGGAGGGCAAGGAATAGAGTGAATTGGAGCGATGTGGTATACCGAGGTTGACGTGCTGTCAGTGGATTGAATCAAGGCATGTGAAGCGTCTGGGGTAAACCATGGAAAGCTGTGTAGGTATGTATATTTGCGTGTGTGGACGTATGTATATACATGTGTATGGGGGTGGGTTGGGCCATTTCTTTCGTCTGTTTCCTTGCGCTACCTCGCAAACGCGGGAGACAGCGACAAAGCAAAAAAGAAAAAAGAAAAAAATATATATATATATATATATATATATATATATATATATATATATATATATATATATATATATATATACATATATAATGAAAGAAACATTCTGCAATAATGAAAAACCTGGAAATACTACAGAGGGAGTGGAGAGAAGGGTGAGGCGTGTGAGATACATTGTGAGGGACTTGGAAGAGGAATTTATGGTGACGCCAAGATGTTGGGGGAAGAGCCCCTTGAGCTGGCCTGGTACTTACTGAGCTCTGTACCAGCTGCATGAAAGGCAGAGAGGAAATTATTTGAGTGTTCGAGAGAGAGAGAGAGAGAGAGAGAGAGAGAGAGAGAGAGAGAGAGAGAGAGAGAGAGAGAGAGAGAGAGAGAGAGAGAGAGAGAGAGATAAGGGCGGAAGAGAAATCGATAACATAGGAACGTTTTCGGTACAAATAAGAGCCTGACTTTTAAATATTTCCTTTGATTCTCCGCTGACGCTATATGGCTAATGCTATCTATATGGCTGATGATATCTATATGGCTAATGCTATCTATATGGCTGATAATATCTATATGGCTGAAGCTATCTATACGGCTGATGCTGCCTATATGGCTGATGCTGTCTACATGGCTGATACTATATATATGGCTGATGATATCTATATGGCTGATGCTGTCTATATGGCTGATGCTGTCTATATGGCTGATGCTGTCTATATGGATGTAGGTAAAGAAGAAATGAAAAGATATCCTGCATTAGGTATGCACCATTGTCATCACAATGTCTCTCACTTTGCTTAGCATACAGTAAGATGTTATTGCTCCAGTGGAAATATATATTTACATTAGACAGGAATGCCAGGAAGTTTTAATCCTGTAGTTGGCAGACTCTGCTCCAAACTTTAAGGTTCTTATCCTCTCTCTATGGCGTCCCTCTTTCTCCCATACTTCCCTCTTCGACGTCTCCATTTCTCCACAGGCTGTACTTAGAAATCAATTAAAACCATAAAATCCTGTAGCACCTTTGTGAAGACCTTGGCAGATACCTTTCACTTTAACCCTAGTTCTTTAAAGTTTTCTGCCATCATTGAATACCGTCATATGAAAAATCCATTGTCCAGTGTATGACCTATGTGTGCAATAGGACTTAGTTACATGATGAGATTATGAACCTCTTAGCGTGCTCATTTTTCAGCTTATTTGGTAAATACAATGGACATTAAAACATTCCCACCTAGAATGGGAAATGCATAACGAGTAAAAGTTGGTGTCTCGCAGGGAGTAGAACTGAAAATGATATTGGTACATCCCCAAGACATCTTTAGGGGAATCCCAGGGCACTCATTACTCCATGTTCCTCTGGAGTCCAGAAAGATCTCGGGGAAAAGAAGTATTGAATTTTTGTTTGTGCTGGTCTGATCATGGCCGGTCGAAGAATAGATACCTCAGTGAGATGGCGTAGAGTAAATAGAAAGGATCTTTTACAAAATCTATTTTGTGTTTGCATGCTTATAATGATCTGTATCGGCCAGATCCGAGGCATGACGGGGTGACACGCTCTCCTCTGCATAACGTAGTTTGAATATCAGTGTTTGGATTTGGAGGGAGTGTGTTGAGAATAGTGTTGGTTGATGTTCACCGTATGACTGATGTGCGTAGGAATATGCTTGGGTGTGAGAATGCGAGCTGGTAGAAGAGGGGCTTACTATCATAAGTTTCTGAAGTGTAAGGCTGGATTGTGTTTTCGATCTCTGGGTAGGAGTAGTGGGTGGTTTGTGAAAGAGTGACAATGACGAGTGGAAATGTAAGCAGTTACAACGAACATGCTTGTGCTGGTAGGAATTTAACCTCTGATATCTTGTTGGATACAAGATAAATGTTGTAGTCTACCTTTTCTGGGAAATAGGAAATTCATGCTTCTGCTTGGATATAGGTGGAAACACTGTGGAAAACAGTAAAACTTATTTTCATCTCAAAAGCTTAATTCTGGTATTCACTTGGGAGTCAGTAGACAGAAAATTGTAAGCTATTGTACAGCTGCATGTTCTGTGATGCCTCGTATGTGATCACCTTCGTATCATGGTTGTAGTTTGACTACTTACCAACAACCTAAATTGGGGATCGAGAAAGTATATATCTTTGTGAATGGCAGGGAAATGTAACTCTCTTACATACCTGTGAAACCGTAACATTAAATCTTGGGTACAGTATTGTTAGATGTAACAAAGGTTTCGCCCAGTGTTTTACTATTAGAGAGGAATTTTTGGTCTACATGACCTTCAACATAGTAGTGGGCTGGAAAAGTAAAGGAAGATCATCCCATTTTTATCTCTTGAATATTTAGATACACAACTTCAGCCGTAATGGTAACACCGATCGAGTCAATATCATATGAGAACAGGGGCATCAGACTGAGGCTGGGACGGCAGTGACTAAGGCCGCGCTGAACAATGAAACCGGGACACGTAGTCCAAGGAAATGTTGGCTGAGAGGTATGAGTGGATGGGAGCCTGTGAATCAGGAGGCATATGACACAGCGTACTGCGCTGTACACGATACCGTGGACCAGAGAGCACGGATTATAGTGGAGCGAACGGCTCAGAACATTGGACTGGTCAGTATCGTGCGGTGACCTGGGTGAACCAGGACATAATGGATTTTGTGGTCTCGGACGCCATGAACAGAGCGCACGCCACGACATACGATCGTGTTCCTCCACTACACAATCCCTGAGTGGATTATACAGTAAGCATTCCACCTCACTCAAAGAAATTGGAGAGCAGACCTGAACCTTGATTCTACCATGCCCTTCTGTTGGACAGACGGAGGGCAGTTGGAGGGAGCTATGGAGAACGTCATAAAAGAAAGGAGACAGTAAAAAAAGGATTCGGCATGAAACTAGAGGGAACTAGGCCTCCAAGATCGGGAGGCGGGCTGGAGAGGGGGTTGTTGAAGGCTACCAACATGAGTGGCACCCAGAGAATGACGCGGAAATGGAGAGGCAAGGAAGATGCCAAAGAGGTAGGCATCCAAAAGGGGAAACAAGATGCTAGACACAGAAGTATCCGAGGAAGGAATCAGGAGACTGGAGTACGATATGGCAGACACAAAGAGCATGAGAGAGTGGCAGTTAAAGAGGATGGCAGCTAGGGAATAAGTTAACCAAGGAAGGGAGCGTTGATAAGGAAGAGAGACAGCAAGGAAAGTAGAATAGCAAGAGAAGGCAGCCACAGAGAGAGGTAGGTAGCTAAGCAGGAAAGAAACCAACAAGCATGAACACTAAAAAGGATGCTAGACATAGAGGCAGCCAAGGTGGGATGTAACCAGGAAAGGATGAAACTAGAGAAAAAAGTAAGCAAAGAAAAGCTAATATATGGGTCTGACTGAGATATACTATGCCTTTATATAATCTCTCTCTCTCTCTCTCTCTCTCTCTCTCTCTCTCTCTCTCTCTCTCTCTCTCTCTCTCTCTCTCTCTCTCTCTCTCTCTCTGTAAACAGCTTTAAAAGGATCAAGTGGTTTGTTACACTTGCATGTTATTCAATAGATGTAACACTTATTTATGATCATAAATTATTTGCTAATATCATAACATAAAAGAAATGATGAACAGATATCGATTTCCTTAAGGATGGTGGTTAGAAGTGTCCCTATGTTTACATTCTCGTAGAGAAAGGATGACAAATGTAAAGTGTGTGTGGGCGTTCACGTTGCAGGTCAAAACAGAAATCACAAAAATGTCTAATATTATTCATAGCCTGGGAGCAGCGATCCGTGTAATGTTGTGTAAAGATACACACATGATAGATGCATGAGAGGAAGTGTATAACTGTGGGTGAGGTGAACTGACTCCTGGCTGAGCTAACGTAAATTATTTTTCAGTAACAGGATAGAAATTACTGTTTTCTCTAACATAAAAATGAGCGCTGTGTGACGGACATAAACGATAGTTCTGTGAAGCAACATGTAAATTTGTTTCGTGAGGACACGTAAGTGACTGTCGTATCTAGGATTTTAAGTCACTCTTTTGTGATGTGTTATAAACAATTTGCTTTGTTTGTGTACCTGACTTATGCATCAGGTGATATAAATGATTCTTGTATCAAATGGTGTACATTGTTTGTTAAGGTCATGCATATACATGATGGCTGCACAAAGTGTTAGACATGACTGTTGTGCAAGGTGCTCCTGTTGTTTTAGCTAACGTATAAGCGGTGTTTCGAGGATGACATACATGTTTATTGTGTCAGGGCTTTTGTGAAGTGATGTGCTTCACCTTTGCATGACGTGACATCATTTGTGTACCACAAGTGAGCTACACGAATCTTGGGTAAGATTAAGTATTTGAATTACATGAGGAGAGGATAGCCAACGCTGTATGGGGCCTCAAACTTAACTGTCACGTGTGATAATGCAAATGACTTGCATAAAATAAAGTCATTAGTTACATATTTTGATAAGCTTCTTGACTATCATTTCAAGTAGTGTATCTGGCCAGTTCTTAAAGCAATTAGATTACTTACATGGCTGCTGAGTGAGGTAGTAAGCATATATAACGTCTACATGAGACAATGTTCAACGACGGCATGCATTCAAAATAAACAGTTCTGGTATAAGATTGAACCCCAGTGCGCGCTTGTCGAGGCTGTACAGAGTCCTCCCTCTCTATCTGTCGAGACAGTGCTCGACAGAGTTTCGATCAAGCACGTCCCAGCACTTTTACTCGAGGCTATACGCGCTGTAAACAACTCTGTTGGCTCCGTTGCAACCCGAGCTGAGGGAAAACATTCAGCCCAAGCTCTGACCAGCTCGCTGCCACTGCAGTTTCTACTCTCTACGCTGCTGTTCTTGCAATGTCACACTACCTCAATTCTACAACCTAAACAAGACTGAAAGTTTTTTAATCGATCATTCTGACGTAGCGGTGTTAGTGACCATAAAATGTAAGAGTTTATTAGATGATTATTGTAAGAGTAAGATTTTCAGTTGCATACTTTATGAACAGATTCAGCAGTTGCACCACAACAACCTCAGTAGTAACACCATCTAGCTACATCAACAGCAGTGCCAGCAGCTATAGTGATAACAATGATACTTTTAGTATCAGCAGCAGCAGCAGCGATAGAAGCGGTAGTAATAATGAAGAAAATAGACTGAGCAACACCAGACGTATCAGCAAGAAAGAAAAAAGCAAAAGACCGGAACTAGCAATATCAAAACCAGGAACAGCAATATCAGAACCAGCAGCAGCAGTATCAACAGCAGCAGCAGCAGCAGCATCAAAAACAGCATCAACACCAGCACCAGCAGTATGAGAAGCAGGACCAGTCATCAGCAACCGCTGTGCCTACAGCGAAGTGACGCAAGAGAAATGAGTGCGGAAAATTTCTAGAAGAGTCAACGGGAAGAGTGAAGGTAAAATTAGAGGTAACTCTGTATGCGACCTTATGTTTCACGCTCTTGCCTCTATTCATCAATACTATTCTTGCAGATCAGGATTTTCAAACTCCTCTTCCATCTTCCGTCAAGTTCCTTACACCTCTCTTCCGCCATTCTGCACTTCTCTTTCTACAACCCTTGTGTGTCGTGCCGCACATATTCAAGGTAAACTCTAATACTGCACTCGTGAACTACTGCCATATCGTCTCAGGTAATAACTAATTGAATTAATTGAATGAAAACCATTTCCAAATCAGGATGCTCAGGTGAATTTATACTATCATTCGACAATAAAGGCAGAGATCTATAAATGATTCATTATGATAAGTCAATCATTCATAGCCGAGAAAATATTTTCCGTATGTAACAAAATTATTCAGTAACTTTGGTTGTATTTTCTACCCCAGATACATGTAGGATGCAGACTTTGCTCCTCCTTCACAGTTCCCTCCCTTCCTGCCCACTCGTGGTGTTATGATTAACAAAATTTTTGTCGTCAAATTAAAGAAAGTACTAGCGTCAATATCAATCATCAAGAGTTATGCTATCATTGTAAATAAATGTATTTAAACAGCTGCAAAACTACATGTTTTATTGAGGTTCCTACAGCGTCCTACATCAGCCGACAGGATGAATGGTTCGGAGTCGATTTCAAACTTTGGCCACAAAACTGGTGGAGGTGGTGCAGCTGAGCCAGCGACTTCGCCACCACTTGATGACTTCGGTGATTCATCACCCAGATTATCACTGTGATTATGCAGATGATAAAGAGAAAATAACGGCCAGGCTTCCTCCTCTTCCAGGCTGTAAATTTCATATGAACGACTGACCCCGGAAAAGTCTTAATTAGTCCTCTAAAGATAATCTGAGAACTGGTGTTTTATTAGTGGGTGTGTCTTGATTACAGTCTGCACTTACACATCACTCTATGTGTTACTAAACTAAATACACTTTAGTACCTCAACCGTCTCATTCCAACAACAACTCTTCACTACATGAATCGTTCCTTACCACAGCTATCCCTCATTACAACTACCCCAAACTACACCAACTCTTACTACACAAACTTCCAATCCAGACTCCTCACAACATCAACCAAGTCTCAGACACCATCATTTCTACAGTAGTAATCAAACCTCACTACATCAGTCACCTCTCTTTGCTTCAACCATCCCTGTATACGTCAACCACCTTTCAATGCACCAATCACTTCTCCCTGCATCATCCACCTCTTACTACATCAACTACCCCTCACTTCACCAACCATACTTCAATACATCAGTTACCTCTCACTTCGCCAACCATCCCTCAAATCATCAGCCACACTCGCTACACCAGCCACTCTCACTACACCAACTACCTCAAATGGGCTCATTGGCAATGAAGTTAAGGTAGAAGGTTTGGCCTCAGGAATTTGCAACACAGGTAACTTGTCTGTAACAGTGAGACAATACAGTGTTTTGTACCAACTTCAGGTGTTCGACTTAAAGCAAAACGAACCATCATCATCATCTCCACCTGAGAAGCCTTATATCAAAAGAATAACAGAAAGCTGAATTGATGCTGCAGATGTTTGCTTGCAACCAGAATTAGCAACAGCAGGATACACAATTATTAGCAAAGATGTATTGTATAAGTCAGGAGTTGATATCATGCTCGATGTTGAAGACAATCTAACTGTAAAATGAAGTCATTGGTGCAGCATATAGACTTCAGACTTATTTTGAGCAAAACAATATTACTTTACACGAGTGAATAAATTCTATAGTAAAAAACAAGGAAACAATAATTATAGGAGATTTAAACAGCCTTTTCATTATCTGGGATTTCTTATCATGTGACCACGAGGGAAAGGGACTAATTAGTATATAAGAAAATAGTTTTCTTTGGTCTTAGAAACCATCTGAGGTGATGACATTTTAGGCTTGGCGATAACTCTAGACAAATATCTAATCAGCTTCTGTGAAGACAATGAAGACCTAGGTAGCTGTATTTCAAGCTCTAAAAGGGGAAACATAAGAAGGAGTCAAACGGGGAGTGCTCATCCTCCTCGAAGGCTCAGATTGGGGTGTCTGAAAGTGTGTGGATGTAATCAAGATGAAGAGAAAGGAGAGATAGGTAGTATATTTGAGGAAAGAAATCTAGATGTTCTGGCTCTAAGGGAAACGAAGCTCCTGGGAAAAGGGGAAGAATGGTTTGGAAAAGTCTTGGGAGTAGAGTCAGGGGTTGGTTAAAGGACAAGAGCTAAGGAAAGAGTAGCACTACTCCTAAAGCAAGAGTTTTGGTAGTGAGTGATAGAGTGAAAGAAAATTCTAGATTGATATGGGTAAAATTGAACATGGATGGATAGAGATGGGTGATTATTGGTGCTTATGCACTTGGTCATGAGAAGATAGATCATGAGAGGCAAGTGTTTTGGTAGCTGCTGAGTGAAGGTGTCAGCAGCTTTTATGCACGAGACCGGGTATCAGTGATGGATGATCTAAATGCGAAGGTGAGTAATCTGGCAGTTGAGGGTATATATATAATTGATGTACATGGGCTATTCAGTGTCGTGAATGGAAATGGTGAAGGGCTTGTTTATTTGTGTGCTGAAAGAAAGACTAGTGATTGTGAGTACCTGGTTTATATATATATATATATATATATATATATATATATATATATATATATATATATATATATATATATATATATATATATATATATATATATATATATATATATAAACATATATATATATATATATATATATATATATATATATATATATATATATATATATATATATATATATATATATATATATATATATATATATATATATATATATATATATATATATATATCCCTGGGGATAGGGGAGAAAGAATACTTCCCACGTGTTCCCTGCGTGTCGTAGAAGGCGACTAAAAGGGGAGGGAGCGGGGGGGCTGGAAATCCTCCCGTCTCATCATTTTTTTTTTTAATTTTCCAAAAGAAGGAACAGAGAAGGGGGCCAGGTGAGGATATTCCCTCAAAGGCCCAGTCTTAACGCTACCTCGCTAACGCGGGAAATGGCGAATAGTTTGAAAGAAAAATAAATATATATATATATATATATATATATATATATATATATATATATATATATATTATCCCTGGGGATAGGGGATTAAGAATACTTCCCACGTATTCCCTGCGTGTCGTAGAAGGCGACTAAAAGGGGAGGGAGCGGGGGGCTGGAAATCCTCCCCTCTCGTTTTTTTTTTTTAATTTTCCAAAAGAAGGAACAGAGGGGGCCAGGTGAGGATATTCCAAAAAAGGCCCAGTCCTCTGTTCTTAACGCTACCTCGCTAACGCGGGAAATGGCGAATAGTTTGAAAAAAAAAAAAAAAAAAAAAAAATATATATATATATATATATATATATATATATATATATATATATATATATATATATATATATATATATATATATATATATATATGTGTGTGTGTGTGTGTGTATATATATGTTAAGAGAAATAACAAAATTTATCGTACTTTGCTTTAAGACTTGTTACTAAAGAGCGTATTTGATCAAGATGACCAATAGGCAGGGGCCTTCAGGTCATTGAAGAGATAGTGCAGCTCACTGAAGTGACAGTGTGGACTGCGACGAGACAATACGGGTGAGTGAAGTGATAGTGAGGGTGTCTGAACAGACAGTGCAAGTAAAGATATTGTGGGAATTATTGAAGAGGCAACTCGGGTAAACGAAGAGACAGTGCAAGTCAGTGAAGACATAATGTGGACCTGAGAGGTGATAGTGCGGATCAGTGATGAGGTCGTGAATTTTATCCCACATCTTTAGGTTGTTACTGGAAGGCACTCTGCAAGTTGTTGGCGCAGATTGTCTAAAACTGTTTTGAGAATTTCTTGATTTACCCGAAGTATTTTCTATAAATTTCGTTTACTATGTTACTGTCAATGTATATGATAAAAAAAGTTTTGAAATCGGGAAAAAATTATATATTCATATATATATATATAAATATATATATATATATATATATATATATATATATATATATATATATATATATATATATATATATATATATATATATATATATATTTTTTTTTTTTTTTTTTTTTGCTTTGTCGCTGTCTCCCGCGTTTGCGAGGTAGCGCAAGGAAACAGACGAAAGAAATGGCCCGGCCCACCCCCATGCACATGTATATACATACGTCCACACACGCAAATATACATACCTATACAGCTTTCCATGGTTTACCCCAGACGCTTCACATGCCCTGATTCAATCCACTGACAGCACGTCAACCCCGGTATACCACATCGATCCAATTCAATCTGTTCCTTGCCCTCCTTTCACCCTCCTGCATGTTCAGGCCTCGATCATACAAAATCTTTTTCACTCCATCTTTCCACCTCCAATTTGGTCTCCCGCTTCTCCTCGTTCCCTCCACCTCCGACACATATATCCTCTTGGTCAATCTTTCCTCACTTATTCTCTCCATGTGCCCAAACCATTTCAAAACACCCTCTTCTGCTCTCTCAACCACGCTCTTTTTATTTCCACACATCTCTCTTACCCTTACGTTACTTACTCGATCAAACCACCTCACACCACACATTGTCCTCAAACATCTCATTTCCAGCACATCCATCCTCCTGCGCACAACTCTATCCATAGCCCACGCCTCGCAACCATACAACATTGTTGGAACCACTATTCCTTCAAACATACCCATTTTTGCTTTCCGAGATAATGTTCTCGACTTCCACACATTCTTCAAGGCTCCCAGAATTTTCGCCCCCTCCCCCACCCTATGATCCACTTCCGCTTCCATGGTTCCATCCGCTGCCAGATCCACTCCCAGATATCTAAAACACTTCACTTCCTCCAGTTTTTCTCTATTCAAACTCACCTCCCAATTGACTTGACCCTCAACCCTACTGTACCTAATAACCTTGCTCTTATTCACATTTACTCTTAACTTTCTTCTTTCACACACTTTACCAAACTCAGTCACCAGCTTCTGCAGTTTCTCACATGAATCAGCCACCAGCGCTGTATCATCAGCGAACAACAACTGACTCGCTTCCCAAGCTCTCTCATCCCCAACAGACTTCATACTTGCCCCTCTTTCCAAAACTCTTGCATTCACCTCCCTAACAACCCCATCCATAAACAAATTAAACAACCATGGAGACATCACACACCCCTGCCGCAAACCTACATTCACTGAGAACCAATCACTTTCTTCCTACACGTACACATGCATTACATCCTTCTAAAATGGGAAACATATATATATATATATGTATATATATATATATATATATATATATATATATATATATATATATATATATATATATATATATATATATATATATATATATATATATATATATATATATATATATATACATAAACCATCACTGCTTCCCTAAATACATCCCATTCCTCCCCCACTCCCTTACCTCCTTTGTCCTCACCTTTTTCCATATATATATATATATATATATATATATATATATATATATATATATATATATATATATATATATATATATATATATATATATATATATATATATATCCTGTCCAAGTGCGAGTCTATGAAAAATTTGTATCGAGACGAGATATTGGTCGAAGGAGAGGAGCAGAAATGAAGGATGTGGAGGGATGCAGTGTTGAGTCGTCAATGCATCTGGTCATTTGCGGAAGAAAAAATAGGAGGAAAAGTGTAGGAGACAAAATAGAATCTTGAGGGACACCACTGTTGATAGAGAATAGAGGAGAGGTTAATCCATCGATAACCTCAGAGATAGATCGACTAAAGAGGAAGTTAATATGAGGGAGGAAAATGAGGGAGGGAAGCCGAAAGAGGAGAGTTTAGAGATGAAAGCAAACTATGAGACCATATGTCTCATACCGTATCTAATGTGTCGATTATACACCATCCGAACTGAGTCGGTCTAACTAGAAGGAGTCACTCTGATACTTTACGGCACTGCACCTTTAAGAAACCCCACCGGGATTGTGAGTGTTCTCTGTACACAGAACCTTAAATGGTTGCTGGTGTATCCTCGACTTTGAGCAGAGCCTGGCAACCCTTAAATTTGCGAGTACGACGCAGCTGAACAATATCTGTTCATGTGTTTTGCTCCTTTGAAGAAAATGGCAGACCTTTGCAAGACTGCCAACATCAAACACGAAAATACGTGAAGTCTCTTTCTTTTCATGGTCTGACAAAGTTTGATTTGGGATATTCATTTAGGGGAAAACTTTTATATCAACGTACTTTATCACAGAAAACCTTGATCTACTGAAACTTACTAAAAAACTTCTATCTTAATGCTAATAAGAAAGGTTAGCACGATCTTTTGTATCATATCATGTATTGAGATCATAGTGATCATCTCTCCGACGACTCTTAAATGATCTCTTTGTGTATGGTTAAGCACTAACTTAGTGAAGTTACAATCCAACATAGCAGCATTATTAGTGAACAGATTCTTTTTCAATAAAAAAAGGAAATTTAATAAGAGATTTCACGTCAGAGCTTTGTGAAGCTCTGGAATGTTGTTCTATCAAGGAGAGTCTCCAGAAACCACGAGTTACTTTGAGCCCGATGACGGTTTGAAGTGACGTCTCGGAATTTGGGTGGGGCTACCATTGTACAGATGGTCACATAAAGGCAATGGTAAGGAACAAAAGCTCAGAATTGTTCACAAATCATCTGGAAAGAGCTGAATATTCTCCGGATTTTTATCTTCCTGAACGACTTGATGTCGGGTAGAGAGGTACAGTTGTCGATGGAAAACACTACAGCCATGCAATGTTTGTTAAACAGGATTCATGGCATTTTCTTCCTCTGTACCGAGACGACAGATAAAGAAACCGAGAGAATCTATACAGCAACAGACAACTGGGTCCTTTCAATGCTGTTTATGATAGTGGAAGATATCAGAAACTCACAGAGTAGTATGGTAAATGACAATAGATTACAATGCTTAGTCACGAACTTTCTTTTTTCCTTCGATGAAAATACGTGAGAAGGCGATTCTGAAGCTGATCAGCTTTCAAGGATTAGCAGCTACCAATCCCTGGCGCATGACGGTGTTGCAAATGTGTCCGTTTCCTCACATGATTCCCTAGACTCTGAAACGCTGAGAGGTATCCACCAACTAACACTGGGCTTTGAAATCTTTAAAGTTTAGATCTTTCAAGCATTTACGTAAAAGAAAGTTTGGAAGACTTAACATATGACTTTTTTATAAAATGTTCGTTCTTCCACTCAAGAGATAAAAGCAGACTGTTTGATAATCTTTTCATACCTTCCTGAGATTTTTCTTCTTGTTTTTCCCGGAGAAGACTGAAGCCAGTTACACTCACTTTATATGAATATCTTACAGAACTCTTTGGCTGCGTACCTAACAACGTACAAAAGTTTGAAAAGTTCTATGATGGTAGAGGAAGTTCAGGAGGTCGGGATTTTACAGGTGTAGAACTCTCTCTCGGTATCGTAAAAGCAAATCGTATTATATTCTGTGTTAAATGAGATGGCATAGGCAACTGAAAGCCCCAGTTAAGACCATCTCAATCAAGAACTCTTCCTTAATAGCTCAGTTGTCTGTTTCTGACACTGTCTTGTTATGGAGGGAAACGTTTATATATATATATATATATATATATATATATATATATATATATATATATATATATATATATATATATATATATATATATATATATATATATATATATATATATATATATATACATATCTTCCCCTCTCATTTTTTTTCTTTAATTTTCCAAAGGAAGGAACAGAGAAGGGGGCCGGGTGAGGATGTTTCTTCAGAGGCCCAGTCCTCTGTTCTTAACGCTACCTCGCTGAGGCGGGAAATGGCGAATAGTAAGAAAGAAAAAGAGGAAAGAATATATATATATATATTTTTTTTTAAACTATTCGCCATTTCCCGCATTAGCGAGGTAGCGTTAAGAACAGTGGACTGGGGCTTTGGGGGAATATCCTCACCTGGCCCCCTTCTCTGTTCCTTCTTTTGGAAAAATAAAAAAAGAATAGAGAGGGGAGGATTTCCAGCCCCCCGCTACTTCCCTTTTAGTCGCCTTCTACGACACGCAGGGAATACGTGGTAAGTATTCTTTCCCCCCTATCCCCAGGGATAATATATATATATATATATATATATATATATATATATATATATATATATATATATATATATATACATATATATATATATATATATTCTTTTTTTTTTTTTTGCTTTGTCGCTGTCTCCCGCGTTTGCGAGGTAGCGCAAGGAAACAGACGAAAGAAATGGCCCAACCCACCCCCATACACATGCCTTGATTCAATCCACTGACAGCACGTCAACCCCGGTATACCACATCGCTCCAATTCACTCTATTCTTTGCCCTCCTTTCACCCTCCTGCATGTTCAGGCCCTGATCACACAAAATCTTTTCCACTCCATCTTTCCACCTCCAATTTGGTCTCCCTCTTCTCCTCGTTCCCTCCACCTCCGACACATATATCCTCTTGGTCAATCTTTCCTCACTCATTCTCTCCATGTGACCAAACCATTTCAAAACACCCTCTTCTGCTCTCTCAACCACGCTCTTTTTATTTCCACACATCTCTCTTACCCTTACGTTACTTACTCGATCAAACCACCTCACACCACACATTGTCCTCAAACATCTCATTTCCAGCACATCCATCCTCCTGCGCACAACTCTATCCATAGTCCACGCCTCGCAACCATACAACATTGTTGGAACCACTATTCCTTCAAACATACCCATTTTTGCTTTCCGAGATAACGTTCTCGACTTCCACACATTCTTCAAGGCTCCCAGAATTTTCGCCCCCTCCCCCACCCTATGATCCACTTCCGCTTCCATGGTTCCATCCGCTGCCAGATCCACTCCCAGATATCTAAAACACTTCACTTCCTCCAGTTTTTCTCCATTCAAACTCACCTCCCAATTGACTTGACCCTCAACCCTACTGTACCTAATAACCTTGCTCTTATTCACATTTACTCTTAACTTTCTTCTTTCACACACTTTACCAAACTCAGTCACCAGCTTCTGCAGTTTCTCACATGAATCAGCCACCAGCGCTGTATCATCAGCGAACAACAACTGACTCACTTCCCAAGCTCTCTCATCCCCAACAGACTTCATACTTGCCCCTCTTTCCAAAACTCTTGCATTCACCTCCCTAACAACCCCATCCATAAACAAATTAAACAACCATGGAGACATCACACACCCCTGCCGCAAACCTACATTCACTGAGAACCAATCACTTTCCTCTCTTCCTACACGTACACATGCCTTACATCCTCGATAAAAACTTTTCACTGCTTCTAACAACTTGCCTCCCACACCATATATTCTTAATACCTTCCACAGAGCATCTCTATCAACTCTATCATATGCCTTCTCCAGATACATAAATGCTACATACAAATCCATTTGCTTTTCTAAGTATTTCTCACATACATTCTTCAAAGCAAACACCTGATCCACACATCCTCTACCACTTCTGAAACCACACTGCTCTTCCCCAATCTGATGCTCTGTACATGCCTTCACCCTCTCAATCTATACCCTCCCATATAATTTGCCAGGAATACTCAACAAACTTATACCTCTGTAATTTGAGCACTCACTCTTATCCCCTTTGCCTTTGTACAATGGCACTATGCACGCATTCCGCCAATCCTCAGGCACCTCACCATGAGTCATACATACATTAAATAACCTTACCAACCAGTCAACAATACAGTCACCCCCTTTTTTAATAAATTCAACTGCAATACCATCCAAACCTGCTGCCTTGCCGGCTTTCATCTTCCGCAAAGCTTTTACTACCTCTTCTCTGTTTACCAACTCATTTTCCCTAACCCTCGCACTTTGCACACCACCTCGACCAAAACACCCTATATCTGCCACTCTATCATCAAACACATTCAACAAACCTTCAAAATACTCACTCCGTCTCCTTCTCACATCACCACTACTTGTTATCACCTCCCCATTTGCGCCCTTCACTGAAGTTCCCATTTGCTCCCTTGTCTTACGCACTTTATTTACCTCCTTCCAGAACATATATATATATATATATATATAAATATATATATATATATATATATATATATATATATATATATATATATATATATATATATATATATATATATATATATATATATATATATATAAAATAACGTGTATGTATATTTATATACACGTTATGTAAAACGAACTCTTCCTTGATACAACAATCATATGGAATTGTAATAATGCACACAACACACACACACACACACACACACACACAAAAAAAAAAAACTGACTCAGTGAAGGAGTAACTGATTTAGAGAAACGTCATAGACCAGAACTGAAGCCACACGTAATGATACAAACATCTTGTTTTCACTTTAGGAAAATAGGTGCTTTACGATGTGAAACATTATATGAGAGTTTCAGAGAGAGAGAGAGAGAGAGAGAGAGAGAGAGAGAGAGAGAGAGAGAGAGAGAGAGAGAGAGAGAGAGAGAGGTGATGGTGGTGTCGTGTCCTGCCTCCCTCACACATTATGATGGATCTGCTGTCAAGACGAGGTTTAGCTGCCACCCTCACCCCTACCTCTTTGTTCTACGTCCACTCCACTTGTTATGCCGTTCGTGACTGCCACTGAAGGTGTAGCAGTTACCTCCTGCGTCAAGCCCCTCCAGGGTAGTCAGACCAGGACTTCGTGTTGCTAGTCTGGGCTTTTGGGTGGTTAGTCCAAGACTCAGGCTACTAAGACACTGTTGGTTATACAAAGGTAATGGCAGTTTATTTAATTGTCCAGGCTGGCTACTTTTGGACAATGATTGGGTCAAGGTTAGGCTGTTCCAGGTCATGGGTCAGTGGTAGATAGTAAAGTCTGTGATCAATAACTTATTTTATGTAAATGGTTGCGAGTTAGGAGCCAACAGAACAAAATTTTTGCACATGATAAACAGTCTGGGTTCAAAACGATTTTGGCCATGATAGTGTGTAAGTAGACAGCACACACACACACACACACACACACTGCAGCACGCGACGTTCTACGCATCACCTGCGTTTAACCCTAGGAGGGTCAGTTGACAGGAAGTAACTCCGAAGTCACCAAGAGCGATAGGAAAATCATAGAATCAAGGAAGTGGGGAGAGAATCGTATCTAGAAACTGTGTCATTTACAAATACGGAAGTCATAAGCAGGTGTCTAAACTTTGCTTATCAAGTTGCATAATTTCTTAATCCTATTAATCCACATTCCTTTGATGATACTCCATCCTTAATGGCACAGATCACGCAAGGTCGCTCTCTTCAGATGTAAGAATCTTTCAGTAAGTTGTCTGCAGTCTGGATACACAATAAGTCATGCGAAACATGAGAAGGCATGTGGTGCGATGTATTAGCACACTCTCTCGTGTTAACTAACATTAAGCAGATAATGGAATGTGGTTAACTCTTTTTCTGTATCGAATTGACATGGAGCTTAATAAGCACAACATATTCGACATGTGACTGTCGTGCAACAATTAAGCAGCAAATAACACATCCGTGACGAGAGAACCCAGTCGGTACTATCGTGCCCACGCTCCATGTTAGATTGTGGTGGGTGACCAACACACTCGTACAGAGAACACATTCACCACTAGTGTCTCCACACACCAGAGTGACTGTCACTGGAGAATGTTTGGGACAACATATGAGAGACAGGTTCCTCTGGTGAGTATGTGAGTGAGGCAGTTACGGTTACTAAGGTAAAATGGGAGGAGAACGATGGTTCCTGTGGGGGTTAAAGGAATGTAGAGAAACGATGACCATCACCAAAGGAATATGAGAGATGCCGAAGGGAGGTGAGGAGCAGCTGAGGACGGTGACGGCCACTGGGAGAGTGGGAGCGATGCTGGGAGATAATGACGGTCGCTAGAAGAGTGCGAGCGATGTTGGAGGACGGTGATGGTCTCTGGGTGAGTGTGAATGTGGCTGATAGAGGGTAGGGGAGGACCTGGTGTTGGTGGCCGCTGTCAAAACCATAGCCATACACAGAAAATTTATTACACGACACGAGAGGCATCGGGCGACTGTTTGTCAGCTATATTATTGTACATAGTCTTCAGAATGGTGCTGTGTTATCTTCTTGTGAGTGTGTGGGTGTGTGTGTGTGTGTGAGTGTGTGTGTGTGTGTGTGTCACACATGCCCATTTCACAAAAAATAATTGCCAGGGGACACATAATTACTTATCAGTGGCAACGTAATAGCACAACCACAGAAGTTATGCCAGTATCTCACTGGGACACATGACCACGCTTCATTTAGATACATGATCACAACTTTGCATGATACATGGCTACCTATAACAGGCGAATGATAACATATATCACCAAGACATTTGGTGACGGATAATATGGACACAAATTCGTTCTTCGCAAGGATACTTGTTTCCAATACCCTCAACCACGCCATGGTCTGTCACTACCGTGATATTACAAAGGTATATGATCACATACCTCTATGGTCTGTTATGACCATGAGCTACGGTTCCACCTTTCCAGAATCAACAATTAAATCAAAAGATCCATGAGTGCACATCACTGAGACACATGGTCGTACAGCACCAGGACACGTGGTCATGTACATACCTCCGCTTATATGGTCGCACGTCACGTGGAGAGACACACACACACACACACGCATACCTCTTCTCTCTAAACCAAACCATTCTCCCTAACCTTCTCACTCCGCACTCCACCCTGACCAAAACACTCTACATCTGCCACACTATCATCAAACACATTCAACAAACCTTCAAAATACTCACTCCATTTCCTTCTCACGTCATCACTACCTGTTATCACATCCCCCTTGCCCCCTTCACCGATGTTCCCATTTGTTCTCTTTTCTTACGCACGTTATTTACCTCCTTCCGAAACATATTTTTCTTCTCCGTAAAGTTTTTTGATACTCTATCATCCCAACTCTCATTTACCCTCATCTTCAACGATAGCACCTTCCTCTTGACCTCCTACCGCTTTCTTTTATACATCTCCCAGTCATTTGTACTCCTTCCTTGTAAATATCGTCCAAACGCCTCTCTTTTTTCTTTCACTAACAACTTTTTACTTCTTCATCCCACCATTCACTGCCCTTTCTGATCTGCCCGCCTCCCACCTTTCTCATGCCACATGCATCTTTTGCACATGCCATCACTGCTTCCCTAAATACATCATTCCTCATCCACTCCCCTCACGTCATTTCCTCTCACCTTTTGCCAATCTACACTCAATCTCTCGTGGTACTTCCTCACACAAGTGTCCTTTCCAAGCTCACTTATTTTCATCATCCTTTTTTCCCCAACAGTTCTCTCTTCTTTTTTGAAAACATCTACAGACCTGTACGTTCGCCTCCACAAGATAGTGATAAGACATCCCTCCAACCGCCCCTCTCAGCACATTAACATCCAAAAGTCTCTCGTGTACACTCTTCTCAATCAACAGGTAATCCATTAATGCCCTTTGACCTTCCCTCCTATTCACATACGTATACTTATGTATATCTCTCTTTTCAAATCACGTATATCCAATCATCAGTCTTTTTTCACCACACAAACGCACAAGTTCTTCACCATATCCGTCCACAACACTAAATACCCAATGTACACCAATTATGCCCTTAACTGCCACATTACTCACATTTGCAATCAAATTACCCATCACTAACACCCGGTCTCGCGCACCAAAGCTGCTGACACACTCACTCAGCAGCTCCGAGAACACTTGCCTCTCATGATCTTCTCATGACCAGGTGCATATGCACCAGTAATCACCCATCTCACTCCATCCACTTTCAGTTATACCTATATCAATCTAGAATTACTTTCTTACACTCTATCACACACTCCCACAATTTCTGCTTCAGGTGTAGTGCTACTCCTTCCCTAGATCTTGTCCTCTCAGCAACCCCTGATTTTACTCCCAAAATTTTTCCAAACCATTCTTCCCCTTTGCCCAAGAGCTTCGTTTCATTCAGAGCCAAAACATCCAGGTTTCTTTCCTCAAACATACTACCTATTTCTCCTTTCTTTTCATCTTGGTTACATCCACACACATTCAGACACCCTAATCTGAGCCTTCGAGGAGGAGGAGCAATCCCTGCTTGACTCCTTTTCCTGTTTCCCCTTTTAGAAATTGAAATACAATTTCATATATATATATATATATATATATATATATATATATATATATATATATATATATATATATATATATATATATATATATGTACATAATTATATATATATATATATATATATATATATATATATATATATATATATATATATATATATATATATATATATATATATATATATATATATATGTACATAATTATATATATATATATATATATATATATATATATATGTATATATATATATCGTGTGTCAAGACATCATATAAAGCGCCTCTTCGCAAACGGAACTACCTTGGCCCACCAGTGATGCTACTACGTTTGTAAATCGGGAACCATTGCAACACAAACCCCGCCAGGTGGTAGAGTGTCCCGCAGTGTATCGAGACAGACTTCCCCAGAACTTTTTTTTAAAGGGGAAGTAAATGTTTATAGTTGTGTTACTGGAGTGATAGTTTTCATACATGGTGTTTTGACAAGAAAATAGTGAAATTGGAGAAAAATGTAGCTTAGACACTGAAGCTTATTGATACAGTGGTTAAATTGATGAGAACTGCTATTGACGTTTGTGTAAATAAATTATACATTTCCTTTTTCCATAGCCAGAGGTTGAACCATTATGTGACATTCATTTTTTCATTCATTTCAAGCTAGAAGTTTCAGTTTTCTAAATTGTTTCTTACATTTTTCATATGTATATATATGTATGTGTGTGTGTGTGTGTGTATATGTGCGTATGTATGTGTATGTGTGTGTATGTGTATATGTATATATATATGTATATTATCCCTGGGGATACGGGTGAAAGAATACTTCCCACGTATTCCTCGCGTGTCGTAGAAAGCGACCAGAGGGGACGGGAGCGGGGGGCCAGAAATCCTCCCCTCCTTGTATTAACTTTCTAAAATAGGAAACAGAAGAAGGAGTCACGCGGGGAGTGCTCATCCTCCTCGAAGGCTCAGAGTGGGGTGCCTAAATGTGAGTGGATGTAACCAAGATGTGAAAAAAGGAGAGATAGGTAGTATGTTTGAGGAAAGGAACCTGGATGTTTTGGCTCTGAGTGAAACGAAGCTCAAGGGTAAAGGGGAAGAGTGGTTTGGGAATGTCTGGGGAGTAAAGTCAGGGGTTAGTGAGAGGACAAGAGCAAGGGAAGGAGTAGCAATACTCCTGAAACAGGAGTTGTGGGAGTATGTGATAGAATGTAAGAAAGTAAATTCTCGATTAATATGGGTAAAACTGAAAGTTGATGGAGAGAGGTGGGTGATTATTGGTGCATATGCACCTGGGCATGAGAAGAAAGATCATGAGAGGCAAGTGTTTTGGGAGCAGCTGAATGAGTGTGTTAGTGGTTTTGATGCACGAGACCGGGTTATAGTGATGGGTGATTTGAATGCAAAGGTGAGTAATGTGGCAGTTGAGGGAATAATTGGTATACATGGGGTGTTCAGTGTTGTAAATGGAAATGGTGAAGAGCTTGTAGATTTATGTGCTGAAAAAGGACTGATGATTGGGAATACCTGGTTTAAAAAGCGAGATATACATAAGTATACTTATGTAAGTAGGAGAGATGGCCAGAGAGCGTTATTGGATTACGTGTTAATTGACAGGCGTGCGAAAGAGAGACTTTTGGATGTTAATGTGCTGAGAGGTGCAACTGGAGGGATGTCTGATCATTATCTTGTGGAGGCTAAGGTGAAGATTTGTATGGGTTTTCAGAAAAGAAGAGTGAATGTTGGGGTGAAGAGGGTAGTGAGAGTAAGTGAGCTTGGGAAGGAGACCTGTGTGAGGAAGTACCAGGAGAGACTGAGTACAGAATGGAAAAAGGTGAGAACAATGGAAGTAAGGGGAGTGGGGGAGGAATGGGATGTATTTAGGGAATCAGTGATGGATTGCGCAAAAGATGCTTGTGGCATGAGAAGAGTGGGAGGTGGGTTGATTAGAAAGGGTAGTGAGTGGTGGGATGAAGAAGTAAGATTATTAGTGGAAGAGAAGAGAGAGGCATTTGGACGATTTTTGCAGGGAAAAAATGCAATTGAGTTGGAAATATAAAAGAAAGAGACAGGAGGTCAAGAGAAAGGTGCAAGAGGTGAAAAAAAGGGCAAATGAGAGTTGGGGTGAGAGAGTATCATTAAATTTTAGGGAGAATAAAAAGATGTTCTGGAAGGAGGTAAATAAAGTGCGTAAGACAAGGGAGCAAATGGGAACTTCAGTGAAGGGCGCAAATGGGGAGGTGATAACAAGTAGTGGTGATGTGAGAAGGAGATGGAGTGAGTATTTTGAAGGTTTGTTGAATGTGTTTGATGATAGAGTGGCAGATATAGGGTGTTTTGGTCGAGGTGGTGTGCAAAGTGAGAGGGTTAGGGAAAATGATTTGGTAAACAAAGAAGAGGTAGTGAAAGCTTTGCGGAAGATGAAAGCCGGCAAGGCAGCAGGTTTGGATGGTATTGCAGTGGAATTTATTAAAAAAGGGGGTGACTGTATTGTTGACTGGTCGGTAAGGTTATTTCATGTATGTATGACTCATGGTGAGGTGCCTGAGGATTGGCGGAATGCGTGCATAGTGCCATTGTACAAAGGCAAAGGGGATAAGAGTGAGTGCTCAAATTACAGAGGTATAAGACAAGGGAGCAAATGGGAACTTCAGTGAAGGGCGCAAATGGTGAGGTGATAACAAGTAATGGTGATGTGAGAAGGAGATGGAGTGAGTATTTTGAAGGTTTGTTGAATGTTTTTGATGATATAGTAGCAGATATAGGGTGTTTTGGTCGAGGTGGTGTGCAAAGTGAGAGGGTTAGGGAGGATGATTTGGTAAACAGAGGAGAGGTAGCAAAAGCTTTGCGGAAGATGAAAGCCGGCAAAGCAGCGGGTTTGGGAGGCATTGCAGTGGAATTTATTAAAAAAAAGGAGTGACTTTTTGTTGACTGGTTGGTAAGTTTATTTAATGTATGTATGATTCATTGTGAGGTGCCTGAGGATTGGCGGAATGCTTGCATAGTGCCATTGTACAAAGGCAAAGGGGACAAAGGTGAGTGCTCAAATAACAGAGGTATAAGTTTGTTGAGCATTCCTGGTAAATTATATGGGAGGGTATTGATTGAGAGGGTGAAGGCATGTACAGAGCATCAGATTGGGGAAGAGCAGTGTGGTTTCAGAAGTGGTAGAGGATGTGTGGATCAGGTGTTTGCTTTGAAGAATGTATGTGAGAAATACGTAGAAAAGCAAATGGATTTGTATGTAGCATTTATGGATCTGGAGAAGGCATATGATAGAGTTGATAGAGATGCTCTGTGGAAGGTATTAAGAATATATGGTGTGGGAGGAAAGTTGTTAGAAGCAGTGAAAAGTTTTTATCGAGGATGTAAGGTATGTGTACGTGTAGGAAGAGAGGAAAGTGATTGGTTCTCAGTGAATGTAGGTTTGCGGCAGGGGTGTGTGATGTCTCCATGGTTGTTTAATCTGTTTATGGATGGGGTTGTTAGGGAGGTAAATGCAAGAGTATTGGAAAGAGGGGCAAGTATGAAGTCTGTTGGGGATGAGAGAGCTTGGGAAGTGAGTCAGTTGTTGTTCGCTGATGATACAGCGCTGGTGGCTGATTCATGTGAGAAACTGCAGAAGCTGGTGACTGAGTTTGGTAAAGTGTGTGAAAGAAGAAAGTTAAGAGTAAATGTGAATAAGAGCAAGGTTATTAGGTACAGTAGGGTTGAGGGTCAAGTCAATTGGGAGGTGAGTTTGAATGGAGAAAAACTGGAGGAAGTGAAGTGTTTTAGATATCGGGGAGTGGATCTGGCAGCGGATGGAACCATGGAAGCGGAAGTGGATCATAGGATGGGGGAGGGGGCGAAAATTCTGGGAGCCTTGAAGAATGTATGGTAGTCGAGAACATTATCTCGGAAAGCAAAAATGGGTATGTTTGAAGGAATAGTGGTTCCAACAATGTTGTATGGTTGCGAGGCGTGGGCTATGGATAGAGTTGTGCGCAGGAGGATGGATGTGCTGGAAATGAGATGTTTGAGGACAATGTGTGGTGTGAGGTGGTTTGATCGAGTGAGTAACGTAAGGGTAAGAGAGATGTGTGGAAATAAAAAGAGCGTGGTTGAGAGAGCAGAAGAGGGTGTTTTGAAGTGGTTTGGGCACATGGAGAGAATGAGTGAGGAAAGATTGACCAAGAGGATATCTGTGTCGGAGGTGGAGGGAACAAGGAGAAGAGGGAGACCAAATTGGAGGTGGAAAGATGGAGTGAAAAAGATTTTGTGTGATCGGGGCCTGAACATGCAGGAGGGTGAAAGGAGGGCAAGGAATAGAGTGAATTGGAGCGATGTGGTATACCGGGGTTGACGTGCTGTCAGTGGATTGAATCAAGGCATGTGAAGCGTTTAGGTAAACCATGGAAAGCTGTGTAGGTATGTATATTTGCGTGTGTGGACGTATGTACATACATGTGTATGGGGGGGGGGGGGGGGGGGGGTTGGGCCATTTCTTTCGTCTGTTTCCTTGCGCTACCTCGCAAACGCGGGAGACAGCGACAAAGTATAATAAATAAATATATATATATATATATATATATATATATATATATATATATATATATATCTATATATATATATATATATATATATATATATATATATATATATATATATATATATATATATATATATATATATATATATTTATGTACATAATTTATATATATATATATATATATATATATATATGTATAGAAAGAGAGAGAGAGAGAGAGAGAGAGAGAGAGAGAGAGAGAGAGAGAGAGAGAGAGAGAGAGAGAGAGAGAGAGAGAGAGAGAGAGAGAGAGAGAGAGAGAATTCTTTTTTAATTTCATGAGGGGATTAATACTGTCATCCATTAAAGCTACTGAAATAATGAAAAATAACACCGGAGCGTTGATTTTAACTCGTAGCAACATTTATCAAGCGGGCGGTTAAAAACACGAAATTTGTTAAGCCAGGGAGAAATCATTTTGATTTGCAAAATTGGTTATTGTAACGTCATAAATCTTTTACTATTATTCGTTTCCAATAACAAAAAGATTGAATACGTTTAGGTCCCGTTCTAATAAGTAACCATCACGTTAAAACATTAGTCTGGATACTAGTATAATCCATTTAGTCGTGGTAATAACCCTGTAGTAGCTGAAGCCTGGAGCAGATGATATGACATTATCATTTCTGGTCATAAATGTGTATGTAACCCAACCCTTGAGTGGCTGTCAGAATAACATGAGGTCTGGTCATAAATAGCAAAAAAACACTAGAGTTCAGGTCTTAAAACTTTACCATTATACATACAGCAATACAGTACTAATATACATAAAGTGGAAAGATGTTACCCGTAACACCTTATAGTGATAACACAAACACCTTGTTAAATAATTCTGCCCAGTGAAATTCCCTTTACTTATTCAGCTCTATTACCTCTTTCTTCTGCGTCATAAACGCTCTCTTCTACGCATTTTTTATGTATGTAATATATATATATATATATATATATATATATATATATATATATATATATATATATATATATATATATATATATATATATATTATCCCTGGGGATAGGGGAGGACGAATACTTCCCACGTATTCCCTGCGTGTCGTAGAAGGCGACTAATCGGGGAGGGAGCGGGGGGCTGGAAATCCTCCCCTCTCATTATTTTTTTTTTAATTTTCCAAAAGAGGGAACAGAGAAGGGGGCCAGGTGAGGATATTCCCTCAAAGGCCCAGTTCTCTGTTCTTAACGCTACCTCGCTAACGAGGGAAATGGCGAATAGTTTGAAAGAAAAAAGAAAGATATATATATATATATATATATATATATATATATATATATATATATATATATATATATATATATATATATATATTATATATATATACAATAGATTGATAGATAGACAGATATCCCTTGGGAAAGGGAATGAATGAATACTCCTCTAGTATTTCCTGCGTGTCGTGGGATGGTGACTAAGAGGGCGGAGGCAGGGGACTGGAAATCCTCCACTCCTGAATCATCACTCTCTAAAAGAAGGAAGAAAAGGATTTTTCATTCTGGACTCTGTCGTCTGTTCTTACTGTTGCCTACCTTCACGTTGAGAAAAATCGTAGATAATTCGAAAGGCATAAGAGAGGAGAGTTCTAATGTTCTTAGGTGTATGGATGGCCACGGATATCACGATGGCGATTGTTTTCACTGTAGTACACAGCTGCTGCACCTTACAGTTATGTCTGGTCACAATGTGCAACATTTGAATGTCACGGGAGGTCTTGCATCAGATGCTGTTAGTGGTAACTCACACTGGTTCTTGACTCAGTGTACTGCAGCAAGACCTTACACTGATTTATGCCTCAGCGTACCATAGTGTACTACAATTATGTTTGCGGTGACCTCAGCAGCATGTATCTAGAACTCTAAGTGATGATCACATCTGCATCCTGCAACTTCTTACTTACACTGGCCAGAGTAAGAAATAACAGCAGCTGGACCTAAAAGTGGGTCTTCTCTCACTGCCCTACAGCTATATCTCGCAATAGCTCATAACTTTATGCCATATGGGGAGACCTCGAGACCTGGCGGAGGTTCTTCTCTCTGTATTCACAATTTGAACTTATAGTGATTCCTCAGTGTACTCTGAAGACTTATCACTGTTCCCTATTTCAGTGTCCTATAACTGGATCTCACAGTAGTTCCAAACTTGGTGCCCAGTCGCTCGCATCTCAGTTTCCTTCAGCGAAGCCTCACGATGGTTTCTTCATCAGTATTCTACACCTGGATCTCAGAGTAGCCACTGTCTCATTGTCAGTAACTCGACTACAATGAGGTCACCTTTATCTCCTAAAGCGGGATCTTAGTGTTCTATTGTTCAGCTTGATTGTTCTACAGCTGAAGCCCAACGCAACATTTTAGTATTAAACAACTAAACATCACCGTGGTTCTTGCTATATTGTCATATGATGGAACCTTACAGGAGTGCTACGCTGCATGTGTCCTATACCTAGACTCCACAACAGCTCCAGTATAGGTGACTCATATTCTGGTTACACAGTAATTTCTACTTCAGCTGGACCTCACAATGTTTCCTACGCCATTATCTTATAACCTTAACGTATTCTGGCTTATACCTCAGTATCGTATAACTGCAGGCCATACAAACTCCTACCTCTCTGTTCTACCACTAAAATTCACTGTGTTCCATACCTTAGTGTCCTAAAAGTGGGCCTCAAAGATGTTTCTGTCTCAAGTCTTATATCAGGATATCAAAACGGTTCCTGCCCGTGTCCTGCTGCCGGCTTTCAGAGTGATGTGAACAAGACCGGGCCAAGTCCTGCGATAATAAATTGGTCGAACATTCTTGGGAGATATGAAAACGTTTTTACTCCAACCATCATATGAAAGTGTACCTCGAGAAAAGACAAAAATTTCACAGAAAAAAGATATTCATGTGATGTATGTATACAGAAAGTTTTGAACAGAGCGAAATAACCTTGGAGGAATTCAGGGACTGTCTCTGTCTGACACTCTCTCTCTCTCTCTCTCTCTCTCTCTCTCTCTCTCTCTCTCTCTCTCTCTCTCTCTCTCTCTCTCTCTCTCTCTCTCTCTCTCTCTCTCTCTCTCTCTCTTCAAAAACGGTAGGTGATGGGCAACTACTGACCAGGAAGGTACTATTGCCTGAGTAGCAGTGCAGCACTGACGACACCACTACAATGGCTCCGCGTTCCCCTCTCTGCTTCAGATTGTTGTCTTTTCTTTCTACACCACCTGCATGTGGTTGCTGGTGTTCACTCCAAACAAACCTAACTCACGCAATTTTCTCAGTCCTACATTCCAGATTCCCCCACCTTCCCTTGAACTAATGGAAGTACAAAAAAATACTTTTCCACCGCAGAGGCAGAACGCTGCCACCTGTTCAGAAGGGCTGAATGGTTCCTGGGGCCCACTTAACAGCCATCAAGCGACCGGGACCCACTCCACCTCCACCGACGCTGCTGCTAGACCTGGTTCCTTTTGTATCCAACTGCAGCCTTCCGATTCCCGGATGCCATCCGTTCTGAAACCCTACAGTCAAGGCTGCCTCTCCTCTTCACTAGCAAATCTCTGAATATAATCCGTATCAATATTTCGACTACAAAGAAAATGATAGATATACTCTGGACTTTATCAACAAACACAATATATACATATATATATATATATATATATATATATATATATATATATATATATATATATATATATATATATATATATATATATGTTGGAAAGGATCACAATTTTGCGCGTGATCAAGATATTCCTATGAGTCCACGGGGAAAATGAAACACGAAAAGTTCCCAAGTGCACTTTCGTGTAATAATCACATCATCAGGGGAGACACAAGAGAGAAATATAACAGTCAGTTGATATACATCGAAGAGACGAAGCTAGGACGCCATTTGGTAAACATGTGATTGTCCAAAACATACAACGAGCGTTCATAAACTTATCATTTTACAAATCTTATCAACAATAAAGTTATCTAATTTGTACAGACCATCACTAATATTAAGATTATAATTCTTTGTGTATTTAATAATAGAAGATTCAATGATATTTCTCTTGGTAATAGAGTTAGAGTTAACAACTGAGATGGCGTTACTCCAGTCAATACAATGATCATAGTTTTTAACATGATTAAACAAGGCAATTGATTCTTGTCCCGTTCTTATACTATATTTATGTTGCTTCTATTATTAAGTATGTATATATATATATATATATATATATATATATATATATATATATATATATATATATATATATATATATATATATATATATATATATATATATATCTGCCACTCTGTCATCAGACACGCAAATATACATACCTACACAGCTTTCCATGGTTTACCCCAGACGCTTCACATGCATTGATTCAATCCACTGACAGCACGTCAACCCCGGTATACCACATTGCTCCAATTCACTCTATTCCTTGCCCTCCTTTCACCCCCCTGCATGTTCAGGCCCCGATCACACAAAATCTTTTTCACTCCATCTTTCCACCTCCAATTTGGTCTCCCTCTTCTCCTCGTTCCCTCCACCTCCGACACATATATCCTCTTGGTCAATCTTTCCTCACTCATTCTCTCCATGTGACCAAACCATTTCAAAACACCCTCTTCTGCTCTCTCAACCACGCTCTTTTTATTTCCACACATCTCTCTTACCCTTACGTTACTTACTCGATCAAACCACCTCACACCACACATTGTCCTCAAACATCTCATTTCCAGCACATCCATCCTCCTGCGCACAACTCTATCCATAGCCCACGCCTCGCAACCATACAACATTGTTGGAACCACTATTCCTTCAAACATACCCATTTTTGCTTTCCGAGATAACGTTCTCGACTTGCACTCATTCTTCAAGGCTCCCAGAATTTTCGCCCCCTCCCCCATCATATGATCCACTTCCGCTTCCATGGTTCCATCCGCTGCCAGATCCACTCCCAGATATCTAAAACACTTCACTTCCTCCAGTTTTTCTCCATTCAAACTCACCTCCCAATTGACTTGACCCTCAACCCTACTGTACCTAATAACCTTGCTCTTATTCACATTTACTCTTAACTTTCTTCTTTCACACACTTTACCAAACTCAGTCACCAGCTTCTGCCGTTTCTCACATGAATCAGCCACCAGCGCTGTATCATCAGCGAACAACAACTGACTCACTTCCCAAGCTCTCTCATCCCCAACAGACTTCATACTTGCCCCTCTTTCCAAAACTCTTGCATTCACCTCCCTAACTACCCCATCCATAAACAAATTAAACAACCATGGAGACATCACACACCCCTGCCGCAAACCTACATTCACTGAGAACCAGTCACTTTCCTCTCTTCCTACACGTACACATGCCTTACATCCTCGATAAATATATATATATGTATATATATATATATATATATATATATATATATATATATATATATATATATATATATATATATATATATATATATATATATATATATGTATGTATTTATATATATGTATATATATATATATATATATATATATATATATATATATATATATATATATATATATATATATATATATATATATATATATATATATGTATATATGTTATATATTTCCTTTTGCTTATATCTTCAAAAGAAATGTTTTTTGTGCAGACTGACTTTATTTTGTTATAAAAATTATTATCAAAGTATTGTAAAGATTATAGTTGTTACTATTAATTATAAAGAAGAGCTTGTTGTGTTAAAACTATAGTTTTGGGAGCAAGAGCTAGTTTGTCGAAGGGCAGATTCGTTCTCTGAACTTTTTTCTCTTGTTTCAAGCTAGGTAACTAGACGTGTGCTCTGGTATCTCTGTATGATCAGGTTGTATTTGCTCTTATTGTTGTGATTCTCATATCGATGGATAACGGTATAGACACTACTTACAGAGGAAAAGAGAGCGGTATTTGTGAGCAGATGTAAATTTCACATTTAATCAGAATAAAAGTTTCGGTGGCTAGCAGCGAAACTATACACACAAAAATGAGTATAGCTTTACATGACACCATCTTGTGTTCAGATTATATTTTGTATTGTGTTATCATTTGCAATATATTGTTTTGTTGATTGTTTCAAGTGTATTAGTGATCTTGACCTATTCATTAATGAAATGTCATCGGTACAAACTTGGGTTTGGTGTTTACAGATGTCACTCTCGACTTTTACGTAGAGGCAGCCGCGTCTACGTCGGCTAGCATATTAACTAGTTATCTCAGAACATAAGCCTGGGCTAATGTGTTAAGGGGTCAGTACCCACCGTAGTTGAACTTGGCTGGGATCGTGACAATACATCTATGCTAGAACGGTAACTGACGCAGAAACTGTTTAATATATGAGGATCAGCTGTGCTGGTGGCCTCGACACGACGTTCCTTCACTTATAATGAAGAATAACCTTCATACACCCAGTATTATATCTTCTCCTGGCTGCTGAGTCCACAGTCAGTCTCCCTTTACTGCGCAAACCCTCTCCTCACAACATCCACATTTTCTACGCCGTACCCAACACACTTCATTATATGAATACATTTTCTGCTGTACCTGAGCTGTCTATCGAATCCATACACCCTCACTGTATACATATTATCCACCGCACTCACTAAATATAGAAAACAGTAGGAGAGCCAACACAACGTTAAAATTGGCCTCCAAAACACAGCAGCAATACCGAAGCCGTCACAAAACAACAACAGCAACAGTGGGTTTGCTCAAATGTGAAACAATAGAAAAGCATACAAAGCACTGAAGTAGAAAAAAAGAAAGCAACAACAGAAGCAGTGTCTCCACAACACAGTAACAGAACCACCACAAAAACAGTGGTACCAAGGCTACCAATACACAGCTGCAGTAACGTGACCATCACGAGCAAGAGCAGCAGAAGGGCCTTTATAAAACAACACAAGTGGGAAACCCACAGACTGTATAGTCTAGTATAACAGCAGAAGCAGCCAACATGAGACAACAGTAGTAGCGAGATAACAACACGGTATGAATGAGAAACTTAATATAACAGCAGCAGCAGAGTCTTGCCAACATAGAATCATAAACGGTGACACAGTCATATGGCAAAAGAAGCACAGACACCACAACACAGAAGTAATAATGGGGACAACACAACATAGCTTTAGCAACGAAACTATACACATAAAAATGAGTATAGCTTTACATGACACCGTAACACGGCAACGGCAGGGCTAAGAAAACAGATCAGTAGCTACGGGTTCATCACACTGCCTGCAGTAGGTACACCAAGGCCACCACAAGGTAGTAGCAGTAAAGAGGCCGCAACAACACAACAAGAGCAGTGATCGTAGTTCAACATGGAGACATTAGTGGGATCACTACACGTCATCAGCAATAATAGAACCAGTAGTACTCAACAGCAGGAACGGACTGAGTTGTCGCCTCACTTAACAGATATAATTCATTTCATAACAAGTGAAGCCCTGGTGTCGATAATCTTCTTACTGAAGTGAGCCCCATGTTAGCAGTGAGTGATCACGTACTGTAATATTCATAATCTTTATATGTTGTATCCGTAGCTTCGCCGTCATATTCCCTTCACGACACATCTACAATCACTTTGGCATTACCCTCAGAGCTGTTTCTACTTCACTACCTTTCCGTCGCCTCAATACCACGTAGAAGTCTTTCGTTTACCACTTCGGTGTCATTTCGTCATCAACCTCTTCATTACCTCGTCAGACACCTTTGTTCACCTCGTCATTTCCTTTTCGTCATCCCGTCACCACATCATTACCATTGCTTTCATGTCAAAATCAGTTCATCACCTAGTCACCATCCTCTCACAACATCTTCATCGTCCCTTCACTACCAAGTCGCCACTTGCCCTCACCCCTCCACTACTGACTCACCACCCTAGCTACGCCCTCCCACTGATCCACCTTTATCGGGTCATCGCATTTCCATTCCCGATAACCGAGGATCCCCGACCACAATAAAGATTATCATAACTCATCTCTTTTATTTCAAGATTGTGAGGTCATGGGCAGGGGATGTGAGGGGAGGGTTGGGGCGCGTGATGTGGAGGGCTGAAGAAATGTGAGAAGAGGTTACGAAATTGTTTGGGAGTCTGGATATGGCTGAAGTTTTTTTTGGAGTTATGAGAGTCAGGAGAGGTTGGAAAATTATGTGGAGGATTAGAAAAATATGAAAAGGCTTTGAAGGACGCAGGAAGGGTAGGAAATACTAGGAAATTGTTGGGAGGTATAGGATGCATTCAGATATAACGGAGATGTTAAGATTACATACAGTATTTTGATGAGGGAAGACATCGTCTCAAGAATGTGAAACAATTTATAGAAGTGTGCCAATGGAAGTTCATGTACAGAGTTAAGCCAGCTGTAGTGAATTAGGTATGACTGTTAAAGGTTAGGGAGAGTTAATGATTAGTGATGTAAATGAGCTGGGATGTCCTAGACTAAGTAAGAACTGAGAAGTTTTAGTTATATCATATAAGGTTATAGTAGGTTTAGAAAGGATGGAGAAGATTTAGAGAAATACTATAAGATCATGAAATTCTTACAGAGGATCAGAGAATGGATGCAATCGCGTGATAAGAACTGGTGAACCAACGCCAGGATCAAGGAAATGTGGGTAGGTTGGCGGAAGGTACGGATGGCCAAGGATGCAAGAAGAAAGTTACAACGGGGTGTGGAGGAATGCTCCGAAAAGGTTGGGTACAAGGCAAGAACACAGGGAGGGAGCTGTAGCTATAAGTAGTATCTTGTGTGGAGAAATCAGGGGATGAATGTTGTTGGCCTGAAAAAAAAGATAGTTGAGAAATTGTGACTACAATTACTGCAGGATATAGAAGACTGGGACATGGTGCTGAAGACTTGGACAGGATGGAGGAAAGGAAAAACTGGGAAAGGTTACTGAAGAATAAAGAATTCTGGGCAAGGTGACCAGCCTGGGAGGGTCGAGTAAGATAAAGAGTGACATAGAAAGTTATGGGATGGTAGGGCGAGGGAGATGAGAGCTGCGGTACAGGAGAAAAACTCAAGAGAGGAAACGAATGAAGCAGTAAAGAAGATTTAACAAAGGGGATGAGAATACCATGGAGGAAAATGTGCTAGAATGAGGCAGTGATAGTGTCAGCTGAGGAAAATGAGGACTGGGACAAGGATGATGGGGACTGAGGAAAAAAAAGAGTTGAGGAAGATGAGGGTTGGGGCATGGATGGTGGTCCATAAGAAAACGAAAACTTGAGTTGAAATGGTGATAGTTGAAGAACTCCAGTTTTGGAGCAGGGAAGACGGCATGTGAGGCTGAAAGTTGGGTCAGTGAGAAGGATAACGGAGGAAATAAGAGAATAGCTAGGGATGATATGAGGAAGATGAGCTTTGGAACAGAAGTTGTAGTTGCTAAATGGTAATAGGAATAAGGATGTGATAACAGATACCGAAAAGAGGTGAAGGCAGGGATGGTTGTGTCGGTGACTGCTAGGTACGGTTAGGATGATGACCACTCAGGATGCTAGGGGTTAGAACAAGAATGGCGGTGATAGAAAAAGCTTAGTATTGGGCATGATATAGTCGTGAATGAGGATGGCGGATGTAGCGAGGATATTGTTGAACGTAGCTGTGATGGAGGAATATCGGTAACTGAAGAGGACAGGGACTAGGATGTTCATGAATGAGGAAGATCGGAATTAAACACTGAAGAATGAGTGTTGCGACAGTCACGATGATGGCTGAGGAAGATGTAGATTGGGGAAGGGCCAATAGGGAATACTGAAGCAGGAACACTAGTGATTGATGATGGGTGGAGTTGGGCAGGGACTGTGGTGGCTGAGAAAGATTTGATTTTGGAAGAGAGAGTAAATATGATGAAGGATGAAGCAGGGATATTGCTGAATGTGGAGGGTATGATTACGATAAGCGAGTGTGGCGAATGAGAAAGATAAGGTGGGCAAGGATAATGATGCCTAAGGATGGTCAGAGAGAGAGAGAGAGAGAGAGAGAGAGAGAGAGAGAGAGAGAGAGAGAGAGAGAGAGAGAGAGAGTCATATAGATACACAGACCACACAGACCCAAGGTCCAAGCAAGGTGGTCTGAACTTAACACTCTTTTCTCTCCAAAAAAAGAAAAAAATGCAGTCCCCTTAAATGCTGTAGAAGAAAAGAACAGCAAAATAAAGGCTCTCTCCCCTCCTTCTACACCTTCTGGCAACAAGCCGGACGGAAAAACAGGTCGAAAAATAATGCCTCACAGGGTTAATATGCCTGAAGGGAATTTTTGTAGAAAAGCCGTAAGGTAGAATGAACATGAACATAGGTAAGGTTTATCTCTTGTAAGGATGACGATGGCTGAAAAAAAAAGTTGAATCAGGGATTATTGGTATTTAAAAGAATGTGAGTTGGGACTGTTGTCGTGGTTCTTAAGTTGACTAAGATTTGGTGCCTGAATATGACGAGTAATGAGATGATAGCTGAAGCAGAGATAATTGCATTTACGATGGGTGAAGCCTAATACAGGGTTGGTGGTGAATAAAGGTGAGAAACGGAGATGGGTCGTGGGCACTGAAGAAAGTGAGATCAGGTGCAAAGGTGGTGCTTGAGCAGGAATCATGGACACTAAAAACAATAAGTGCACAAGATGGAAAGCCTAATGTAGACTGAGGTGGATGAAAATGAAATAGATAATGGCAGAAAAATAATGTGAGTTAAACAAAGGAAGACGGCGAAGATAATCAGAAGTAAGTCGAAAGGAAAACCTAAGATAGGGGAAGATATGAATGAGTTATGGGATGAGGGATGAGACCAAGCAATGGACGAGGGACTGGAAGGAGAATGGGGATGTTTGTTGGGAGAAGCCATTAAAAGTAGGATATATAAATGATGCGACGTTAATGAAGCGAGAGATGGGACAATCTACGAGGCGATGGTCAAGTGAGGGAGATAGAGGACACCAGAGTGTAACGGGAATGAGTTTAGGAACAGAACGAGAGGTGTGAATAGGTATGAAATTGTGGCTAGGACGAGAGATGGAACAAAGAGATGAGTTGGCGGTGTCACTGAATGGAATATTCCACAGGGACTTGAACGGAATATCAACACATCAGAAGTCATTCGTACAACTTCTGTCAAACTCATGATACAAGAATTGGTAATTTAGAGATAAAGGTACTTAACTACGGTACTCACTTTGTTGCCTGCAGTAAACCTTCTTCGGTAGTTAACTTTGAGACTCTTGAGTATTATGTTCACATAGTTTATTAATGGCTAGGATACGAGCCATATGCCAGTTGGGCCGGTGATATATCTCTCACTGCAAGACAAAGAATAGGACGGGAGTTGCTGCTGTTTATGCTTACGGGAGTATATGTATGTGTACGTGTGCATGTGTGCGCGCTTGTCAATATATATTTCATGGTTATGGTTTTGTATATCTTATGTATATATATTGTGGATATTCTGTGAGTTAGAAATTATATTCAAGGTGGTAGAACAGATGGCGTAGTGAAGGATACGAGGGAAATAGGATGAGCGGAGTCTAAGTCCTAATGTTTATCAAAACATTTTGTGAAAATGTTATGCGGGTCATTCTGGTAAGTACTTTGTCCTTCACTATACTTTTCTTAATTCCTCTTATCTATCGACTTAATTATTTTTTTTGTCTAATCATCTTTTCATTTTCTCTGCTTGTCCAAGTATTAAAGTTTCTTAATGATACTCTTTCCAGATCCCACACATTTCATATCGTGTCACTATATTCTTTCAGCCTTATTTCACGCACTTTCACTTTTTGCACATACCTGTCTTCAATCTTTATTTTCTCTCTCTATAATAGTTAGTTTTTCCTCAAAGTCTCCATAATTTCCCGTCTGAGATAATTCTTTATATTTTTTTCATTAACATATATCATCTTCAGTTTTGTTATTTAGGGATTTGTCTTCTGCATTATTTGTTCTCCATCGAACGCTTTTTTTTTTTTGGGGGGGGGGGGGGGAGGGGGGTTCATTGCCGTCAGGTTTCTCAAATCTTCATTCCACTATGCTGTAGCTCCCCTTTCTACAACCTATACACACAGTCTCACAAACCTCTATTCCCAAAAAAATGATCAGCTATGTTCTCTGCTTCCGCTTCTTTCCTGTGTCTGGAACAAATGTGTTTGTGGATATATTATTCATAAAGGCTGTTCCCAACGCCCATGCCTACAGACACACAATCTATGTGTTATTTCACAAGTGTCATATACACCTGGGATCTCATATCAACCCTTCACTCCCTTCTCCATTTTGACCCCACACCAGTCCATACATGTCACCCATCACACAACTGCTCCTCATACATATTTGCTACCTCTATTGCTCTCTCTCTCTCTCTCTCTCTCTCTCTCTCTCTCTCTCTCTCTCTCTCTCTCTCTCTCTCTCTCTCTCTCTCTCTCTCTCTCTCTCTCTCTCTCTCTCCACGTGATCTCTCTCCACGTGACACTCCTAACCATCTCTACGTTAGTATTACATGTATCATATTTCACAATTACAAAACTCCTCAACCTCTCATACCTGACCTCTGCGAGTAATAATCCTCGGCTAACGCTCTTGCGATCACTCACATGTACATCTCATGCATAACTCTATGTATCTTCTTGCAGAACGATCTCATACACTTCACTGCCTTCCCCTCTAAGATTCAACTACTTTTTGGCCTTATCTCACACACACTTAACGTGTAAGATTTTTCTTTCTCTCAAAGTGTCTTCACCTTTCAACTTACAATTCATCTTTCATTTTCCCCACATACCGTTGTAAGCCGCCTCTTTCATTTGAGGTTACATGCACCTTTTATGAGGAATAGTCGCTAGACTAGAAACACCACCGCAGGGTAGGGATGGTCGGCCACCTTAAACAGACGTGGTAACCTGCTACAGAAAAAGGAATAAGTCCCTCTAGCATTTAACTTTGAATGTAGAAATGAGACATAATAAAGTGAAAATGGAAGCTCTTAGAACGTCCTGACTCTATAAAGTAAGTAGAATTCTGAATGCCGTTTAGCTCCTAAATGACAGAAGTCGTGTATGTGTGAAACTAATTAGTGGTTAAGTGAGGAGTATGAAAAGAATGTGGCAGTACATTAATGTTTCGTGATGTCATTATGTTTTTCTTTTTTTTTATAAGCCGGCTGCACATGAGGTGAGAGCAAGATCATGTGATGGTTGTGTAATAATCATCTAGAAATAGAATTCTAGTTGTTACAATTGCTTTATGCATAGCATATTGTGGTGCAAGTTGGATGGAAAGTTGGGCCGCTAAATTGCGCATGGAAGGGCTGTGTTGATTGGAAGTAAGAGAGCTGATGAAAAGGGAATGCATCTGTGAGGATGATATCAGGTATAAAGAAAAATCTTTGGAATGAACTGATTAAGAAGAACGTATGGCTTATGATACAGTAGCGCAGAACAAGGTAAAAGACGAGAGGTCGACGGCAGGAGGCAGAATAAGAGACATGATAGGACTGAAGAAGTTCTGGATGATGATGCCAGCAGAAGGATTGGGATTAGATACGATGAAATTATTTTTTGTAGTGGCGTAAATGGAGACGTGATCTCACTTGAATCACCTTGTCGTGAAAAGTTTAAAGAGCAAAAAGTGTTTATGTAAATAAGGAAGTTCAAGGTTCACATTGACTTCAGGATGAGTATGAGTGATTTCATAGGCTGTGATGCTTGATGCGTTTCATGAAGTTGCAAAGGGGGGGGGGGACGATGTCAGAGAAATTCTCTTTTTTCTTTTTTGATAATTCGGTAATGATCAATTTAGCTATCAGTTGCCTATTCTAGTTCCGCTGTTGACTTTCTCTGTAGTGTTTCACTGGATGAGAAGCAAGATTGGAATTCATTTTCTCTGTACAAGATATCACTTTAGTTTACGTAATTCAAACTCGCCATCTCATTTCTGTTTATTTCTAGTTATCATGCTATGTGATTCTCTTTTTATCCTGATGTTCACGTCCCACATTATGTGCTATTATTTCGTGAACAATGATTATCTCATCATTTTCTGAAATCTTAAATCATGATTATTCACACTTCCTTATACTGAAGCCTCTTTAACAGAATTCTAGTTTGTGATTATAGTAACAATATTCTCATGAACTCATTATGTTTGCCGCATCATCATCCGTTCATATGTTTGTCATCTGGTCACGAGTCTTGAAACTTCCTAGAAGTGCAACCAGAGTCAACAAGCTTTGAGTCGTAAAATTGGGTGAAAAACTATCTTTTATTCCCTTAAACACAAAATCTAGAAAGTGAACTGTGATGATACATTGATGAACTGTAAACCGGTGACCATGACTACATCATACGGGAGACAAATCGCTACATAAGAAAGGATTTGTTGTAGTGAAATTAATGGGAAAGTAGAAAGGAAAACTGTTTAAGAGGTTGAATGATTACAGTAAGAAGTTATCATCATAAAGTGAGAAAGACATGCCATAAGCACAAGGTGTTATGAGAATAAATTAACATAATGGGCGTAACGTTATGTCATTTATGGTTGATGGTAAATGATGTTCAAATTTTTCCCCAGAAGAGAGTGACTTACTGTGGAGGACACGGGAAGAACGCACAGGGGAAGTCTAGGTCAACCGCCTTTGTACACACGTTGTCAGACGTAGCGGAACGTAACTGGTGACGGATATGGAGCACCTGTGCACTGCACTGGTGAGGTGGAAATATTTGTTTTGAGGTGTTAGTGTAAACTAGGAGTGTCCAGGCGACGTGGAAATAGTGTGTGAGTGTGTGTGTGTGTGTGTGTGTGTGTGTGTGTGTGTGTGTGTGTGTGTGTGTGTGTGTGTGTGTGTGTGTGTGTGTGTGTGTGTGTGTGTGCGTGTGTGTGTGCTTTTATATACTTTTTAATCTTCACAATTTTTGTCTCTCTTATTTTCTTTTTTTCTTATTTTTCTCTTTCTTTTACCTCCCCTTTCGTTTTAAACCTGACTACAATAAGCCCATGACTGAAGCACTTCACAAAGATAACCTTCTTTACAAAGAAACTTCTGAAAGCAAAAGAAGTTTTTGATAACAAAGCTGATCTCTTGTGACAGCAGATGGTACACACCACCTGGGTCCCTGGCACACCACCTGGGTCCCTGGTACGGGCGCTCCTCAGAGATCATGACATGGTCGATATGATGCCGTAAGACAGTCTCCTGGTGCCATTTGCCGGAATGGATACATTTCTTTTGACAACCTTGCCAGAACGGTAGCCCTGCCCAGCTGTAAGTGTTTAACTTTCTACAGTTGTAACACCATAATAGGTTATTAAGTTGGTTTTCGGAGGCCTAAGCCTTCACAATACATAACTGACTCACCAGATTGTTTAATGTAGTGAGCGAGTGTTCTAGAAACTTTGGAGTGTTACATATTGAAGGACATCGTGATGTGATTCCGGCTTGTTGAATGGTTGTTACATGTGTGGTAGTAACTGCCACTTTCTGATCATCAATCAGCGACAAATTTACCATTCGTAAAACGCAGCATTCCCGATGTGGCACCGCCATTATCAAGAGTAAAAACACCACTGCAGTTATCAAGTAGGGCAACAGCATCATCAATAACAGCAGAACCACCACCGTTATCAACAGCAGCAGCATCACTATCACCAATATAAACATAAGCATCACAATGATAGAGAACAGTAGTATCAACATTAACAACAATAACAGCATCATAACACCAGCAGCTGCAACATCATCAACATCAGGGTCAGCATCAACAACAACATCAGAAGCAACACCTTCAAAAATAACAACACCTAACTCAGCGGTAGCAGGACATCATCATCAAGATGTTGCAGCACGAGCATCAGCAGCATAACAGAACCATCAACAGCAGCATCATCACTACTGACCGACCACAGCAACACTATAATCATCAACATACATGAAGAACACTAACATGACCTGCAGCAACACCATCAACATCATCAACATCAGTGACAACACTTTTATCTGGAACACCATCACTGTTATCACCAACAACAGGTGTCAATAAAAGCATGAAAAGCACCACCGACAACAATGTTACCACCATTATAGTACAAGAACCATTATCTTGGTCGACAACACCAGCAAAACCACACCACTACCATCAACAGTAACACCTACGCTACCATTAACATCAAAACTAACAACAACACTTCACTTACCACAACAACAACACCACAACCGCTTACTTAAACAACATCATCACCACCAACATCACTACTTAACAACATCATCACCACCAACATCACTACTTAACAACATCATCACCACCAACATTACAAATGAATATTACCACCAACATTACCATTAACACCATTGCTAACATCGCCAATGATAGGACCATCTCTGGTAACATCAGGAACACTAGGACCATCAATAACATCAGTAAAAGAACAATGGTACCACCACCTCTACATCTGACATCAGTACCACAACCAGACACATCAAAGACAGTATGAACTTCAACACTACCATCGTCAGAAGCACCACCACCCCTACCACAGACAAACATAGTACCACCACCACTAACATCAACAACAGCTGTATCACCTCCAACATCAAAAGTAGCACCGTCATTGCTGATGTCGACAACAGCACTACCACCATTAGCAGTAGGAAAGACACCCTCTCAGCAACCACACACAAGCATCACTGTTTTTCAGACGCTTGACAGACGTTCGTTTTCTGGATAATGACCGTCATTATGATGATGATGATCATCATCATCATCATCCTTAACAAAATCAATAAAAGCAAAACTATTTTTTTCATTGCTATCACTACCAGCACCATAAGTTGTCATATTTATGGAAATTTTACCTGAATGATAATCATAATTCCTGATAAAGAAAACTTGGTTTAGATACAGTTATCCTCTCCTGGTGGGATGGCTCAACAATAAAACCACCACAACACTGGAGACTCAAGCACGACTGCTTGGGTAGGCAGGCAGGCGCGCCACCCATGTTCAACATGTTGATGTGAAAATATCAATTTTCTCTTTTGTTTTGGCGCTGACTCAACATACCTCCAGTTGAAACTTGGGATTCAGTGCTGGAGAAAACTTCACAATAATTCATAGAGAAGATGTGTATGTATTGAGACTTACCTTATCTCTCATCACACAAAGATGTTTTGTTAAAACATCATCATCCTTGCGTAAGATGAGTGATCATGTGAACTGTTGCATCTGAGGATATCAAACACAGGAGAGAGGTGATACTGTAGGTATGATCATGGGTTAGACTCAAGAGAAGAGCTACATGTTTGAGTGAAGGACAGAACTAAAACTGATATAATGATAAATGAGAATCAGACAAGACATGCAGAGGAATGCAGCCTATGTTATTACGATGAAAAATTAAAGATAGATAATTGAAAAGGTATAATGACACATCAATGGATCAACCCCTCACCACCCGAAGGATTCACTGCGGCTTGGCGCGGGTGATGGAGGTAGGAGCTCCCGTGGTTTAGCCCTTATCCTCCAGGGACCAGACGTGCAGATTGTAATTCTCCCATGGCTGGCCAGATTTGTGGTGTCACGGGCCTTGTCCGGCTGGGCCTGTGCCATCTGCACTGAGAGGAGTACAAGTGCCACCCTGAGAGGTCCTCCTGCATCACCACGAGTGGAATCCAGTAGTACCATAGTCAGGGAAGCCCCATTCCACTTTAAAGAGATCTCATCGAACAAAGGAAACCTTGACACCACCATGAGGACCAACCCAGCGGTACTTTGATGGATGTCACAAGCGTAACATGGAAAACCCCAAACCCATAGATCTAAACTCAGACCCATAATGAAAGCTAATAATATTCCCTGAAGTTCGGCCTTAGAGAGAGAGAGAGAGATGATGCGAGGAACGAGAGTCGGGAATGACGTTACTGAGGCATTTGATAGTGGCATCACAAGGACTCAAAAGAGATAGATGACTTTAAGAGCTTAAAGACGGAGTGATATCACCAGAAACTCATGATGAAGGAGCTGTTAACTAAGGCCCCAAGGACGGAAGAGTCATCAGTAAAGACTGGAAATGGAAGAGTTTTATAAATGTCTCTCTTAGGAGGAGGAGTTGCTGGCAAGAACTCAGGGAGGGAAAGTTGTCACTTCGTTATCAGGGAAGGAAATTGTCTCCAAAGGATCAGTGGGCAAGAATGACGCTGGTCGTCAGAGATATGGATTCCAACGTCGGTTTAAAGACACAAATATCAGGAATATATATCAAATCTGTTCTTGTATGCAATATTTGTGGAATGGACTCCTTTAGTGATTTTGTAAGCCTAAGATGGAAATCCACCATTGGAGTCCATTCTACATCCCAACCAGCGAAACCAAAATTATATTCCTTCTTGCCAGATCCCTACAATTGATCCTCATAAAAAACTTTCGAGTCCATTCAGTGTTATCAGTAAGAAGAGGGTTAGGATTCCAATCTATTAGCTGTTAGTTCCATAGAACAAACACTGGAATCCAATCCACTCATTAGACCTATATATTCAACAGATGGGGGAAAAGAAAAGTTCTATGGAATAACTCCCTGACAAACAGTTATCGCCGTGGTGTCGGAAGACAGAGCTGTTATGCGAATGCAAAGACAGAAGGTGGGCGTCAGCAGCGCAGTGAGAGCTAATTGTTCAACAAGGACAGAAAGGAAAATTGTGAACAGGAATTCAGGGAAGTTAAGTTATCAGCAGGAAACTCAGGCAATGAAAGTCATTAGCAGGGATTCAGGGAAGGAATGGCTTTCAGTAAGGGCTCAGGGAAAGTGTTTTACAGCAAAGACCTAGAACTGCTGTGACAAAGCTCCTGGTGTGAGAAATGTTAACGCAGATATCAAAGAAAGAGAGAGATGGATCAAGAGGGTATGCTCTTGTAGCACTTTTATTCCGCCATTTTTGTCTGAGGCAGTCATCTTATACACGACATCAGACAAGTTTTTGAAAGTAAAGCAGCAAGAAACCAGAATATGTTTACCGGTACTGTGGCAAAAATTTTGATGTTTTTGCCACTTTCTTTCTCGTCCTTTCTCAGACCCCCTGGCAGGAACGTCCTCCGCGGCTGTGTAGGAGGGGGAGGATATGGATCAATGGATCAACCCCTCACCACCCGAAGGATTCACTGCGGCTTGGCGCGGGTGATGGAGGTAGGAGCTCCCGTGGTTTAGCCCTTATCCTCCAGGGACCAGACGTGCAGATTGTAATTCTCCCAAGAGGATGGCAGATTTGTTGGTGTCACGGGCCTTGTCCGGCTGGGCCTGTGCCATCTGCACTGAGAGGAGTACAAGTGCCACCCTGAGAGGTCCTCCTGCATCACCACGAGTGGAATCCAGTAGTACCATAGTCAGGGAAGCCCCATTCCACTTTAAAGAGATCTCATCGAACAAAGGAAACCTTGACACCACCATGAGGACCAACCCAGCGGTACTTTGATGGATGTCACAAGCGTAACATGGAAAACCCCAAACCCATAGATCTAAACTCAGACCCATAATGAAAGCTAATAATATTCCCTGAAGTTCGGCCTTAGAGAGAGAGAGAGAGAGAGAGAGAGAGAGATGATGCGAGGAACGAGAGTCGGGAATGACGTTACTGAGGCATTTGATAGTGGCATCACAAGGACTCAGAAAGAGATAGATGACTTTAAGAGCTTAAAGACGGAGTGATATCACCAAGAACTCATGATGAAGGAGCTGTTAACTAAGGCCCCAAGGACGGAAGAGTCATCAGTAAAGACTGGAAATGGAAGAGATTTTACTAATGTCTCTCTTAGGAGGAGGAGTTGCTGGCAAGAACTCAGGGAGGGAAAGTTGTCACTTCGTTATCAGGGAAGGAAAGTTGTCTCCAAAGGATCAGTGGGCAAGAATGACGCTGGTCGTCAGAGATATGGATTCCAACGTCGGTTTAAAGACACAAATATCAGGAATATATATCAAATCTGTTCTTGTATGCAATATTTGTGGAATGGACTCCTTTAGTGATTTTGTAAGCCTAAGATGGAAATCCACCATTGGAGTCCATTCTACATCCCCAACCAGCGAAACCAAAATTATATTCCATCTTGCCAGATCCCTACAATTGATCCTCATAAAAAACTTTCGAGTCCATTCAGTGTTATCAGTAAGAAGAGGGTTAGGATTCCAATCTATACAGTTAGTCCATAGAACAAACACTGGAATCCAATCCACTCATTAGACCTATATATTCAACAGATGGGGAAAGAAAAGTTCTATGGAATAACTCCCTGACAAACAGTTATCGCCGTGGTGTCGGAAAGACAGAGCTGTTATGGAATGCAAAGACAGAAGGTGGGCGTCAGCAGCGCAGTGAGAGCTAATTGTTCAACAAGGACCTGAAAGGAAAATTGTGAACAGGAATTCAGGGAAGTTAAGTTATCAGCAGGAACTCAGGCAATGAAAGTCATTAGCAGGGATTCAGGGAAGGAATGGCTTTCAGTAAGGGCTCAGGGAAAGTGTTTACAGCAAAGACCTAGAACTGCTGTGACAAAGCTCCTGGTGTGAGAAATGTTAACGCAGATATCAAAGAAAGAGAGAGATGGATCAAGAGGGCTATGGCCTGTAGCACTTTTATTCCGCCATTTGTCAGAGGTAGTCATCTTATACACCGACATCAGACAAGTTTTTGAAAAGTAAGCAGCAAGAACCAGACATATGTTTACGGTCCTGTGGCAAAAATTTTGATGTTTTTGCCACTTTCTTTCTCGTCCTTTCTCAACCCCTGGCAGGAACGTCCTCCGCGGCTGTGCTAGGAGGGGGAGGATATGGATCAATGGATCAACCCCTCACCACCCGAAGGATTCACTGCGGCTTGGCGCGGGTGATGGAGGTAGGAGCTCCCGTGGTTTAGCCCTTATCCTCCAGGGACCAGACGTGCAGATTGTAATTCTCCCAAGAGCTGGCCAGATTTGTGGTGTCACGGGCCTTGTCCCGGCTGGCCTGTGCCATCTGCACTGAGAGGAGTACAAGTGCCACCCTGAGAGGTCCTCCTGCATCACCACGAGTGGAATCCAGTACCATAGTCAGGGAAGCCCCATTCCACTTTAAAGAGATCTCATCGAACAAAGGAAACCTTGACACCACCATGAGGACCAATCCAGCGGTACTTTGATGGATGTCACAGCGTAACATGGAAAACCCCAAACCCATAGATCTAAACTCAGACCCATAATGAAAGCTAATAATATTCCCTGAAGTTCGGCCTTAGAGAGAGAGAGAGAGAGAGAGAGAGAGAGAGAGAGAGAGAGAGAGAGAGAGAGAGAGAGAGAGAGAGAGAGAGAGAGAGAGAGAGAGAGAGAGAGAGAGAGAGAGAGAGAGAGAGCGGGGGGGGGGGGGGTAAGAACACAAAGAGAGGAAGAGAACAGCTAGACAGCAGAGGTTACTGTGGTAATACATTATATATCAACAAAAATGGTAAATATCAAAGAAGACTCACCTTGCCTGACGCTGTTCACAACGTTTTTTTACAGAATATTCAACTGAGTTCAAGTTACATGAAGTTTTTAAAACTGAAGGTGTTATCATACTTTAAAAGAAAGATAGATAATGATTGTTTTTTCCAATTCACATTACTGGTACAAGAAAATACTTTTGGATTAGCAACTAAACTCCCCATTTAACGCTCTGAGGTGTACTGCTTCACGATCATTCAGAACACACTCGAGCAAACATGAAATACTAAGTTAATCTTGTCTGCTGGTGTCTGCCTCGTGAGGCACAACATAAATTCAAGAATGACGAAAAATTTCCAAGGAAAGACATCCAAAAGTACATTATTATTCTTAATCTTTTTAGGTAAATGAAAATATATCAGGGAAAAAAAAGATACATGCGAGCAATATTTCTTTTCGTTATACTGATTTTGCAAGGAAATCTTGACTAACAACGGAAAGTATATTCCCTTAAGAACAACTGAGTGGGAATATTCAAATGTAAGCAATTACCTTCAGCAATGATACAAACGTCATGGAAAATCAAAGTGAGTCTGAGGAAGGTAATTAGCAGGTTGTGTGATACATTATACAAAACTCTAATCATTGCACAGATCCAAGGATTTTCAGGCATGGAACCCAAGGTAATGATTGATTACGTATCTAATCATCTATTAGAGTCACAGGCGACCAGATGCTTACGTAATGAAATCAGTAATTACTGTCAAGTCTTTGACATTATCCTATAGTGAGAAGTGGCCTCTTTTTCGTTGGAATATGTATGACAAAGACTTCACAGACTCATCATTTGGATATGATTTCCTTCAGTTTCAGTTTCTTGTTGAAGGTCTAAGGAATGAATGGTAACGCAAGTCTTTCAGCATTTCTTTAGAGACAGCAATGAGACTCTTCAACTCTATATTTTTCAAACGTTAGTCATATCCTTCTCATCACTTACATAAGAGGAAAGAGATATATACCAATTTCAAACCAAACTGCTAGTGAATGTGATTCTTATACAACATCCAGCCTGACATAAACATAGCTTCTCTAGGACCGGAGTCAGGAGGCACAGCAATATATGCTAGCACTACAGACAAGACTTTGCATTGCCTTATAGCGTTTCACAGTAACCTTGTCATGCCTCCTTTAACACTTCCGTAATACATAGCACAACAATGTTATCATGCTATCTTTGACTTGATGCATTTCAAAACACAGTTATTCCTCCTTCAACACCAGTTTTACGATGACTAATTTATGTCATCTGTATCAGTGACGTTGTATTTCACAGCATATTTACTCTCAACGTAGCTTCTCAGTAACTAGAAATTTACTGACATTGTGTCTGTTCTAATCCTCTTATTGACTCTGTCAAGATATATTTGGCAACTTTAACTTTGTCGGCTTTTTCTGACGCATCAAATATGTAACAGAACTACAACGCAGAGTAGAATCCCAAGTATTCTCTCCTTGGTTGACTCAAATCTGGAAAGTAATCTTATTAGTAATTATAGTAAAAATCGAAAGCTGTAAATGACTGAAAGAGAAAATCGGTTTACAACTGAACATCGTTGCACTGGGGACTGGTACAAGGGACTGTAAATAGCGGTGATTAACTGCGAGGAAAACCTCTAGAAAGCGTAGTTAGAGTACCAGATCAGGAGTTCTCACGAATAACACATTTCTTTTTTTGAATATAACAACGTACAATATCCTTCTCAAACATAGGTAGATATATCATTCAAGTTTTATCAGTAAAGTGCATGATATAAACATGAAACTTTCTCTCTGAAAACATCGCATATATCAAAATTGCAGCAGAGTTTGTGTATATCATTGTATTACGATGTTATTAATCCCGCGTTACTGATCCGCAAGAATCAAACTAAAGCATCACTCTTGTGTCATATAAACCAGATGATCACGGTACACTTGTATTCATGAGGCCAGAGCGTATATTGTCAAGGACATTTTGAAAAAGTGTGTAACAAGCTGGAACGATAATGTAATCGCTTTGGCCCATCATGAAGACAGAGAGCAAACTGCAACAAACTGTTTTATATATTCTATAAATGTTAGGAAGTAGGTATTTGACTCTTAGAAATGGTGTGTATATATGCAAGGCAAGCTTACATGTTCTGCAAAAGCGTAGAAAACTGAGAATGCCAATGTATAATTTAAATTATATATATATATATATATATATATATATATATATATATATATATATATATATATATATATATATATATATATATATATCCCTGGGGATAGGGGAGAAAGAATACTTCCCACGTATTCCCTGCGTGTCATAGAAGGCGACTAAAAGGGAAGGGAGCGGGGGGCTGGAAATCCTCCCCTCTCATTTTTTTAATTTTCCAAAAGAAGGAACAGAGAAGGGGGCCAGGTGAGGATATTTCCTTAAAGGCCCAGTCCTCTGTTCTTAACGCTACCTCGCTAATGTGGGAAATGGCGAATAGTATGAAAGAAAGAAAAGATATATATATATATATATATATATATATATATATATATATATATATATATATATATATATATATATTGAATGTCAAAAGAAATTTTGCTCTATTCGTGTTTTTGTCTTTCCAAAATTATAGCTTTGTTCTGAGACAGGTATGACAGTTTAAACCACTTTTTAACATTACTTGTGGTCATGCAACATCTCTCGTGGCAAAAACCTGGCACACGGGGAGGTTCATGGGAATTAGATCTAATTTTGGTAAATTGGAAGATGGGCTGATCTTATCATGCTATCCTTCTTATCAGACAATCCTGACTAACTTTAATACTGTCTTGTTCTTCTAGGTATTGTTGATCTGATCTTGGTCTGCAAGCATTTTCTTTTGAACGTTTATGTGTGTGTGTGTGTGTGTGTGTGTGTGTGTGTGTGTGTGTGTGTGTGTGTGTGTGTGTGTGTGTGTGTGTACGTTTATGTGTGTTTGTGTGTGTGTGTGTGTTCATGCCAGTAATCGAATTTTGATGATCATCAGTGATTACATCTTCTATATGAGATGAAATATTTTGTCCCCACGAAAAAGGTTCTTTTATTTCAAGCTTCAGACGAACAGAATGTCGCTCTAATCGAAGGTTGACGTGACAAACATAGACTCCCTCCGTCTTTTACTGGTTGATGCAAATGTGTTGTCCTTGATCAATATTGACGCGTGTATTCACAGACAGCTGGGATTATTTTCTAAACGTTGGTGAACATCCGACCTGACATGTGATTCCTCGAGGAACAGTGAATGTGATATGAGATTTCTGCATTAACGTTTAATGTGACATAAACAGTCCTCCATTACACATGATCTGATGATTGTTGGTCTATCAAGTGACACGAGCAGCTAGATCCTCCATTATGAGATAACGTTTTAGATATAACCATTGTCAACAGACAACAAGTTTAGCCAGCATTTACCATTGTCATGTGACAGTCGTCTTCTGTTAACAAGTGACCAGTCAGGTGTATCCGTCAGAACTGTTGAAACTGATCCATGCGTCCAGCAAGAAGTGACGCGAAGGTTGAGCCTCAGCGTGGGATGTACATTTTTCTGTTACCATTCCCTCCTTATTATCACCTCATCTTCTTAGTCTATCATCTCATCACTCTTCCCTCTTCCCTTGGCATCACATCATCTTTCTCTGCCATTCTACCCTTCCCTCTGTTCCCCATCATCACATAACTTTTCTTATGACATTTCTCCCCCCCTCCTCTCTCTCTCTCTCTCTCTCTCTCTCTCTCTCTCTCTCTCTCTCTCTCTCTCTCTCTCTCTCTCTCTCTCTCTCTCTCTCTCTCTCTCTCTCTCTCTCTCTCTCTCTCTCTCTCTCTCTCTCTCTCTCCACTGTCAAAGCACTAGTGTCTCTGTCCTGGTTACGTCCACTGCCCCTGTCTTCACATCAACTTCCCTCACATCACATCAAATGTCTCTGTTATCATCAACTCTAGTACCCCACAAATTCTGTCATTATATCAGTTCTACCCATTACCACATCCTCTCCTCTTCTCCCTCTCATCAGACAAACTGTCATTACTTCATTCCGTCTTCTGCACCCCATCAGTCCCTGCTTCTCCCTACCTTAACTACCACGTTTTCATCTCAAATGTCGTATATACATCCTTTCACGACAATAGTTATAGCTCCCTATCCCCTTCCCACCATCATCAGGAAAGTCTTACATATATTCATGTCTTCCGAAGATCTTGGGTCCTTTCTTTATCTGGCCATGAAAGTCAAGTTTATAATCGTTCCTTAGAGGTAAGGCAGTGACAATGTTCCTGCTCTTGTCTTGTGCCTGAAGCTATGCAAAGAAGTTTTGACATGAAACTTTACGGCTTCAAAGCTTGGTGCAATTACTCTTGTCATTGCCTTGGAAATCTTGTTTATAGTTTCACATTTTATGTGACTTATTTTGAATGGTATTATTTATACCAGAGTTTATTTTCCTTGTGCCATGTATACCGTTCGTGTCAACCATATGGTCGTTGTTCTTGTATTGGCTCGGGAGGTTCAGGATCTTAGGGGCGGTGGATATGGAAAGTTTATGTTAGATGATGATTATACGTGTTGGCGTTACAGAGAAAAGACGTTTTTCATAATACGTTTAAAGACACACGAGGTTAAGGAAGTGATATAGGTACAGCACAGACATTACTGTACGATATGCTGGAGTCTGTATTCACCAATACATTACCAAGTGAACTATTTTGGTTTGACTTGGATGCCAGTGAAAATGTTAGTGTCAGAGTTTTCCTGCAGGATCCCTTAGATTCTGACCTGACGTAGTCCATCTTTTGATCTCGGCTTCACCAACAAGATGGCTTTGTTTTTTCATTGACCTTAATCTGAATAATTTTCAAAAACGATAACTAGTACAAGAGAAATCTAATTAACGTTATATTTCGTGTCTGGGTAACTGCAGCAAGTAAAAACAATCACTGCAAAAGCCTCAAGATAATGTTTTTTGTATCTTTACTTTTTCTTTGTTTTTCACGGTTTGTGGTAATGATGTACAAGAGATTAATTCTACCGCTTTTCAGATACATGTAAATAACATTTCTGAGGAATGTGTGAAACAGAATGGTTGATATTATGATGAAACTTCGTACCATCATCCTGGTAGCTATCAAATAGTGAACCAGCGGCTAATCTTAATAATTTGCCTAGTGTAATACAAATGAACCTGACAACGGTTGGGCCTGTCCTTAACAAAGAAGAAGGTGGGCGTGTTGGGAATGAAATGTTCGAGGACAATACGTGGTGTGATGTGGCTTAATCGAGTAAGTAAAGAATGGGTAAGAGAGAGGTGTAGTCATCATAAGAGTGTGGTAAAGTGAGCTGAAGTGGGTGTGCTGAAAGGGTTTGTACACATGGAGAGATGTGAAGAACGGTTGCCAAAAAAGGATATATGTGTTAGAAGTTCAGAGAACAGGGAGAACGGGACGATCAACCTGGAAGAATGGAATTAAAAAGAAATAAGCGATCGGGTCCTGAACGTACAAGAGAGTGAAAGGAGTGCAAAGGATAGGGTGAATTGGAGCAATATGTTATACAAGGGTCGAAGTGTTACTAGTGGACTCAAATGGGGCATGTGAAGCGTCTGGGTTACAGCACTTTGTTCGTGTATATATATATATATATATATATATATATATATATATATATATATATATATATATATATATATATATATATATATATATATATATATATATATATATATATATATATATATATATTGGAAAGGATCACAATTTTGCGCGTGATCAAGATATTCCTATGAGTCCACGGGGAAAATGAAACACGGAAAGTTCCCAAGTGCACTTTCGTGTAATAATCACATCATCAGGGAAGACACAAGAGAGAAATATAACAGTCAGTTGATATACATCGAAGAGACGAAGCTAGGACGCCATTTGGTCCTAGCTTCGTCTCTTCGATGTATATCAACTGACTGTTATATTTCTCTCTTGTGTCTCCCCTGATGATGTGATTATTACACGAAAGTGCACTTGGGAACTTTTCGTGTTTCATTTTCCCCGTGGACTCATAGGAATATATATATATATATATATATATATATATATATATATATATATATATATATATATATATATATATATATATATATATATATATAGAAATATATATATATATAGAAATATATATATATATATATATATATATATATATATATATATATATATATATATATATATATATATATTTATATATATATATATATATATATATATATATATATATATATATATATATATATATATATATATATATATATATATATATATATATATATAATGGATATATATATATATATAATGGATAATGGATTTGTATGTAGCATTTATGGATCTGGAGAAGGCATATGATAGAGGTGATAGAGATGCTCTGTGGAAGGTATTAAGAATATATGGTGTGGGAGGAAAGTTGTTAGAAGCAGTGAAAAGTTTTTATCGAGGATGTAAGGCATGTGTACGTGTAGGAAGAGAGGAAAGTGATTGGTTCTTAGTGAATGTAGGTTTGCGGCAGGGGTGTGTGATGTCTCCATGGTTGTTTAATTTGTTTATGGATGGGGTTGTTAGGGAGGTGAATGCAAGAGTTTTGGAAAGAGGGGCAAGTATGAAGTCTGTTGGGGATGAGAGAGCTTGGGAAGTGAGTCAGTTGTTGTTCGCTGATGATACAGCGCTTGTGGCTGATTCATGTGAGAAACTGCAGAAGCTGGTGACTGAGTTTGGTAAAGTGTGTGAAAGAAGAAAGTTAAGAGTAAATGTGAATAAGAGCAAGGTTATTAGGTACAGTAGGGTTGAGGGTCAATTCAATTGGGAGGTGAGTTTGAATGGAGAAAAACTGGAGGAAGTGAAGTGTTTTAGATATCTGGGAGTGGATCTGGCAGCGGATGGAACCATGGAAGCGGAAGTGGATCATAGGGTGGGGGAGGGGGCGAAAATTCTGGGAGCCTTGAAGGATGTGTGGAAGTCGAGAACATTATCTCGGAAAGCAAAAATGGGCATGTTTGAAGGAATAGTGGTTCCAACAATGTTGTATGGTTGCGAGGCGTGGACTATGGATAGAGTTGTGCGCAGGAGGATGGATGTGCTGGAAATGAGATGTTTGAGGACAATGTGTGGTGTGAGGTGGTTTGATCGAGTGAGTAACGTAAGGGTAAGAGAGATGTGTGGAAATAAAAAGAGCGTGGTTGAGAGAGCAGAAGAGGGTGTTTTGAAATGGTTTGGGCACATGGAGAGAATGAGTGAGGAAAGATTGACCAAGAGAATATATGTGTCGGAGGTGGAGGGAACGAGGAGAAGAGGGAGACCAAATTGGAGGTGGAAAGATGGAGTGAAAAAGATTTTGTGTGATCGGGGCCTGAACATGCAGGAGGGTGAAAGGAGGGCAAGGAATAGAGTGAATTGGAGCGATGTGGTATACCGGGGTTGACGTGCTGTCAGTGGATTGAATCAAGGCATGTGAAGCGTCTGGGGTAAACCATGGAAAGTTGTGTAGGTATGTATATTTGCGTGTGTGGACGTATGTATATACATGTGTATGGGGGTAGGTTGGGCCATTTCTTTCGTCTGTTTCCTTGCGCTACCTCGCAAACGCGGGAGACAGCGACAAAGCAAAAAAAAAAAAATATATATATATATATGAGGAAGTACCAGGAGAGACTGAGTACAGAATGGAAAAAGGTGAGAACAAAGGACGTAAGGGGAGTGGGGGAGGAATGGGAAATATTTAGGTGAGCAGTGATGGCTTGCGCAAAAGATGCTTGTGCCATGAGAAGCGTGGGAGGTGGACAGATTAGAAAGGGTAGTGAGTGGTGGGATGAAGAAGTAAGATTATTAGTGAAAGAGAATAGAGAGGCATTTGGACGACTTTTGCAAGGAAATAATGCAAATAAGTGGGAGATGTATAAAAGAAAGAGGCAGGATGTTTAGAGAAATGTGCAAGAGGTGAAATAGAGGGCAAATGAGAGTTGGGGTGAGAGAGTATCATTAAATTTTAGGGAGAATAAAAAGATGTTTTGGAAGGAGGTAAATAAAGGGCGTAAGACAAGGGAACAAATGGGAACCTCGGTGAAGGGGGATAATGGGGAGGTGATAACAAGTAGTGGTGATGTGAGAAGTAGATGGAGTGAGTATTTTGAAGGTTTGTTGAATGTTTGATGATAGAGTGGCAGATATAGGGTGTTTTGGTCGAGGTGGTGTGCAAAATGAGAGGGTTAGGGAAAATGATTTGGTAAACAGAGAAGAGGTAGTAAAAGCTTTGTGAAAGATGAAAGCCGGCAAGGCAGCGGGTTTGGATGGCATTGCAGTGGAATTCATTAAAAAAGGGGGTGACTGTATTGTTGACTGGTTGGTAAGGTTGTTTATTGCATGATTCATGGTGAGGTGCCTGAGGATTGGCGGAATGCTTGCATAGTGCCATTGTACAAAGGCAAAGGGGACAAAGGTGAGTGCTCAAATTACAGAGGTATAAGTTTGTTGAGTATTCCTGGTAAAATATGTGGGAGGGTATTGATTGAGAGGGTGAAGGCATGTACAGAGCATTAGATTAGGGGAGAGCAGTGTGGTTTCAGAAGTGGTAGATGATGTGTGGATTAGGTGTTTGCTTTGAAAAATATATGTGAGAAATACTTAGAAAAGCAAATGGATTTGTATGTAGCATTTATGGATCTGGAGAAGGCATATGATAGAGTTGATAGAGATGCTCTGTGGAAGGTATTAAGAATTTATGGTGTGGGAGGAAAGTTGTTAGAAGCAGTGAAAAGTCTTTATCGAGAATGTAAGGCATGTGTACGTGTAGGAAGAGAGGAAAGTGAATTGTTCTCAGTGAATGTAGGTTTGCGACACGGGAGTGTGATGTCTCCATGGTTGTTTAATTTGTTTATGGATGGGGTTGTTAGGGAGGTGAATGCAAGAGTTTTGGAAAGAGGGGCAAGTATGCAGTCTGCTGTGGATGAGAGAGCTTGGGAAGTGAGTCAGTTGTTGTTCGCTGATGATACAGCGCTGATGGCTGATTCATGTGAGAAACTGCAGAAGCTGGTGACTGAGTTTGGTAAAGTGTGTGAAAGAAGAAAGTTAAGAGTTAATGTGAATAAGAGCAAGGTTATTAGGTACAGTAGGGTTGAGGGTCAAAACAATTGGGAGGTAAGTTTGAATGGAAAAAAACTGGAGGAATTGAAGCGTTTTAGATATCTGGGAGTGGATCTGGCAGCGGATGGAACCATGAAGTGGAAGTGAATCATAGGGTGGGGGAGGGGGCGAAAATTCTGGGAGCCTTGAAGAATGTTTGGAAGTCGAGAACATTATCTCGGAAAGCAAAAATTGGTATGTATGAAGGAATAGTGGTTCCAACAATGTTGTATGGTTGCGAGGCGTGGGCTATGGATAGAGTTGTGCGCAGGAGGGTTGATGTGCTGGAAATGAGATGTTTGAGGTCATTATGTGGTGTGAGGTGGTTTGATCGAGTAAGTAATGTAAGGGTAAGAGAGATGTGTGGAAATAAAAAGAGTGTGGTTGAGAGAGCGGAAAAGGGTGTTTTGAAATGGTTTGGTCACATGGAGAGAATGAGTGAGGAAAGATTGACCAAGAGGATATATGTGTCAGAGGTGGAGGGAACGAGGAGAAGTGGGGGACCAAATTGGAGGTGTAAAGATGGAGTGAAAAAGATTTTGAGTGATCTTGGCCTGAACATGCAGGAGGGTGAAAGGCGTGCAAGGAACAAAGTGAATTGGAACGATGTGGTATACCTTGGTCAATGTGCTGTCAATGGATTGAACCAGGGCATGTGAAGCGTCTGGGGTAAACTATGAAAAGTTATATGGGGCTTGGATGATGAAAGGGAACTGTGGTTTCGGTGCATTATTACATGACAGCTAGAGACTGAGTGTGAACAAATGGGGCCTTTGTTGTCTTTTCCTAGCGCTACCTCCCACACATGAGGGGTGAGGGGGTTGTTATTCCATGTGTGGCGGGGTGGCGATGGGAATGAATAAGGGCAGACAGTATGAATTATGTACATGTGTATATATGTATATGTCTGTGTGTGTATATATATGTGTACATTGAGATGTATAGGTATGTATATTTGCGTGTGGGGACGTGCATGTGTATACATGTGTATGTGGGTGGGTTGGGCCATTCTTTCGTCTGTTTCCTTGCGCTACCTCGCTAACGCGGGAGACAGCGACAAAGCAAAATAAATAAATAGATAAATAAACATATATATATATATATATATATATATATATATATATATATATATATATATATGTGAAAGAAGAAAGTTAAGAGTAAATGTGAATAAGAGCAAGGTTATTCGGTACAGTAGGGTTGAGGGTCAAGTCAATTGGGAGGTAAGTTTGAATGGAGAAGAACTGGAGGAAGTAGTGTTTTAGATATTTGGGAGTGGATCTGGTAGCGGATGGCAGTTATTCATATATATATGAATAACTGAAATACCTGTCAACAAAAATAGAACACTTACATCGCACGAGAGTTACATGAACGTCCTGTTGTTCCCAGACAGACAGACAGACAGACACACACACACACACACACACACACACACACACACACACACACACACACACACACATACATACATACATACACACACACACACACACACACACACACACACACACACACACACACATACTCAAACACATACACACATACACATACACACACATACACACAAACACACATATACGCACATACATATACACACACATACACACACATACAAGCACACATGCACACAATATGACAATACTTTTTTATTTTGACTCTTAAATGTATTTACTGGTAACATTTTACACAGCCTAGTACCGCTGCTGGCGGGGGGAAAAAAAGTGAAAATCCACAGATGTAGAGGAATATAAAATTCAAAGCACTCCGTTCATGCGTGAAGTTTATGGTCTGTTGACATGGAAATATTAGGCTTACAATTTAAATAGAATTTAATGAAAAGTTAAGGAAAATGATGATGGAATAACGAAAAACGTTGAAATATTTCACATTACTAAGCAGCACAACGATGTTCTGCACATAACAACCTGTCCTAATAATAGTCAGTGAATACAATTGGTTTTTTGATGTAAGTAGAACAATAACAAGAAAAAAAGAGTTATAGAATTAATAACCGGAACAGTTGCAGAGGTGAACTGTTTGGATTTGTTTTATAAAAGAATTTTTGAATTTGTTGTTTTGATTAAATTTTGACGTGTTACTGTGTTTACAACAAATTAGATAAGAGCCTGTTAACTACGACTCTCTCTCTCTCTCTCTCTCTCTCTCTCTCTCTCTCTCTCTCTCTCTGATAAAGAAGATTTCTGGAAGAGGCCGACCGCCAGAGCACATGGAACACCAAGCTTACTGGTGAAGCATGAGAAAGGCTCGACCATTCATCACAACTGCCTTACAACGCCCTAGTCAGACTTCACTTGGAATATGTTGATCACTTGTGGTCGCCAGACGTGATGAAAGCGGAAAAACGAGCGATTTCAGGAACAACAACATTACTATTTCCATTGTTCAGTAATGAATCGTACGAAGAGACTCAAACATATAGAATTATTCTCTGTGGAAAACAGAAATCACGAGGAATTGAAAATTTCAAAACATTAGTTAGATTCGACCTCATAAGACACGAACAAATTCGCTATAGGTAGAGGTTAGCAACCATAAATGAAAGAATTAAAATATAATGGAGATGCATAATGAACACAGGCAAAAAAAGATCTTCTGTTGATATGTAGAACCCAAAGTGATTATCATCAGATGTCGCCAGTGTGAAGACTTTCAGTACCTTTGAACCGGGCTAGACAATTATATGTCAGTGATGTCTATCATCACCAAATACTCCTCTTCCAAATCGAAGTAAAAGACATTTAAATTTGCTGTTCTAGAAATAATTTTTTCTTTTTTTCTCTTCAGATCCGAACCTCGTCCTCCACAAAGACCCCAAGCTGTCTGTAAGAAACTTTTCCCGTTCACAATTTCCTATTAGATTTCCAATGCATGAATCCTTTCCATACCACATGGTATTCTTTCTTAACTTTTTTTCTTGGTACCTGTCATTCCCATATGTTCCCACGTACTGCCACACTATGGGGACAGGATAATGTACATCCTGCTACTCCCAGATCGTGGGGAACGCCAGGCTGCATCTGGCTACTGTCAAACCATAAGGTTAGCCATAATAAATATGATTTTTGATATATGCAAATATATCGATGAATTTATTTGTCAAACAATTGGCACTGTATCAGATTAAATTCCATGCCATCCCAACTAAGTTGAGGTTGGGACAGAGCTGGTTCACTGGTAAATTGTGTCTTTTACCGCATTGTGGTTGAGGTAGCCGTATGGCCTTTCCAGGGTTCGAACAGGGTGTGTTGAAATGTTTTGGACCAATGGAGCCAATGAGTGAGGAAAGGTTTACAAAAGAGGATATATGTGTCAGAGGTGAGGGGAACAAGGAAAACCAGGAGACCAAATTAGAGGTGGAGAGATGAAGTTGATATTTTGATCAATCTAGACGTGAATATGCAGGAGGGTGAAAAGCGTGCACGGGATAGAGTGAAGTGGAATGTTTTTGTATACAAGAGTCGACATGCTCTCAGTGGACTGAACCAGGGCATGTGAGGCATCAGTTGATATACAACGAAGTATGTAAGAATATGCAGATGCCTGTTGATGTGATCATATCATACATGTGCAAGGTCTTGTATGCAGTTCAATGACTTATGAGATATTTACGTAGAAGAATACCATAACCTACTCTTCTTGGACTCTAAATCAAGGACTCTGTTGCGTTCCTTGGGCATAATGCCTTATTTGTCTAGAGTTTCTTGTTTCCCTGAACTCCATATCATCAGGATTCTTCAGTTGAGTCCCATGAATATTATGATCCAGACCTGATCTCCAGAAAGTAATTCTTCTTGACCTGTTATACTTGAATATATTTTTCCTACCTGTGTTGTTGCAGATAGAACCTGCAAGTCCCGTGGTCCTTTGACTGGCGGTTCATCTTTTATTCTAATCTCCCAAAATGTTTGGCATTCTCACAGACAAATTCCCAATTTTACAGTGATCACCGCGTTTGATGTTTCCTTGTCTTGTTTCATGAGTATAATGAATTGCTGGGTGTTGACACTTCCATATGATTCTCCCTGGGTGTGCAGATCCTCAGATGTATGAACATCTTATGTGAGTGTTTCTTATATGACATTCTTTAACGTCATATATTGGACCAAATATATCTTGTTGTGAGGCGTCGTAGGTCCTGCTCTTGCTGGATCTTAGTTTATGTGATTGCAGAATCTTCTGACGATGGGGCTCCTGGGTGCTGGGTTCTCTATATAATGCTCATTAAGTTTGTAACTTTCTGAACGAAGAACATCTATGAATCCACCTTTCAACTTTTCCCTTATTTGTCATCGTCGTGAGACGTTCATTGGAATTCTACAAACGCACTAATTTTACCGAACATTCATGTAACATGATCCTACGATCCGAGTACATGGAGGATGTTATAAAGTACACTCGTTTAACAAGTCCAAGAACTTAGATCTATCTTAGATGTGAATGTTAGGAACGACTGAGGAGAGTCAGTGGAGGAAAGAAAGACCCGGAAAAAGCTATGAATGGAAGGGGAAAGAATGAAGGAATCAAAGTACTATATGATAAATTAATGTGATAGCATACATGAAGTAGATAACGGTTGAGGATCTCGTGAGAGAAAAGAAAAGACGAGAATTTGAAGTAGATAGCCTATTCATGAAGGAAGTAAATCAAAACTGAAGAGATGTCTGTATAAAGAAGTAATGTGTAGTAAGCAAGTCTGGGAGAATGCTAGTGATAAAGTATTAAGTTTATGGGATGGAGAGAATATCTTAGAGAAATTATTGGAAATGATGCTGAAGAAGAACTTGTGGTGTGAAGGAATCATTAAAAAGACGCATGGATGATAGACTTTTAGGAGGGAATGGCCATTTATAACGAATGGAGGATATGTTGATCAAAAAAATATATGAAAATACAATGGAAGGTCCAGGGAAGAAAGATAACCTGCCGAAAAATAATGGAGAAATATGTAGTAACGGAACTGATCAAGGGCTGAGTATATCTTAGAGGAATGACTGATAGTCGGATGCAGTGAAATATATTGTGTGCAGAATTGGTGTGTATGGATACGCTGGTGTCATAGGAATAAGTTCTGTGTGCAAAGTGAAAAAGAAAGTAACACCTGTACAAGTGTGAGGGTTCATGTTTCCCTCCATCACATATGGCAAAGGTTCAGGATGTATAGAAGGTAAAGCAGCTGCTATACGAAACTGATTCACGCCAGTGGTACCGGGGGGTTATAATGATTGATGATTATCTATGATGCTAAGGACTACGTTTCTCTCGGCCCATTGATCTTAAGTCCAGCAATGTCACTGTTGACATCTATCAATCTCACCGCGGTATGGAGCCCCTCATAAAACCGTGGAAAACAAAAGGGAACTTTACCATCATAGAGGCATAAAATGAGGCATCCGTGATGCGTCCGCAAGTGACTCCATCATAATGTGTATGTTAGTGACTCCCTCCATAAAGCGTACGTCAGTGATACATCCACAATGTGTGCGTCAATGTCTTTCTGTGATGTAATTGTTAGTACTGACTTTGATGTGTTCGAGAGTGACTCCCTCGTGATGCACATGTTAGGAACTCCTTCGTGATGTATCCCTCAGTGACCTGCCCATGATGTGGCCGTTAATGGCTTTCCATAACGTGTCAATTAACGGCTTCCCATGATGTCTCTAGCTATGTACTGTGTGACTTTTCTTCTGTAACTTTGGTCCAAGGAATCCTCCAACTGTCGACATTCTCTACTTGGAAAAAAGCAATTACATTATGACCATGAGAACTCATGCTATCATTTCCCCTTGTGTCATAATCATCTCTATCCCGTAAAACATGGATGATGGGAAAATTACATATCATATGGGCTTCTGTCTCTCCAGGGAACACAAGGCTGTTTGTAGAATGGGAAGAGTCAAATCCTGAATCCCTGCCCTTCTTTCACACACACACACACACACACACACACACACACACACACACACACTTTCTCTCTCGTGAAAAGCTTCTGAGCAGGGAAGTATATTACCGGTATTACCCAACTGGGTACCGAGGGTTAAAAACGGCTTTGCAGTGAGCCAGCACTTCACCGGTTGTTAAGTGTCACTCCTTTGGCCCAGGTTGCTATCTTTTCCCTCTGCTTCACCTACACGTGGGCTGCTGGTCTTCAGTCCAAAAGCATACAATCTCTCCATGCCACTACAATCTCTCCATGCCACTGCATAAAACTTGACAACACAAAGCTCACATGATGCCTTCCTCGTAATTCTATTTTCTCTGTGCTCGGGACTATCCTCACCTTTGGCAAAATCTCAACTTAAGTACTCGGAAGTAAACAGCTACGTATGACACGTTTAGTGTTTCTTCTACCAAAATATCACTGCCTCTTTCTCTCTCTGATATCTAGACTCCTGTTGTCTCTTCCTCTCTCCTCTCTCTTTCTCCAGATTCCTCATTTCTCATGTCCACGTCTTTAATCTTTTTTTTTTCCTCCCTGTTCCCATTGTCTGCAGGAGACTGGATCTCTAGAGACATAATTTGGTAAAAGTTTTATGTTGTGGCTGTTGTTCTTACGAGTAGTTCATTGTGCTCTTTGCTCACCTGATACTTTTATATCACGAACCATTGTCTTCTTCCTCTGATTTATTATTCCTATATAATGGACAGGAAAACACATTTAGTTTTTCTGATTCACCTAAGTTTTCGTAGTGGGTTTTTGCTGATGCTGTGTAACTCCCTCTTAGTGGGTGTGGGGATCAAGGAATACAGTGAGACTCCAGGTATCATTCACTCACCTAGGGAAGGATCTTTGGTAAAGGTGAGGTAATCAGAAAATGTTGGGAATAATGACGCTCTCTTTTCTCAGGTGAGCAACAGTCAGCTTCAGCCCATATGTTTCATCAAAGTTAGCCGGATCATGCGAGCTACAGTATTAGGACCATTACGTCAAACCTTTTCTAACATTCTATTATTGTTTTTCCTTTGCATGTTTACCGTGTGGGTACATAAGACAAGTTCCAGTATCATGAAAGAGAATGAATAAATCATCCTATGATTAAGATATGAATCTACTCTTCGTTCAGTTTTCATGGATCTCAGATTTTGTCTCACGAAAGTAATCCTAATGAGAGAGAAGTTTGCTAGATTTTCTCAATGATTAATCAAAATTTACATGAAATTCCATCAGCAGCCGCACCAGATCCCGTGGTCAAGATATGTGGTTATCACACTCCTTACCACAAGTATATAGTTGGGGAGGTACAACATAACGCCTGACTCTTCCCACTCAGGCTTCAACTGTGCGGTAGTCATTCTGAACATGTTCAATTCATCTAAGGAGCGTATGATGAGTGTGGCTGAGAACCATAGCCACCACGTAATAATCCATGGGTGTCCAGGCACAAACCAAAGATCGTAAACATTCAGTGAAACGTAAAGTGAGCTGAAATTCCGTTCATGCTGAAGGTGTTGGTCTTTCATGGTGGACATGTTATAGTGAAGAACTGATCTTCTGTTCATTACTGATAACACAAACTAGGAACGGAAATGTTCTTCGAAGTTCAGTTGCTTGCTTATTGATCTATCAGAGCCTTTGATGATCTGCTTTATTTGTGTACTTATTTATTGTATTGATTATTGTTATCATTTTTTAATCATCGTATATTTTCATTTTTCTTGTCTTTTAATTATGACCCCAGATCTCTCAACATAAGGACCAGGCACTTAACATACCTCTTCACTTCAGGGATTATTTTCATGTGATCATTCACTCCATGTAAAATGTTTTACTCAACACCAAGTGAAAGTGTTACACAGTTTCCAAACTGATGAAAGCGAAATCAAGGTGATTTATCGTTCCTCCAGCATGTCTCCATTACAGTTGCAGAGTGAGGGGTTTTTCGCCACACAACAGCATATTACCGATTCCTTGTTCGTCTAAAACCCCTGAGGAATGACCATTTCGTCATCATTGTCTCGTGTTGCCCTCTAAGAATGATCGTCAACTTCCAACCTCTGCTGTAGATATAATTACATGCGCTGGTTCATGAACTTCTCCCAGCATTTTCCCTGAGTAACGCCAGTAATGAACACTTGGTCAATGTCCTACCTAGATATATTCCATAAGTAAGTCAATACTGACCAAAACATTTATTGGCCCACCAGAATCCAATTCTGAAGCAGAAATGTACAAAAATGTTGTTTGACTTCATAAAATCATTTGCAGGCATCTTTTACCTTCGTTTCATTTCAATATTTGATTACCATAGATCCTGATATCCGTAAATGTTTGTCAAATTTGAAGTATCTTCTCTGTAACTTACACTTTTGATAGAATTACAGAACTGGTTGGTTTGACTCCGGAAGGACTCTTGAACCTTGTGTAACTAGGTGATAATTACTGATGATGTTACAAGATATTGTTCCCTTATCTAGGACCCTGCGGCAAGTTATTGCAAAGTCGCCTTACAGTTATGTCAAGGTTTGCCATCCTTATTTTTGGTTGTCTATATTTCTTTCCAGTAGAGAACTTAGACTCACGATAACACCAGAAAAAATATTTTCTAGTAATTTTGGAAACTGGACATCATTTACTTATACTGCATCCTACCCGATCAGATTGGGAAGCTTCTCTCAAAGTTCCCCTTTCTTTTTAATCGATTCCTCTGAAACAGTTACAACCTCATCTCTGCCATGACACGTTTGGCATCTCCTCCACCACCATGTCACTATCTAGCAGTGTGTGTAGAACTGACCTAAGTGCATTTTAATGCTCTTCAAAAGCACGGGTGCACCGTACTACCCTGCCGGTCAACATCAGATAAGAAGATACGGAGAATTCTTCACACTTTGTGTATACCCTTAACCTGAATCGCGTCTGGGAGCATAAAAGTTTTGTACATCAATCTAAGTTATGCTCGCAGTTTGTTTTGGAAAGGAAGTTTTAATGGGAATCAATGAAGAAACTATCTACCAGGGTGTGTAAATTGCTTCCCTTGGAGTCAACTTCAATCATTTACTTTTCCCAGGAATCCTCAAGTCCACTCCTAAGATTTTCATATCATTTCTCCTTAGCGAAGTTCATTTTTGGGAAAGAATAGAAATTCTGGTCGATTACCATTCTATCATAACAAGTTTTACTCGTTTTATGAAATGTTGTTAAATGATTGATATAATTTCTGTTGGTATTCAGTAGTGTAGTAGAGAAGACCATATTTGAGGCTATGCTTTGTATTAGGGGGTATGGAAGGTTTTGTTGTTCCTTGTGATTCTCCGGTTATGGCCTGTTTAGGAATCCTTTTCACAACACCCTGGCAACACTGAGGAGCCTTTTATAGATCGACATTTTAGACCCATCCTTCAGAAACATAAGGAAAGACCAAACAATGCAGAGCAGATTTTCAAACTAGCTAGAAGACTGATTCATATAAATGATATCCAATTATTGTAGAAGATTGCAGAACTTTTCAAAATAGAAAATTACCCATATTTCCGGATTGTCATCTACGCTAAAACTTACTAACTTGCTACAAATTAGATTGCCTCACCCACAACAGAAGGTTGGTCACTATAATTCAATGATTGTAATGATTATGTCTATTGAGATGTTAAACAATTATCAATAAATAAATACAATATATCAACAACTACTTTATGGTTCACCATGCTATAGTATACTAACTAAAGACAAAACTGTCTAAGAATTCAGTTTTCATAGTGTCTTCCCCTTACATTGAATATGGATGGGACGGTGAGGGAGTGAATCCGAGAGCTTTGGAGAGAGGGTTAGGGACGCAGTCTGTTGTCGGTAGAGGGCCTGCCAGGTGAGTTAATCGTTGTTTGCTGATGACACAGCTTTGATGGCAGACCTAAGTGAGAAACTTCAGAGACTGGTGCCTGAATTTGGAAGAGTGTGTGTAAAAGGAGAAACTCAAGAGTAAATATGCATAACAGCAAGCTGTTAAGTTTGGCAGTGGAGACTGTTTAGATGGCGTTGAGTCTGAATGGAAATAAGACGTTTAGAGGAATTAGAGTGTTTTAAATACCTGGGAGTGGATATGGCTGAGAATGGACACATGTGAGCTGAAATGATTCCAATGGTTGGTAAGGTGGGTAAGGTTCAGGGCGCCTTGAGTAGCATATGGAAAGAGGTTACTGTCTGTTGTTCAGGAAAAGATGGGTATGTTTAACTGTATATCAGTGCTGACGCTGTTGTACTGGTGTGGGACGTGGGCCCTAGATAAATAAGTCGTTGTGTGAGGACAGTCATTGGTGAGGAAGATTGATTGAATAAGGAATGATGAGTAAGAAAAAAGTCTGGTAGTAAGAGTGTTTATGAAAGAGCTGAAGAGGGTGTGCTGGCATTGTCTGGACATAGGAAGAGAATAAATGAAGAGAATAAGACTTAGTTGATATATATGTCGGAAGAGGAGGGAACAGAGGAAAGGGAGATACTGAGGAAGTGGAAGGATGGCTTGAAACTTGTTCTGAGATATCGAGTCCTGAATATGCAGAAGGGGTTGAAGCATGCGTGGGAAAGAGCATAATTGGAGCGATATGGTATACAAGGGTCGCCGTGCTAACAGCAGGTTTAACTAGGAAATATGAAGATAAAGATACGTTTAAGAATAGACTTGACAAATAATTCTCTTCATATCCACGGCTTACATTATTTGCTTCTCCTTAGCTGCATGAACAGTTTATGGCATTTTCATGTTTTTTATGTCTTTTAACTCTTACCACATTTATCTGAGTTTCATATCTCTTCCTCTGTGTGTGTGTGTGTGTGTGTGTGTGTGTGTGTGTGTGTGTGTGTGTGTGTGTGTGTGTGTGTGTGTATTAGTGCCATGTGTACGTATGTCTGTATGTATATCCATAAATTTGTCCTCACTAAAAGATTGAGTATCAAAAGAGTGTAAGAGAAAATTGCATAATAAAACACCAGCTGAGAGTATACTGGAGTAACTACACCCATTGATCGTTCTTGTGTAGACGTAATGTTTTTGTTGCATGTTGGTTAGTTAACATGCGGTTGGTGCATTCTGGGTGTGGTAAGCTGAGGTCAGGTGAGACGCCACACTGTTTCATAACGTTCTCTTGAACTTAAGCTTAGTGGTTTACCTGCGTTGGATGTTTCAGTCTTTCTAAATCCCTAATCATACCCCATATATATATATATATATATATATATATATATATATATATATATATATATATATTTTTTTTTTTTTTTTTGTAGGAAGAGAGGAAAGTGATTGGTTCTCAGTGAATGTAGGTTTGCGGCAGGGGTGTGTGATGTCTCCATGGTTGTTTAATTTGTTTATGGATGGGGTTGTTAGGGAGGTAAATGCAAGAGTCCTGGAAAGAGGGGCAAGTATGAAGTCTGTTGGGGATGAGAGAGCTTGGGAAGTGAGTCAGTTGTTGTTCGCTGACGATACAGCGCTGGTGGCTGATTCATGTGAGAAACTGCAGAAGCTGGTGACTGAGTTTGGTAAAGTGTGTGAAAGAAGAAAGTTAAGAGTAAATGTGAATAAGAGCAAGGTTATTAGGTACAGTAGGGTTGAGGGTCAAGTCAATTGGGAGGTAAGTTTGAATGGAGAAAAACTGGAGGAAGTAAAGTGTTTTAGATATCTGGGAGTGGATCTAGCAGCGGATGGAACCATGGAAGCGGAAGTGAATCATAGGGTGGGGGAGGGGGCGAAAATCCTGGAAGCCTTGAAGAATGTGTGGAAGTCGAGAACATTATCTCGGAAAGCAAAAATGGGTATGTTTGAAGGAATAGTGGTTCCAACAATGTTGTATGGTTGCGAGGCGTGGGCTATGGATAGAGTTGTGCGCAGGAGGATGGATGTGCTGGAAATGAGATGTTTGAGGACAATGTGTGGTGTGAGGTGGTTTGATCGAGTAAGTAACGTAAGGGTAAGAGAGATGTGTGGAAATAAAAAGAGCGTGGTTGAGAGAGCAGAAGAGGGTGTTTTGAAATGGTTTGGGCACATGGAGAGAATGAGTGAGGAAAGATTGACCAAGAGGATATATGTGTCGGAGGTGGAGGGAACGAGGAGAAGAGGGAGACCAAATTGGAGGTGGAAAGGTGGAGTGAAAAAGATTTTGTGTGATCGGGGCCTGAACATGCAGGAGGGTGAAAGGAGGGCAAGGAATAGAGTGAATTGGATCGATGTGGTATACCGGGGTTGACGTGCTGTCAGTGGATTGAATCAGGGCATGTGAAGCGTCTGGGGTAAACCATGGAAAGCTGTGTAGGTATGTATATTTGCGTGTGTGGACGTATGTATATACATGTGTATGGGGGTGGGTTGGGCCATTTCTTTCGTCTGTTTCCTTGCGCTACCTCGCAAACGCGGGAGACAGCGACAAAGCAAAAATATATATATATATATATATATATATATATATATATATATATATATATATATATGTATATGTTATTTTTTTCTTATGATTTTTACAGCCACACTATAGAGTTCTGTGAGAAATGACTCAACGGCTGAGTCGCAATCATTTATATGGTTGGATTATAGCCTAGAGATGTGATTTTGATATTTGAATTACATTTCAAGTAAACACAATTCACTAATAATGGAGAGACTAGATACGATCAGGGAAAATAGAAAAAATAAGCACAAGGCTGACCATGAAAACATGTCAAAAGATTTCTTGTAGTTCTGTTGCTTTGCTTGCACAACAGTGTGGTCACCTCACAATGACGTAAATTAGATTTCCAAAGATTGAAACAATTAATGATTAGATAGACGACATTGTTTTATCATTATCATGTACCATTCTCATCTTTCAGAGAAAAACAATACTTAGAAATGTTCTATAGATAAAATTATGATGAGTAGCTATTGAATCTGAATTACAGGATTGACTCTTATAAGACTTCAGAGACCACTGTAGTCAATACATAGATGTTTCTGCCTTTATTCATGTTTATGCATCATATGTTGTGATGATGACGGGCTGTCGTGTGGATGTTCGTTATGTTTTCAACCACGGGAAGAGTATGGTCAGGTCGCTGGTGATGAGGGAGGCAGGATGTACAAATGGTAGGTCAAAGTCCTTTATGTTACTTGGAACATTTTACTATACTGTGTTAAGAACAACTAAAGAAGGAAACAAAGTTCCAAAATGTACTTAATGAAGGAGTAGATGTAATAATATAGGCTCGCACTGAATACCTTCTATTTCTTGTGATATGATTGAAAACATTTTGCTAAAGTTAAGGATTATTCATTGATTTCTCTCGTGACAGTCAAATGCCATAACATGTGTCCCCTTTTTAACTTACATAATGACTATACCAAGATTAGTATGGATATTTACTAATTAGTCATACATGGACTGCTTTAACGTAGAAAGATAAAAGAAGTGTGTAATTCCTTTGATCTCTTTTACATGAAAGGAGCCAATTGTACTGCCAATAACCAGGTGCAGGGTTGAAATTAATTTATAATTTGTAAAATATTTAGCCCTTGATGAATGCTTTCACTTTACAGATTTTTTTTTTATTCTAACTTTTCCATATATACTGACCTCCTCTGGTAGGAGATCCATCCATACCTGATAGAATATTGTGGTGTGTTGCCTGCTATTATGCAGGTACAATACCTTCCTCCGTTTTCTCCGGTACCATATTCTTCCATGACGATACCAGACCTGCGTTGCTTGTTGCAAGGTGCATATAACGCTGCTGTTGATTTCATATCCAACTTGCTCCCTGGTAAAGGTACCTAAGTTGTTTTGCACATCAAACTCTACACACGACACGCTACCTCTCGAGGCAGTGCCACAACCACCACTTCTGAGAGCACCCTTCTCACTGCCCTGATAAAAAGTGAGTTATAAGGAAATTAAATGAGAAAGATTCTTACGAGACACTGAGAATGTTCAAAGAACATCACTAAAAGCCAAGGAGAGCGCTGGAGAGGGAGATATTGGAGAGATGGAAGGGTTGGGGTAGGGTTGGGGGAGGGTTGGGGAGGGTTGGGGGAGGGTTAGGGAGGGCTGGGAGGGGAAAGCTGGAAAGGGAAGGAAGGAAAATGACAGGATGAAGCTGAGGATGAGAGACGTGAGTGAGACTATTAAAAGCAGACAACCAGATGACCATCGTTCTCACGAAAACAAGTTGATGATAATTTATCTTGGCACATTATGACCTTTGCCCCAGGAAGACACCTCCTCCTCGGCAAGTCTCCGGTTAGTTTCCTTTGTTGTCGAGAAAATTGTAATACTTACCCTGTTTGTTTTTCCACGTGAAAATGTCGGATAGATTACATCAGGAATACGAACAGTATTTTCGTGACCTGGTTATCATTACACGCGAGAGCAAAGCAACATCTCAAAAAGAAGGAACGACAGCGACTCGATACGGAAGGACAGGACAAAAGAAAACATAGTGATACTTCATCACAGACACTGAGTTGTAACGACAGTTGATGAGTGAGTGACAAGACGCCTGGGTCAGCAATGTACAGTGCTTTACTATAGCATGTAAACAGCGTGAGTAACAGAGCGCACAAGGGAGAACTAGCACAGTGGATGACAGCAAGACCCTCGAGGAAGCGGTCCTGCCACACGGCGTTACCACTTGTGACCAAGAACCACACAAGCACAGTTAACATTGAAGAGTGTCAAGCAATGAGCAACAAAGTCACCATGAAAGTTGATATAGATTCTCCAACAATGAACTATCCCGTTACCCCAACAGACTGAATGACGCAGACTCTCATGCCATGAACAACTGCATAACAAAGTTAGTGATGAATATCGACGCTCCTACGGTGAACAACATCGACCTTCCAAAAGGAGAAAAAATGCACCGTCATAATCAGCGTTATAGATTCTTATATAATAAACCGTAGACGACGCTCACACTGTGAACAACTGCCAGGTTCTGAGGAAGGTTGTCCCATGCACCACATGACAAAAATAACAAGAGTGAAGCAAAGTGAAGGACAACGACAACTATATATCAAGTAACGAAAATGCAATCGCCAAATAACGTCACACAGTGCAATACAATTATCATTCAATGAACGACAGTCACGAGATTACACATAAGGACGGGTTGAACACCAGGACTTTGCTTTATTGTTATACAAACTAATATTATGAAACGCTTCTTTTAAGAGACATCTCCATGAGACGAGTCAATATGGCTTATGGGATGGAAAGTAAAGGTCAGAGTTTTCACAACTGTCATCACACAAGACACCAGCACCAGCTTGACCTGAGCCCTGCCGATATCTGGTAGATATAGCCATGGAGAGGAGACGTCCAGAAACCTGTCTTTTTCTGTCTCACGTGCACTGCTTCTGGCTTTTACCCCACACACATACAAGCTCTCCATCTCAAACATAACACTGGACAACTGGCACCCCTGACGATTCGTTCTTTGTCATTCATATATATCATACTTAGTCGCTGTCTCCCACGTTAGCGAAATAGCGCAAGGAAACAGACAAAAGAATGACCCAACCCACCCATATACACACATACTTACATAAAGGCCCACACACGCACATATGAATACCTATACATTTCAACGTATACATATGTATACATACACAGGCATATACATATATACACTTGCACATATTCACATTTGCTGCCTTCATCCATTCTCGTCGCCACCCCGCCACACATAAAATGGCACCCCCCTCCCCCCGCGCGCGCGCGAGGTAGCTCTAGGAAAAGACAACAAAGGCCAAATTCGTTCAAACTCAGTCTCTAGCTGTCATGTGTATTGCACCGAAACCATAGCTCCCTTTCCACATCCAGGCCCCAAAAAACTTTCAATGGTTTACCCCAGACGCTTCATATGCCCTGGCTCAATCCACTGACAGCACGTCGACCCCAGTATACCACAACGTTCCAATTCACTCTATTCCTTGCACGCCTTTCACCCTCCTGTATGTTCAGGCCCCGGTCGCTTAAAATCTTTTTCACCCCATCCTTTCACTTCGAATTTGATCTCCTACTTCTCTTCGTTCCCTCCACCTCTGACACATATATCCTTTTTGTCAATCTTTCCTCACTCGTTCTCTCCATGTAACCAAACCATTTCAATACACCCTCTTCTGCTCTCTCAACCACAATCTTTTTATTACCACACATCTTTCTTACCCTTTCATTACTTATTCGATCAAACCACCTTACACCACATATTGTCCTCAAGCATTTCATTTCCAACATATCCACCCTCCTCCGCACAACCTTATCTATAGCCTGCGCCTCACAACATAGAACATTAGTAACTATATATTCCATGCGTGCGCAATACGTACTTTCCCTACCTTTAGGCAAAGTCTAGTCGTAAATACTTGTAATCAAGTATTCTCTCTCTCTCTCTCTCTCTCTCTCTCTCTCTCTCTCTCTCTCTCTCTCTCTCTCTCTCTCTCTCTCTCTCTCTCTCTCTCTCTCTCTCTCTCTCTCTCTCTCTCTCTCTCTCTCTTTCTTGCATCAGAGTGCCTTCTCTCCCCTGGCGCCTCAGTTCGTGTTTATATCTCATGCCTCACGCGGCAACCCCATTTCCTCTGGCCGACTTTACGGAACAGCTGCATCAGAATTCATTCCACAAGATACTGCAGATTTTCATGTACGACAGCTGTAAAATGTTGATATTTATAGTGCCACCACAACTGTGGCTGGTTGTTGTTGGCGCAGTTTGTAATGAGGTTATCAGTTGCTGCTACTTTGAGATTATGTGGTATAGCGTTACAGTGGCCAGGTGGGAGGATATGTATAAGCCTCTGCTTTTGTCTGCAGCCACCACAGGCTTTCGACTTAATAGAGTGTTTATTATCCTCACTCATGCTGTGGAAGTGCTGTCCTCATGTTCCCATTCATGCCACTCTTATGCCAAGATCTTACTCCAAGTGACGGCCAGTCCAACGACACGATCACTTTAAGGAATGAATAATTCCCAGTGGATTATAGTCTGAATAGCAATGTGATTACTCTAAAGATTTACGCTTTTAATGGAGATGACGACTTATAAAACAGCAGGACCACTTTAACAAATCAACCCTTGCGGAGGATCTAAGTTTGTAAAACTATATAGTTTGAGCTATCAGTTCTCAGGAAACGCAGGCTTGTGGAGCTACATTATACGTCAAAGAATTGAACCATTCTAAGAAGACAGAGGTTCATCCTGTATCACGATATGTGTCAGGAACTAACCATTCCCAGATGGATTCAGACATGAGAGTATAGTTACTGTGAGAAGTTAACTACCCTCAGCGGACGGTGGTATGTACAGCGACATAATTACTGTAAGAAATTACATCTTCCCAAGAGATAATAGTGTTTCCAGCCTTATCATTACTTTAAGAACTGATAATTTCTACATGATGGCTTGGTCATCATCGAGATCACCTGAGTAAACAAAAAATATCGGAAGACAAAGGCTTATCCAATGTTATGATCACATTAAGGAATTAAACATTCCTTAGAGATGATGATTTGCCCAACACCCTGTCACTTTAAGGGAAGAACCATTTCCAGGTACTGATAGGTTATCCAGAATAATCATCACTTCATGCAGTTAGACGTTTCCAGGTGTTGATGTTTTGTCCAACCATATGACCACTTTATGGAACAACCATTACAAGAATACAAGAAACCCTCATGAACCTGGAGCGAATAGTCACTGTTATTTCTATATGAGCTCCAGCCTTTAAACACATTCTAATGTTAGAAAAGAAAAAGAATGAAGACAGAACAAGGAAAGATTTTATACTTCCAGTTGTCTTAACGAACAAGGGAAGTTATGCAACGAAATTTAATCTTAGCTTTCCTAGCGAGTTACAGAGACAAAACCGCCAAAAACATTGCTGGGTCTTGGATGATGTCTTCCTGCAGTCATCCCACCGTAAAATGGATGGTCGGAGCATCCTGATTTTTTTCCCCTTATTTACTGTTCTTGCTGGGACTTGTTTTTAGTTCCATCTCGTTCCACGGGAAGGATTTGGACAGCTTTTCCCCTGACGGACTTCACTATTGTCTTTGTCTTTTGTTCCCTTTAAGACCACAGTCAACAAAATACAGTTTGACTTTACCAGGTTACTGTTGTATCACAAGTACCATCATCACCACCATTGATATGTAGAAGAGTGAGAGACATACCAGTGAGACAAGTCCCTGATCCAAACAAAGAATTCATATCTGCCTCTTCGTTCTTCTGCTTCTTCTTCTAATCATCATCATCATCATCGTCATCGTCATCACCAAGCATCATCATCAAGCATCAAAGTATGACGTACCTAACAGAGAAAGATCCTTTTGTACCACAAGGATCCGCTCCTGAGGAACATTCTAGGGCTAGTGGTGATTCACCACAGACAGCTACTCACCATCACCATACAACAGACAGTCACTCACCACCATCATCATGCAACATCTGACGCATCCACCGTAGGGACTTGGCTGATGTATTACAATGACTTACTCATCATCCTCATACTGAAGATTGTGAGGCTTAGCTTCGAGACAGGTGGCTGATGAACTAGAAGTATTACCTCATCAATTATCATCATCATCATCATCATCATTATACAGCGAAATGTTAAGCAGAGTCTGGAGAAATGTCACTGGCATATAGGGACAGAGAAACTTGAAAATGTTGGTGTAAAGCATTACTTCAAAAAGTTGGTTTGTCACTGACAAATGACACCTGATCATACTGTGCAGTACCATATGTACACTCTGCAAGAGGGATGTATGTTTTATCAATAGAAAAATTAAGCTCTCAGAAAGATTTAGATAAATACATATATAATGTACCAGCAAACAAAACAACAAATGATCAACAATTTCATATCAACATATAACAAAATTCCAAGGAAAACTACAACCATCGAGAACATACAAGAAGTATATTTCCTAAAAGCTAAAAGGTCAACACTCTAGAATGAGCCAGTTTATGTATGCACACGAGATGCACACAGCCTTCGAATGTCCACCCCAGACCACCCATCCTCCTAGCAGGGCCCTTCAGAGCGGTCTTCATTAAGTACTCCAAACACTACCAGACCATCAGTGACCCTAACAGGAAGTGACAGGCAACCCTGCTTCAGTGTAGGATCAAAATTATACTCCAGGATCAAAGTTGGCTTGTATCAGCTAGCTACCTCACGGCCATCAAGGTAGAACAGGAGAGAATGCGATAAGTGCCAGTAGGTGTTCAGATTCTGCTCGCCTCCCTCCTACTCCAACATCAACTCTGGCTGGATGATTGTATCTTTGCAACAGAATACTATCCAATGAGATATCAGCAACGCGGTTATAAAGTCCATTTTACTACTAAAAGTGCCTTTTGTCTTGTTACCACGTGAGATTTATCATCAAACGCTTGTTCTCGCCCAGAATTAAATTACCCAATCATTAATTGTGGTGAGGAACTCTTCCACCACAACATTAATTGAAAAATTCTCTTGTCAAGATATTTTCGTGATATACCAAATTCTATCTTACGTCTGTTTCATGATGTACATAACCTCACTAGCCTTTCTCTATATCACATAATACCTGCAAGGATTTGTTAGCGCATTTTTCAGTGACAAGAAAAATCAAGCAAGACACGACATCCTCGTGGCACACCTTCCCATTATCAATAGAATTTCTAATTTTCTCTTGGAACTTTGAGAGAATTCCCTGTGTCCACTCTGTAGTCATCTTCACCATTTTCAGTGTTTTTAGTAATTCTGATTACAATATCGTGAAAGTGCAATAATAAAGCCAACTTCATAGGTCTACAGTTCAGATTCCGTGCAGACTGTAAATAGGCTGTGAATTTGTGTCGTCTTTAACGTAAGATTTCAAGCAGAGATAAGGTGAAAACTTCCAGGTTCCTAATCGGCTGCCAGACACTTATGCTCGGTGGGAGAATATTTTTGTTCTCGATATAACATTTGTTTACATGCGTCAGCTTTAGGTTTCTTCTCTTGAACTCTCCCAGGTTAATCTGCAAGTCTCCCCAGACTTTACCTGAGGTTGCTCATAGACTGGTAGGTAGCCATGGTGTCATCTAGCTCCTTATCCTACAGATTTTTCAGTACATTCAAGGGTTCCTACCCATTTGTCCATGCTGCAACTCCAGGAAAAAAGAATCTTTTACATCATGAACTTCACGATATTCGAAGAGGACTGCAGGTAGAGACCTGCCCCTGACCACAGGGTGTTCCAGACAACCTTCTTTTAACCACTGACTTCAGAGTGGAGCTGTACATGATACATGTACATGATACGACGTACCAGAAAGAAAACCTTTTTTCATAATTGTAACCCTGCCAACTTATCTCTCTGTCCAGTACATTCTACACCGGCAGAGAAAGTTAATCAAAATAAGTCAAACCGATTTTAATCAGTAAGAGAGTCCACTTTAGATTTTAAGCTAATAACCTGTGAACTTGACCTCCAGTTCAATTATATCAAAATTACGGTACAACTAGATCTCAGGCACATGATGTGGTAACACTTCCTCATGCTGATGGTAAGTGCTGATAATGTCTCACCTTCAACTGTTATTATAAGGTGATCCAGGACCATTTAACAACAGCTGCTGCTGTTATGTGAAGGCAGACCGAGATCGTGCAGCTGCCGTTCAAGTCTGAGTGGCCAGTCACAGATGCTGGTACAGTTGGTGGTATTGAGTTGTCCCAACATGCGTTCTGAGGCCGGCTAAGACCATGTACCACAACTGCTGGTAATACTATAACTTCCCGTGAAGGTGTTAAGAGGCCCTTGTCTTAATGGACTGTTGCCCCAAGCCTCCAATACTAAGCAGTCAGCCAAGGCTTTGGCGGGGGAATAGTTAATTTAGTTCCAAAGGAATATTTGATTCAAGACGTATAAGAGAAGGATTCTATTCAGTATCGGAGGCAAGGAATACAGAGCTCTGCTATATTAGAATCACCATCGTCACGTCATACACGCCTTTATTGCAGACAGAATATATCAGGTTCAGGCAGTCAGGGGTAGTGGACCAATGTGAATACGAAAATTATAGCTGCAGTGGTGATCATGATGGTAATATTCTCTCTCTCTCTCTCTCTCTCTCTCTCTCTCTCTCTCTCTCTCTCTCTCTCTCTCTCTCTCTCTCTCTCTCTCTCTCTCTCTCTCTCTCTCTCTCTCTCTATACCCTTTCTTCTTCCTGAACCTCTGGCTCCCATCACCATATAGAGTGCTAGGTTGTGATGACTGGCTGAATGCGCCGGTAAGATGGGTGGTAGATGTGTGCGGCCAATCTCCGTTGAGTGGTGGAGGGCTGTGGTGGGGTTGTCTCTCTTTACCATGTCGTCACTTTTCCTTTGTTGCTATATATCGGATATAAGGATCAATATGAAAAAGAAAATGTTTTATTCACTGGTCCCGTCCCATAAGTTACGTCCAGGGACCATTGTATGATGGTATGAAAGCTGTCCTCTGAATTATACTGGCGGCCATTGTGAATCCGAAGTGTTTTGGTCCATTTGGAGGAGTTTCCGCAGAAACCTTTTATATCAATATTATCTCCCAGTCATTTTCTTCATCTTGGCTCCTGACTCGATCAGACTCAGAGCTGAATGTGATCCTACAACGAAAATATTAACGTCGCCTCAATAAGACCTGCCTCACAGCTCGCTCATCTCCTTCATTATTAATATCTATGGAGCAAAACACGTAGGTGCTTAGATTTCCATGATTGTCTTCATTGCTTACTGGAGCAAGACACTCTGAGAAGAAACTGTAAGTAGCAGTAGTGATTTACTCCATTAAAAAAGATTATAAAGAAATTACAGACATGCAAGCGTTTCTTGATTAACGTGTGAGTTTGTTATTTTAGCTGATTCTTAAGTTAGTGGCAGAGTCGGATGATGTGGTTCATTAGTGGTGTCAAGACTGCTAGATTCAAAGGACAATGAAAGGCGATAACAATAACACGATCGAGGAATACGGTGATAGGCGTGTCAAGGTCTTGGAGATTTATCGGAGAAATCGAAAGATAACAAGGTATCAGAGGCAAGAGAAGATATAAAGTCTGACGATAATCCTATGATAAGATGTTAGAGCAAGACAGACCAGGAGGGGCAGCGTCATGCCTACAGAGCAGGACAGGACGATTGCCAACACTACCGCCTCTGTTGGTGTGGCACCAAGCAACTTGCTGATGACGTCTTTCTATTGATATCTAAAACGAGTTTCAGAACTGAGAGCTTACAACATGTGGACAGATTTCTCAAATTAATCCTTAATAGTTTGGTTCAACAGCTGCCGCTGGGGTTAAAAAGTGGGTTAATGCTTTTCTAACGACGGTCCCTTTACGCAAAAAAACAACAAAAAAACACTGCTAATTATTGGGCACGTGTGTGTGTGTGTGTGTGTGTGTGTGTGTGTGTGTGTGTGTGTGTGTGTGGTGTGTTAAGGATTACCCTAAGGTCGCCACAGGATGAATCCAAGCAAATTGGATCTCTATTGCTAAGCGGTTCGCATAGCTGACCGTGACACATTCACAGGCCGCACGGAGTCGAACACATAGGTTCGAATCTTGGTTGCGACAGTAGGTCCACAGTCATCCCAGCTGCTCGTCCATCCATAAGGGTTGGTCGATAAAATGAGTAACTTGCTTAGGATAGGGAACATAAACATACCAAATGTTAATGAAACGGCCTTGATGACGGCATTCATTAATCCGTGCCGCCTTAGCTAACATAATGAGATACACACCATCACAGTAGAAAACCTTGATCCATCGTGAGGGGCATCCCAGAACCAACCTACTGGAAGCCATTACTGCACTGAGAGGTAAAGGCCGTAACAACGTATAGAGAAGCCTCTACACTATATTGAGGGAGTCTCCAGCTCCACCATATTGAGAACCCTCACATAAAAATGAAGGGATCCCAGCAAGATCGTGGAAGGCATTCCGGTACTTTTATAAAGGGATTACAGCACCAATATAAGAGAAGCTTCCTCACCGATGTACGAAAAGCCTCTCCCTACTCCTCACTCCCATGAGGGGACCCTTCATACCACCGTGTAATGCACAATATCAAAACTAGGGAATCCCAAGCCTCAACGAGAGGATAGCCCCGGGACCAGCAAGATGGTAAAGCAGACACCAAGGTTAAGGGAAGAAAGCACCAAGAAGAAGGAAACCTTTTGCACCAGAGTTAAGGTAACTCCAGCATCAACGAAAGAAGGAACTGGACATCAACATAAGAGGATCCGTACTAGTAGCAAGAGTGTGGGAATCCTCAGCACTCACGTGAGAGGAGTACTTGTAGTAAAGTTGAACACACGTATCGATTTATTCCTTTATGACTCGTGTGTGTGTGTGTGTGTGTGCGTATGTGTGTGTGTGTGTGTGTGTGTGTGTGTGTATGTGTGTGTGTGTGTGTTCTAGAGTCACCAGGCATTTTAATCAGGCTACATGTTGTGCTGGAACGTTTCCCTTGAATGGAGAGAGACAAATTCCAAACGTCAGCAACAGAGCAGCTGTGAACTCTGTGGTCCACAAGCAGCAGCTGTCAGTTTCATTCCACAATCAACATAGTTAAGCTCTAGGTTCCACTGTAAACACAGAACAGCTGTGGGTTCCTGTGTCAGCCCAGATCAGCTGTAGGGCCCTGAGCCAACAAAAGAAAAATGGACCCACTGTCAGTGCAGAACATTTGAGAGCCTAAATGACAACATATAGTGAGTGTCTACGCCCAGGCTGGTGGGAAGACTGTTCACATCATTATCAGGAGAGTGACACGTACGTGTTGCGCTCAAAGACCACTCGTGCTTCCCATTATAATCAGGAAGGAATGATTCATTTGGTTAAAGATGATGTGGCGACTGTGTGCTCTGTGGCATGTGAAAAAAGAGGTAAGCCCAAGTCGGTAGGAACGCATTTTATCATCAGTACCAACTAAAAAAAACAACAAAACCAGCTGGCTTGCTATGTAGAGCGAGCTTGTGCTCCTAAGCAGGTGTTGCAAAGTGAGTGAGGGAGTGTGTTGGGTCTGACATTCGTCAGAATCTTTCCACTCAACATAATGTGCAGTGCAACGTGACGGTCTTGCAGTATAATCACTACTTGACGCAAGATGTGCGTGTACGAGTGTGGTGTGGCGGAGGTCCTGTTTGTGTTGTCATATATGTCTGCACAAGTCACTGGTGTTGTGACTCTTGTGTTTATGCTGTCAGATTACACGCATATTGGGCCTGGCTGGTGTGGCCTTGCAGACGCAATATGTGCTGTCATGTGCATGTATATGAACCAGAGGTGGTATAGTTAAAACTGTTCATTGTTCACGTTGTCAGATACGTATGTATAAGTTCTAGGTGATGTGGCACAAACACTGATCATGTTTCCGGAAATATATGCATGCGTCACGGGTGATGTTACACAGACATTGCCGGTTGCCAGTATTCATCACAAAGACACTAGTAAGACCCACAGTAAATAGTCAAATACTTTCTGTCGTGCATCATGGCACGTCTGTATGTAGCTAGTCACGGGAGATTGTACTCTAGTCAACACTTGTTTATGGTTCATATTCGTGTGACGTAGACTTTCGTGTTTTTCCTGGTCGTAGGGATATTGATGGAATCCAGACTGGGTCGGCAAGGAATTTTTCTCAAGCTGATAATAACAGTTGCTTTCACAAAACTGCCTCTGTCATGAGTGACGAAGATTTATCATCAGCACCGTGTCATAACAGACGCCAGTGTGTGTTGGCTAGTTCAGTCTACAGGTGAGGCACAGTGTGTGGTGAACACGTCAGACAACAAGCAAGGTACGGTTTGTGGTGATCATACCGGACTCTAGGAGAGGTACGGTGTGTGGTGGCCATGTCCAATTATAGGTAAGGTACAGTGCACGTCTTATCACAGCTGATATACGCTGTGTGGTGAACATGTTAAAATAAAAATGAGACAGTTCTGTGGAAAAAAACTCCAGTTACGGACACATTTTCTCTGTAAAAAAAGAGATGGATGAAAAAATGAAAGAAGATAATTGTTTAAAGAAAATTTGGTGTAAATGAGGTACAACAAGAGTTTGAAAAAGTGGAAGATAAATGCATGGTGTACGCAAGGAAAATACGTGGTCTAACCATGTAGTTTAGTTTTCATAAGATTTAAAGTAGGACGAGAAATCCTGACACAGAGGACGTAAGATGGTGGTTCTAGGAATCACTGCAACACTCCTGATTTCACGTGTGTGTTGGGCATGGTAGACCACAGGTGACACACCATTTGTAGCGACTGTTTTGATCATGCAAGGTACAGTGATTGGTGAACATGTTGGACCACAAGAAAAGTATGGCAGACGTTGACCACTATTGAGTGTAATATAATGCTTTGTGGCAGACTCTAGATAGAGCACAGTGAGGAGTGAGGATGCAGTGTTCTGTAGCAAACTGGACCAGACATGAGGGAAAGTGACTGATGACCAACGTTCGTCTACACATCAGGTATGGTGACCGTCTTAAATGACAGCTACAACCATATGTTAATTGATGTTAACTGATGGTTCAGACAACTGTAACCTGTACTGAAGACATATGAGCACCAGGCGGAGATTCACATTATCATCACGCTTGAAATAGAGATTTAGGCCAGTCTGACCATTCCGGGTGTTAGTAATGAAGATATATGAAAATGGAAAGTCTAATAGTAGTTTTTCCCCTCGAAATTTTCAGGTCTATGTAATCAAACTTTATGTATTTCGAACGCCTGCCGATCAATGTGCTACCAAGTTAAAATCAGTGCGAGATATTTCATCATTCGTTATCTCTGTGGCTCTAATGAAAGGCTGTTTAACCCCTGGTAATAAATATGTACTCATAAATCTCTCTCTCTCTCTCTCTCTCTCTCTCTCTCTCTCTCTCTCTCTCTCTCTCTCTCTCTCTCTCTCTCTCTCTCTCTCTCTCTCTCTCTCTCTCTCTCTCTCTCTCTCTCTCTCTCAAACACACACACACACACACACACACACACACACACACACACACCATACCAGCTCTAGCAGAGCCACCAGAACATCGCAGAAAGGTAGCCACATCATAGCGGCAGGAGTTGAGCAACCACAACACAGCAGAATTAGCACGACCACAAATAGGGACAGCAGCGTGACGCCGCAACCCAGTAGCAACAGATGGGATATCAGAATACAGGAGATGAAGTAGCAGAACAATGACACTAACGAAAGAATACAAGGTAGAAGCAAGAGCAGGGCAGCCACAACACAGCGGCAGTAGAGGGACAGCACCACCATCAGTACCAAGATACTACAACACAGCTGTAGTAGAAGAGTAGGACAACATAGCAGAAGAAATGACACCGTTACGATACAGCAGCAGTAGCCTGGCCACCACAGCTCAGCAACACTAACTGCATCACCAAAAAGCAGCGGTATAACAGAATCATTCCAGCGATGATTGACACACAGCAGCAGCTGCAGCTGGGCTTCCACAACACAATTGCAAAAATGGGCTACTCTAATGGTGCATCAGTAGCTAGACTACCACAAGACGACAATTGCACCAGGCTAGCCACAACACAGCAATAAACACAAGACCACTACAGCACAAGATCTATACGTATCAAGTATTTCACAACTCAGAACAAACACAATACGACAACTTAGTTACGGTCATCAAAAACTATTATATTACTAATTATGCCAAAAAAAAAAATGTAGCTTGGCTACCTCGACATAGAAGCAGAATCCTGAGAAATACTAAAACACAGCAGCAGTTACGAGGTTACCACATAGCAGGTTTAGTAGCAGCCTCTCACCTGCATAACAACAATAGAAGGAAGATTAGCGAGGCCACTACAATATGGCAGGAGCAGCGGCTGCACAACAGTTGTGGGGCCACCACAACGCAGCACTATTAGCACAAGTGAGAACAGAAGCAACAGTGGGATCATGACTAGACACCGAAACGTTAGCAAAACTACTGCAACACAAGAAAAAAATTGTTGGAATATCACAAAACACCAATGGTAGAAGAGTACCCACACCACATCCCGAATGTGGTTTACCACGATACAGCAGCAGTCTTAGCTTCACCACAATACAACGGCAGTAGTAGGGTTACCATTACAGAGCAAGAGTAGCAGGGATCTCCCTATTTACCAACAGTGCAAGACAGCCACAAGATTGCTGCAGTAGTGGACACGCTACGACGCAGACGTGGTACCACATCACAGCAACGGTACAAGGGACACCACAGCACAGCAGTGGTGGCGAGTTTATGAAAATACATCTCGTGAACAGGGAGAGAGAGAGAGAGAGAGAGAGAGAGAGAGAGAGAGAGAGAGAGAGAGAGAGAGAGAGAGAGAGAGAGAGAGAGAGAGAGAGAGAGAGAGAGAGAATTGGTGAACGATCATCTCTTAGTAAGTTTGACGCATGTCCTCACTTTGGTTGCATCAAACAAAATATTATCGTACAGGAAAAGTCTAACAGGTGGTAATTCATTTCTTCATGCAATACTACGGGTGATGACATGATGTGGAAAGCGTTATTTTCACATGTCAAGTTGTTTATTGTCTTTTCTTTTCCTTACAAAAGCATCCATCGCTGCAAAACTCCTCTCAGGTTTTGGACATAGTTTCTTTAAATGTTCAGATAATAAACACTCCCATGACAGATTCAGTAACAAAATCTAGAATTATGAGCTTCATCTTGAAACCATGTTCCAGAACGTAGGCCTTGGTGCTCCCAAGCATGAGGGGCTGGTGCAGTTCATGGCTTAGAAAGAGTGATCTGGTCTGCACACAAGCTGCCAACCTCGTCTGGCTCGAGGTTTGAACTGTATCTTTTGAACTCATAACGTATATCATTATCATGTGTTATCATCTCCCTGTATTGCTAACTGTCTATATGAGCTACTCTTTTTGAAGAATATTATATCAGAATGAATAAATATCATTGACCATTGTAAGCAGACATCGCCAACAACACGTGTGAACACTGAGAGTATAACTTCGTCACTGAAAGTTTCCGTGAGAGAGCCACCACACTGGTGACAGAATTACTGCCATTTCCGTTTTTCTAATTTTCATAAATGAATCTAGTTCTATTCCAGTCCTGGAAATGTTTAATTCTGTAATTATATTTGGCGCATTCCTGTCAGGGGCTCAGTGGACAGTCTGCTGATATATGTCGTAAGTAATTAAATTCTGACTCGATTGGAGTAGAGGACAGTCGAAACGTTGCAAAACTCGTCAGAAATTATTGTCGAATATTGACTTATCCCAAGTACTGTTACTTACATGTAGGCAATATATATATATATATATATATATATATATATATATATATATATATATATATATATATATATATATATATATATATATATATATATATATATATATATATTATCCCTGGGGATAGGGGATTAAGAATACTTCCCACGTATACCCTGCGTGTCGTAGAAGGCGACTAAAAGGGGAGGGAGCGGGGGGCTGGAAATCCTCCCCTCCCGTTTTTTTTTTTTTTTTTTTCCAAAAGAAGGAACAGAGTGGGGCCAGGTGAGGATATTCCACATAGGCCCAGTCCTCTGTTCTTAACGCTACCTCGCTAACTCGGGAAATGGCGAATAGTTTAAAAGAAAAGAATATATATATATATATATATATATATATATATATATATATATATATATATATATATATATATATATATATATATATATATATATATATATATATATATATATATATATATATATATTGGAGGTGGAAAGACGGAGTGAAAAGGATTTTGTGTGATCGGGGCCTGAACATGCAGGAGGGTGAAAGGAGGGCAAGGAATAGAGTGAATTGGAGCGATGTGGTATACAGGGGTTGACGTGCTGTCAGTGGATTGAATCAAGGCATGTGAAACGTCCGGGGTAAACCATGGAAAGCTGTGTAGGTATGTATATTTGCGTGTGTGGACGTGTGTATGTACTTGTGTATGGGGGGGGTTGGGCCATTTCTTTCGTCTGTTTCCTTGCGCTACCTCGCAAACGCGGGAGACAGCGACAAAGTATAAAAAAAAAAAGAAAAAAAAAAAAAAAAAAAATATATATATATATATATATATATATATATATATATATATATATATATATATATCATCTATATATTTATCTATTATGCTTTGTCGCTGTCTCCCACGTCTGCGAGGTAGCACAAGGAGACTTGTGCTACCTTGTGAGTATATATATATATATATATATATATATATATATATATATATATATATCACATCATCAGGGAGATACAAGAATGAGACAGAAGACGTAGAACAGTCAGTTGATGTACAGTGAAGAGTCGCTTGTTTACCAGTGACGTCTTAACTACGTCTCTTCCTTTTATATCAATTGGCTGTTCTACGTCTTTTATCTCATTTTTGTATCTTCCTGACGATGTGATCATATCATGAAAGTGCACTTAGGGACTTATCGTGTTTTCTTTTCCTTGTGGTTTTATAGGTAAATTATATATATATATATATATATATATATATATATATATATATATATATATATATATATATATATATATATATATATATATATATATTAGCTTTGCCAGGAGCCCAGTTATCGAGAAAATCCCAAGGGAAAGCTGAACAGCTGGACTGGCTATAAACCGATAACGCAGTTGGTAGCAGAACGCGCTATGTGTGATTGTATTACTACAGAGAACATTTGTGTTGGATTTATTGCATATGTTTTTTTTCATATTTTCATACATGTTTATTCAGTAATGTACCCAAGCAATTATAATCAGAAAAGAATCACACGCATTGTGATTTGTCAGGATGGTTACAATATGCTGTGGGACCGTCATGTAGGTCATTAGTCGTCTGGGTCTGTATTTAGAGCTCATTTAACCCGGGTGATTGACTGGGTCATTTGGCATCCAGATTTTCGTTGCGCGACTTGGGTATATGTCATTAAAGACGTTGGGATACAACTGCATGACTTTACACTAGAGAGATTCAGAGTGTGAGTGTCTCGTAAGCCGGACTGGCTTTCTTGCTTTCAGGTGCCAAGACAAGACCATGGAATGCTCTTGACGTATTACCTCAAACCAGAGATCATATCATGGAATATCATGTTGTGTATTACTTACCTAATAAGAGCACCGGATATGGGTATGTGGTTCGTTTACGCAAGGTCAATTTCTTATAGAGTTAATTCCGAGTGCTTTGAACGAAAGAGGCAAGTTGGAGACCACATAATCTATTCCTGCAGAAAGTCAGTAACTCTGCCAGATATATGCCTGAGAATTGATGGATGTCTTGCAAGTAGGTGCGTGTCACAGATCGCTGCTTCAGCGAATATCCCCAAGTTTGGCATGAACTTCGGGAATTTAGATATCATGTCACCTCATTTCGTGTTCCACTGCCAGATGTATAGTGCGTCTCTTTCTCTTCCGTAAAATTTAGCGTGACAAAATCCAGGTTACAGCTATACAGATAACTAAATCTCTGTTATCAGTAAGATAGCGCCGGCAACTACAGAACGATGACTCTTGTGGAGTGCTGCTCTTCACATATTACAGGGATTACACACAGCTACACAATAATCCTCTGGAACACCTTTTCCCTCAGGCAAATTCGCTCCAGTCATCTGATCTCTACTCATATGCAAATCCTCCTAAAGCTTTATAGACACTTTTACTCTGGTGTTTTTCATAACATCAGAGCCAAAGTCTAGTACATACAGGTCACTCCTGTACACACGGTATCCTTCTCTATATTCTGTCGTTTGAAGTTGGTGTTTCTTTCAGTCACTTGTTCTCAATTTCATATACTTAGGCTGTTTCAGCATCCTTTGGGTGGCCAAACGTTACTCATGGTTTCCTGTAGCAATAGACGCGTCCACACGTTTATCAAAACATATCTGTTATAATGCCAAAGTCAGTAGCAGCTTTCCTACTTCAATGAACTTTTTGAAAGACTAGCTAAACCTTAGTTGTTTTGCCCTGTTTGCTACATTCAGTAATCCTTGTTCCCTCACTTAATCTGTTTACCAGTTCTTATAAACCTTTGATTATAGAAAAGCTACATCATTTTAGTATAGGGTCGCAATAATCTTAGAAAAATTAAATGAGTCTTCGTAGAAGAGGTCGAAAGCCACTGTCCTAAAAACATGAGTAAGACCAATATGAATGAAAGTCTAACTTCCTCTGTCTAAAGAAGCAATGCTCAGATTTTTTATAAGGAACCATTTGATTTTTTCTAACATTATTGCAACCCATCAAAAAAGAAAAGAAAAAAAAATGCTCGATAAATTAACCATAACAAAGAGCCCTTAACCTATGGGTTAATCATAAGTATTCTTCAGTTAGTTTCATGTGTTGCACGCACCAGTGCTTGGTTGGTACACGCACTCATTATGCGTTGTGACCACTAGGATTTACCTTCACCTTGAGCGTAACTGGTTCTACCGTAGGGTTCAATCCTTCACCGATGTTCACTTCCTCCTGAGATTCTCCAGTCCAGTTTCTCTATACACAGTTCAGCTATAAGTTGTTAAAAGAAACATTTCTTGAAAACAATAAAACTCCAAAATCCTTTATGCCTTTTGCCACTGTCCTAGGATGGCACTCAGCCAGGTCGGGAGGATTAACAAGCCTGGGGATTTGACGTGACACATTAATCAGTTGCACTGTTGAAAGTGATTAACCCCAGCCAGCTACACCAGACATCAAGTTCGATCTCTCTCTCGATGAGGCCTGGGTTGAGATCGTTATCATTTCTCTCTAAGCATATTCAGCCTTGATCCTAAAACTAATATCTAACTGACAGACAATACTTATTGGAACCACTGCCGGCTCTTCATCTGGAAAACTTCTTAGCATCTATGCTTATAACTATCTGTTCATCTGTCTACCTAGATACATACGTACACGTGCACATATTCATACTTACCTTTATCAAAATCTGTCACTACCTCGCCCCACAGGAAACAGCATCACTACCTCCTGCTTCAGCGAGGTGGCGCCAGGAAAACAGACAACAAAGGCCACATTCGTTCACACTTAGCCTCTAGCCTCATGTATAATGCACCGAAACTATAGCTCCCTATCCACATCCAGGCCTCACACACCTTTTCATGGTTTACCCCAGACATTTCACATGCCCTGGTTCAGTCCATTGAAAGCACGTCGACTCCGGTATACCACATCGTTCCAATGCCTTCATTTCCTTGCACGCCACTCACCCTCCTGTATGTTAGGGACCCGATCGCTTAAAATCTTTTTCACTCCATCCTTCCAGCTCCTATTTGGTCTCCCGCTTCTCCTTGTTCCCTCCCATCTGACGCACAAATCCTCTTTTTCAACCTTTCCTCACTCATTCTCGCCATAGTCTAAACCATTTCAACACAACCTCTTCTGCTCTCTCTCTACCACACTTTTTTTTTATTTTCACACATCCCTCTCTTAACCCTTTCATTACTTACACGATCAAATCACTTTTTGTCTTCAAACATTTCATTTCCAACACATCCATCCTCCTCCGTACAACCCTATCTATATTCCATGGCTCGCAACCATATAATATTGTTGGAACTACTGTTCCTTCTAACATACCATTTTTGCTCTCCAAGATAACGTTCTCTCTTTCCATACATTTTCATCGCTCCCAGAACCTTCGGCCCCTCCCCCACCCTGTGACTCACTTCCGCTTCCATAGTTTCATTCGCTGCTAAGTCCACTCCCAAATCTATATATCTATGAAATATATATATCTTTTTCTTTCAAACTATTTGCCATTTCCCGCATTAGCGAGGCTCAGATTGGGGTGTCTAAATGTGTGTGGATGTAACCAAGATGAGAAAAAAGGAGAGATAGGTGGTATGTTTGAGGAAAGGAACCTGGATGTTTTGTCTCTGAGTGAAACGAAGCTTAAGGGTAAAGGGGAAGAGCGGTTTGGGAATGTCTTGGGAGTAAAGTCAGGGGTTAGTGAGAGGACAAGAGCAAGGGAAGGAGTAGCACTACTCCTGAAACAGGAGTGGTGGTAGTATGTGATAGAGTGTAAGAAAGTAAACTCTAAATTGATATGAGTAAAACTGAAAGTTGATGAAGAGAGATGGGTGATTATTGGTGCATATGCACCTGGGCATGAGAAGAAAGATCATGAAAGGCAAGTGTTTTGGGAGCAGCTGAATGAGTGTGTTAGTGGTTTTGATGCACGAGACCGGGTTATAGTGATGGGTGATTTGAATGCAAAGGTGAGTAATGTGGCAGTTGAGGGAATGATTGGTGTACATGGTGTGTACAGTGTTGTAAATGGAAATAGTGAAGAGCTTGTAGATTTATGTGCTGAAAAAGAACTGTTGATTGGGAATACCTGGTTTAAAAAGAGAGATATACATAAGCATACGTATGTAAGTAGGAGAGATGGCCAGAGAGCTTTATTGGATTACGTGTTAATTGATAGGCACGCGAAAGAGAGACTTTTGGATGTTAATGTGCTGAGAGGTGCAACTGGAGGGATGTCTGATCATTATCTTGTGGAGGCGAAGGTGAAGATTTGTAGAGGTTTTAAGAAAAGAAGAGAAAATGTTGGGGTAAAGAGAGTGGTGAGAGTAAGTGAGCTTGGGAAGGAGACTTGTGTGAGGAAGTACCAGGAGAGACTGAGTACAGAATGGAAAAAGGTGAGAACAAAGGAGGTAAGGGGAGTGGGGGAGGAGTGGAATGTATTTAGGGAAGCAGTGATGGCTTGCGCAAAAGATGATTGTGGCATGAGAAGCGTGTGAGGTGGGCAGATTAGAAAGGGTAGTGAGTGGTGGGATGAAGAAGTAAGATTATTAGTGATAGAGAAGAGAGAGGCATTTGGACGATTGTTGCAGGGAAATAATGCAAATGAGTAGGAGATGTATAAAAGAAAGAGGCAGGAGGTCAAGAGAAAGGTGCAAGAGATGAAAAAGAGGGCAAATGAGAGTTGGGATTAGAGAGTATCATTAAATTTTAGGGAGAATAAAAAGATGTTCTGGAAGGAGGTAAATAAAGTGCGTAAGACAAGGGAACAAATGGGAACTTCAGTGAAGGGGGCTAATGGGGAGGTGATAACAAGTAGTGGTGATGTGAGAAGGAGATGGAGTGAGTATTTTGAAGGTTTGTTGAATGTTTTTGATGATATAGTAGCAGATATAGGGTGTTTTGGTCGAGGTGGTGTGCAAAGTGAGAGGGTTAGGGAGGATGATTTGGTAAACAGAGGAGAGGTAGCAAAAGCTTTGCGGCAAAGCAGCGGGTTTGGAAGGCATTGCAGTGGAATTTATTAAAAAAAAGGAGTGACTTATTGTTAACTGGTTGGTAAGTTTATTTAATGTATGTATGATTCATTGTGAGGTGCCTGAGGATTGGCGGAATGCTTGCATAGTGCCATTGTACAAAGGCAAAGGGGACAAAGGTGAGTGCTCAAATTACAGAGGTATAAGTTTGTTGAGTATTCCTGGTAAATTATATGGGAGGGTATTGATTGAGAGGGTGAAGGCATGTACAGAGCATCAGATTGGGGAAGAGCAGTGTGGTTTCAGAAGTGGTAGAGGATGTGTGGATCAGGTGTTTGCTTTGAAGAATGTATGTGAGAAATACTTAGAAAAGCAAATGGATTTGTATGTAGCATTTATGGATCTGGATAAAGCATATGATAGAGTTGATAGAGATGCTCTGTGGAAGGTATTAAGAATATATGGTGTGGGAGGCAAGTTGTTAGAAGCAGTGAAAAGTTTTTATCGAAGATGTAAGGCATGTGTACGTGTAGGAAGAGAGGAAAGTGATTGGTTCTCAGTGAATGTAGGTTTGCGGCAGGGGTGTGTGATGTCTCCATGGTTGTTTAATTTGTTTATGGATGGGGTTGTTAGGGAGGTGAATGCAAGGTTTTTGGAAAGAGGGGCAAGAATGCAGTCTGTTGTGAATGAGAGAGCTTGGGAAGTGAGTCAGTTGTTGTCCGCTGATGATGCAGCGCTGGTGGCTGATTCATTTGAGAAACTGCAGAAGCTGGTGACTGAGTTTGGTAAAGTGTGTGAAAGAAGAAAGTTAAGAGTAAATGTGAATAAGAGCAAGGTTATCAGGTACAGTAGGATTGAGGGTCAAGTCAATTGGGAGGTAAGTTTGAATGGAGAAAAACTGGAGAAAGTGAAGTGTTTTAGATATCTGGGAGTGGATTTGGCAGCGGATGGAGCTATGGAAGCAGAAGTAAATCATAGGGTGGGGGAGGGGGCGAAAATTCTGGGAGCCTTGAAGAATGTGTGGAAGTCGAGATCATTATCTCGTAAAGCAAAAATGGGTATGTTTGAAGGAAAAGAGGTTCCAACAATGTTATATGGTTGCAAGGCGTGGGCTATGGATAGAGTTGTGCGCAGGAGGGTGGATGTGCTGGAAATGAGATGCTTGAGGATAATATGTGGTGTGAGGTGGTTTGATCGAGTAAGTGATAATAGGGTAAGAGAGATGTGTGGAAATAAAAAGGGTGTGGTTGAGAGATCAGAAGAGGGTGTTTTGAAATGGTTTGGTCACATGTAGAGAATGAGTGAGGAAAGATTGACCAAGAGGATATATGTGTCAGAGGTGGAGGGAACGAGGAGAAGTGGGAGACCAAATTGGAGGTGGAAAGATGGAGTGAAAAACATTCTAAGTGATCGGGGCCTGAACATGAAGGAGGGTGAAAGGCGTGCAAGGAATAGAGTGAATTGGAACGATGTGGTATACTGGGGTCGACGTGCTGTCAATGGATTGAACTAGGGTATGTGAAGCGTCTGGGGTAAACCATGGAAAGTTCTGTGGGGCCTGGATGTGGAAAGGGAGCTGTGGTTTCGGTGCATTATTACATGACAGCTAGAGATTGAGTGTGAACGAATGGGGCCTTTGTTGTCTTCCTAGCGCTATCCCGCGCACATGAGGGGGGAGGGGATTGTTATTTGATGTGTGGCGGGGTGGCGATGGAAATGAATAAAGGCAGACAGTATGAATTATGTACATGTGTATATATGTATATGTCTGTGTGTGTATATATATGTATACGTTGAGATGTATAGGTATGTATATTTGCGTGTGTGGACGTGTATGTATATACATGTGTATGTGGGTGGGTTGGGCCATTATATATATATATATATGTATATATATATATATATATCATGCTGTGTTACTTGGACTTGCTCTTCTCTGTGCCCTCAGCATTACCTTTCTTTCTTATCTCATTCATTAACACATTTTTCAAACTTTTCTTGGTCTGCATATTTCTCATGCATTCATATGGTTATCACTTTGGTAATCTATATTTCTATGTCGCACTGATTATCGTGGCAAAAATGAACAATCTGGTCAGTCAGTCCCCAGCGCCGCCAGATATTGCAGGAAGCCAGAGTGAACGTCACCATAACAATACTTTTCACTCATTCCTGGTCGTCCTCAGACAGGATTCCTTATTCCCAAGTTTTCCTCCAGCTTCATCAACGTGGTCCTCATTTTCATTATAAACAAACACAAAACCAACTCCAGCTCTATGTTGTATCTTTTATACTTTTGCTAAACACTATTAAAGGCTGTTACTTACCTTGCTTAATACTAGTAAAGGCTGTTACTTACCTTGACGCATAATAATCTGTCTTACTGTGATCATCTTCAAAGAATCTTTCGTTTTCAATAAAGCTGGTCATTCAATGTGCCGGTGGGCGACGCGCCGCCGTCAAAGAGAAGCCTCTGTACCCAAGAAAGTTATCTCTCTTCCAAGTGTACGTACGAAGGAACAATTTGAATCACACTCATTCTAGCGTTGTTTTTCTTGTTTGATATCTCGAAAAATCTTATGTACCTTAGAAAATGACAACTGTTTGCTTTTAATCATTGTGTTCAGAGATTTTCAAGGGAAGTGGAATATTAATCAAAGTTGTTGATAATGCCCTTAAATTTCATGGGGTCATACCTGGCAAAAGGAATTGAATTATCTTCAGTTTCCTTTGATCTTTCCTTGAATACGACAGACTATAATCCAGGAGATTAGATCTTCCCTATCCCTGACAAAGGTATTATATCTTTATGATTGTACTAGCTGTCATTCAGACGTATCTGAAATAGGTTACAGTGGCTTGACTTGCTGATTCCTTTACTCAGTTGTTCATTTACGTTTCGTATATCACTTCTCTTCAGTCACCTCCTTATCACCTCTACATCTAATATCTTATGAATTTTCATTCAGTGTTCTTCACTGTCTTTTCTTAGACTCGATTATCCAAAAACACTGTATACATTCTTTTTTTTATCATTTTTTACAAGTCTATCATATTCTTGTCTCTAATCATAGAACTGCATACAAAATTGTCTTTGCTCATCCAGGAGTGAGTTTTGTGTCCACACAGTTTTCCTCAAACTCGTCTTCTTATCTTGTCATATATATCCACGCTCCCTTTGCTTGTCCTGTGGAGTCAGTATTATTACACTAAGAATAGTGCAAGCATCGCATGTCTACCGACGGAGGTATTTATAAAGATTGTTTTGTATTCATTATCAACAACGGAAACAGTTGTCCTAGATATCATTTATCTGATAGATATTGTGCCGTAAAACAAACGGAAATCTTAGGTGATATTCTTATAACACAGGATCACACCTGGTACAGACACATATGCACGTCCACATTCCACTTCAAGTTTAAAGGAACATGGTAGAGCCCTAAGAGACTGCTAGCGTTCAGGAGATTCTTTTAAAAAGTTGTTCTCATTAAAAACAAAAGTTGCAAAATTCATTTTGTCATACATTTTTTGTCTGACTCCAATTTCTTCATATTCAAGAGGCTCTGCCAACACTAAAGGCATGACTCGGTAAATTTATTTTTCATTATTGTTCTTTTTACTAATACTAAAGGTGCTACCGCGACCCATGCCGCGGTTCGTGAGCACGCAGACTACCCAGAGAATGCAATGTGTACCTTGATCTTTCATCCTGTAAGACACTACCACTACCACACTATGCATCTTGATCTTGTATTGTCTGACACAGTTCCTGTCAATTTCGTAAATTTGTATCCTACACCTCTACCGTCTAGCATACAGTGCCCCGCTCTTCAGCTACTATACTTTGCAACTTCCATACCTTGTGTTTAAGATGCAGTGCCACCCCAGGTAATACGCAATGTCTCTTGATCATCAGCATGCAGACTCACAGTACCATCGTACTGGAGTTAATGTGTATCGTGATCCCTTGTTATCAACCTTATACTGGTACTGTAGCTGGTGCGCAGTCCGTCGTTGTCATGGCCCACATAAAAGATGCCTTAACCATGGCTTTACAAAGAAACTGTTTATAATATTTCCCAACTGTATTTCAAATGAGTTTCATCAAGAACCATCTCAGTGATAATGACTAGGCTTTTTGATCAATGTCCTTTGTCGGTATGATTTTTAGAAAGATAAATTGCGAAACTTTTTAATTTATAATTCGGGTACATAAGGGACTCGTTTATCAGCAAATTTGTTCATTTTTCGTTGACGAAACAACAAAAATATTTCATCCGAAAACTGCGTTCGTAATAGCCACAGTGTTATCACGTCCTGGCTGAGGCAACAACTTGCTACGGATGGAGTGTTACTTTGCCAGGTTTGTGACGCTACTGGTCCAAGGCTCTGATGGTGCCCGGCCAGACCTGCGGTAGCACTGTGCTAAGGCTGGTGTGGTGCCTTGTCAGGGGCACGGTGGGGCTGAGTCAGACCTCCAAACCTCCTGTTCAGCATGGTGTTCTTGGGCTGTGGCTGTGGTCACTAGGTACCAATGCTGTGTGGTGACGCGAGGAATACTGTGGTACTTGGTTGTTTCCGTAAATGTTGGCCAGGTTTGGTACAGTGACGCACTGGGGCTGACGAAGTGTTAGGCCAAGGATGAGGTGGTGCTGGGCCAGAGTTTAAGTGGTGTTAGATTAGAGCAGGAGTAATGCCGTGTTCGGGGAAGAGTTATGTTGCACTATGACTCTGAGGTGCTGTTGAGCTAGGACTGTGGTGCTGTTATGTCGAGGGAAAGTCAGTTTCCACAACCAGAGTTTGCCAGCCTCCAGTCATCAGTTGATAGCAATCAACCTAGATAATATAGGCCTCATCACAGGCTCTCGTGATGGAGAGGAGTTGTCTCTTTGTTAAGCATTATTTCTATAGTTAAAGTTTGCGAATTATAGGATGTATAGGAAACAAAGTGTATCAGGAGAATTTTAATCCTGACAAAAGAGGAGTAACACGAGCTAATGTCTGCTCTAAAGTCAAAAGTGCAGAATTACTTAATGGGTCACTGTAATCATGGGTGTTTGTAAAGCATAGGTCGAGGGGAGTTTAATGAAGCCGACATGGGTGATTTGGTTTTATGGTAGGAAGGGGCAGCCTCCCCCTCTAATTGCGATTAATAGCTGTCCAGCAGATATATTTTTAAAATCTCCAGAGCAATAAAGGCTGCAGCATCTGTAGACAGATACTAACATAATATACACATGAGAGGAAACTTCACATCGTTTGTCTTTTTGCATATTTTCTTTCATTATGGATAATAATCTTGAAGTATAGCTTTACAAACAGTAGGTGAAACGGCCAGCTGGCTATGGCCACACTTTCACTAGAACTACCATACACACCCAGTTATAGGCAAGGGTCAGGTGAAACCCAGATTTTGGGTAATAAAAAGGAGAAACTGCATCATTGTCACTGCGGGTAGTCAGTGTTGTCAACACTTGTGTAAATGATACCCTCGTTATCACAATTTGTATCAGTGTCGCCATCGCTGATGAAATCACTCTCAGTCAAAACCAGGAATCTGTGTGAAGTAGTTACCATAGCATCTTTTGGTGAAAAAGTAAAGTTCAGTTACAAGACATCGAATGCAAGTCCAGTCTGTTAGATTTACTCCATATGATTTCACTGCAATTATGATTCTCATAAACGTATAAGCTGACTTTGTTAAAGTTATTATATTATGCGAAATATGCAAACAGTCTCTGTCCCTCCCCCGGGTTTATCAGGCACATCAAATGTATATGAGACAGTGACCCACGTGGTGTTACAGCACGTGAGCGGTGAGGAGACACATGGTGTCTACTGGTAAGCTTTAGTTGTGAGGGGATGGGTCAGGGCTGTGGCAGGCTAGGTTAGAGTTGTAGATGGCTTGTAGTGTTAGTTGTTTCCTCCACCTATGTATAGTGGGATGGACGACTTTTCATGAACATTTTGGTTATGTTTTTGTCTTTTGGTTGATTGCCTTTACCGTGTGTCATTTGCGTTATGCCACTGAAATGAATATTTTCATCAACGGAAAACTCCACATTTATGTATGTGAAGTTCATTCACCGTTTGATCTGCATGAATATGTGATGTTCAGTTATGTAGAACTGTTTGTGTCCTAGCATACGTATAATTTATATCGCTAATATGTATAGACAGTTAATATCTTGTAGTGTTACATTAATTTTCTTAGTAACAAATATCTTTACATCACTTCCAGTTATCCTACTTTCCTCTGATACGATTTTGCAGTTAAAGTTAAAATATTCATAGTTACTTTGATTTCACTGAACATACTCAAAATCTGGTTAGTATTCATCATACGTCACTGTGGTTTGGTTCAGGTGTATGACACAAGTTAACAGTACTAGTCCCGTGAATCACTGAGGGAAATATCGTTACTTCCCAAGACACAAAGACAACCTCTCCTACTCCACATACACCACGGGTGGCGTGACAACCACCCCTGCTCCACATACACCACGGGTGGCGTGACAACCACTCCTGCTCCACATACACCACGGGTGGTGTGACAACCACTCCTGCTCCACGCACACCACGGGTGGCGTGACAACCACTCCTGCTCCACATACACCACGGGTGGCGTGACAACCACCCCTGCTCCACATACACCACGGGTGGCGTAGCAGCAGCCAGAGGTCCAAACAAAGCGACGGTGTTCTAACCGTCATCACTGCTTCAGCACACTGTACATCATCATGCTGTGTGCATCACCACTCTCTTCATCACCACTGCTCCACATACATCACCACTGCTGCAGAAGTCACCACTGCTCCACTACATCACCAGTGCCACAGCTGTCACCACTGTTCCATATACATCAAACACTGCTACGGTAGGATTTAGTGCGTTTTTCGTGATCCTGCAAAAAATTCTTGTTGACAATAATTCATTTGAGGAGGCAATTTTGCTGCTGCCTCGTTAGCCCCTGTATTGGCAAACCATTTACTAGAGCATGCGACAGAATTAACGACTTTTAATCGGCTGGCTGGACATTTCTCAGTGAACAGGAAACAGGCTCCGTGTGATACTGGAATCAGGAATTTGGTATTTTTTCGTGCTTATGTTTTCGAAGCAAAGCATGTTTGATGATGGAAAAAATTTGATATAACTTTTGAAATATAGTATTATGTGGCAATGTATACGTTGATATATATATATATATATATATATATATATATATATATATATATATATATATATATATATATATATATATATATATATATATATATATATATATATATATATATATATATATATATAATATAATTCTTTTTCTTTTAAACAATGATGAATTACTAGCTACATTTGGTGAGGTCTGAGTGTAAGGTGTCGTGCACGAACAATTAGTAACCGTTAACTGAGGATTTACTTGTGTACTGTGGTGGGTAGTAAATATATACTGCGATGATGCGAGCTTGGCAAACCAACTTACGTCGGTGACGTGATCCTGTGGGTGGATCCAACGATATTAAGTCCCTCGTTACATCATGTACTCACTGCACTGCTTGTGGAGGGGTCGTCGTGCGTGTAGTAGTCTTGTGTTGTTTGTAGAAGGGTCATGAATGCGGTTCTCCGGAGAGCCGCTACAATCATATACAGGACATAGCAAGATCCCAAGGTAGGAGGCAGCCTAACGTTTTAGTCTATCGTTGCTGGAGGCGAGCGCTGCTGAACTGAATGAACTAAATGCTATAGATGAGTGTCGAAGGTTTAAGAAAATCTGGTACTGATGATGGGCACCAGGGAGTTCAGAAAGCCTGGGACTGCAGGAGCACTTAGTGTGATTGATCAACCCCCTCGCTGTAGATGAGTGCTGGTGGGGAACAGCCTGGCTTTTCAGGAGGCGTAGCTGAGCGATATAGGCTAATGCTGATGGAACCAAACAAGCTTCTGTGGTTGGTTGTTTGGGCTTTGCTCCTATCGACTGTCAGGGTCATTAAGGCCGTCAGCCTTATTATAAGAACCAAAAGTCTTGAACAACTTCTTGAGGTGTTCGAGGCAATTCTAAGACCACACCTTTTCGCTCCATATTTCCACTTACGTGAAGACTAGGACTTTATATAATAAGACACGAGAGAATCATCCATGTCATAGCCAATCAGTGAAAAAAATGATGAAATAGGATCTCCTGAGTGGTAGACGCCAGCGTGCTTTAAATCATGTACACAGTGCAGGGATAACAGCATTATCACTCACAACAAGGAGTAGCTACCGACGGTGACCCGACAGAGTATAATCACATAACATTTAACAATAATTCACAGATGTATGGAATGACACGGGAAGCTAGAATTGGGAATGAAAGTAGAAAGAAAAGAAATACTTTAAATTATGGTAAATATGAAAAGGAAAACAAAATCTCCCCTTTTAGAATTTGCTGACTGTTGAGAATCAGATTAGCTGCTACATTTACAGGTGAGGTGTAATGCAATGTATGTCCTCGTATTAGGAATGTAATCAGCATGAGATAATCATTATCGATCAAAATGTGACATCAATCTTAACGACCTCTCATTGTTCAGGCTTGAATCTAATTAACCATTGGTCCGGCCACTGCTGCATCTTTTCAAGGTCTCCACCACAACGCAGTCAGTGTTACTTAGCATCTTTTCATAAATCTGGCATCGACAGCAAACATCTAGGTATAATTTTGCTTCCTCTACTAAGCTTTTCCGTGGATCAGAAAGATCAGTGTCCCCAGTGTTGAATCCATCCTCAAAAGGCCTCCTTAATACACCGTCTCTGCTCCCTCTCGATTTCACCTAAATAGTCGTCTAGAACCAACCTGGATTTCTAATTCCATGGCCAGTCTTCTGCTGGTATAGTATAAAAGGTCCTCTGAAAATCTACTCAATCCATCTATGCATCTCTTTGTTACTCTCCCATAGAAATCCAAGACTCGCCACACGAGATCTCATTCTGAATCTATGGCGTCTTCCATTACATCACCTACACCAACCAAAATATAAAGTAGCTGCTTCCTGATTATTTCTATTAGTACCTTGTAGGATAAGCTTTGCTGGTGTACAGTTCTACGACACTCTCTACTTCCTGTTATATCTTTAACATTGTCTTCACTAAGGAATACGTTAAACAATTTAAACAATAGTTTTTCTATGGTCTCCATACAGTCTGTGTAGCAATAGTGAGATGCCATTTGTTATATAAGTTCTTTATGTTGGTGTAACTCCCTCATGATTCTCCTTACTTCCACAAGATTTATCTAATTTCCCAGAGTATCTACCTCCCCAGCTCATGCTTGTTTCATTAATGCCTCCGGGTCTGCGAGAGTAAACAAACTTTGAACATTTTTACTCATCTCCTTACACATGTTTTCCTCCGTTTCACTGTGTTCTTATTCTGAGCTCTAATTTCTGATTTCTTATTGATACTTTGTTCACATCTAAAACATAAGATGTTTAGAATCTTCCTTTGACTTTTCAGTAAAGTTTCTTTCACACTTCACTTATTCTTTCTTTCATGTCCGAACGTAACCAGTTCTGGTTCTCTAGCATATTTCGAATACAGTTTTATTCCTTAATCTCTTCCGTTGTGTGTCTATGTTCCTTTTATTTCTTTATAATTGCTGCTTAGCCATTCTTTTAATCTTCCTGGTAAGTTTCCCTGATGTGAAATACTCTATGTAGACTTCAGCGAACACCAAAAAGATAGGTGTAATCATGACTTCAAAGTTCTGAACCAAAATTGCCTTATAATCAAGAAGTTTTTACTCCCGAAAGTATCATCGGCTTTCATCCACATAAGTCATTTTGATAATCTTGAGATCACACATGTATGTGACACTGACACATAGTTTAGGAAAACATCCTTGACAATAATGTCAGAGAGTTGTACAATATTTGTTGACTTCTCACTTGGTGCTGATTCCTCAACCAGTTAAGTTAGAGGTGTATCGAGAGTTTCAGTGCGTTCTGTGTTCACATAAAGTTATGTACAATCAAAACCACAACACATGTAAGTTTAGACCGGCTCTGAGTCTGCGTGTCTCGCCCATTGATTTCTCTGTCTTCAGTAGTCGGGATCCCATATGTATCATGAGACTAACATCTTCAACAAAGCAGTATGAATATTTTCTATTCAGTTCTTAATTTACAACCATTTCCTTTTGATAATCCTCCCTTATGACTCACTTGAGGAATGTAACTGTTGTGAACAGACAATTTTCTCCTGATGATATATGGAACATCCTCGAATGTTATTTTTCTTATTCCACAGGACGTTATGCCATAACCTCTCTTCTTATGGCACAAAATTCATCCTTACCTCTTGGTACCTTTCTAGCACTGACACTCTCTTGTTTCTCCTGAATTCTCTTCAAAATTGTACCTATCCTTTCTTTGGTCTTTTTTGACGTCACGCAGTAAACCACGCCTCCTTGAACTCTTTCCTTCCCCCACTTTAGGTTTCCATTTAATGACACCCACTTTGTCGACTTCACAGAGCTTCCTAGAAAACTAGTCTGCGTTCATGCCCTGGAATTTTGTTTTCTAATTTAATCTTCAGGAGAAGGTGTTCAGCTAAACATAGTTTTCATACTTGTACTTTGTTTTAATGCATAGGTTTACGTCTATTTCATTCCGATCTCTATTCAGTAACCACTGTATGATCATCTTTCTCGAGTGGTCACTACTGACGGTGTTACATATTTCCAATTCGTCGAGCATGGAACAGAGATACAATATTGAGGGCTCTTTACTGCCTTTAGCTGTTGTGATCCCAGGCATAGCGGGACAGGAAATTGTCCAGAACAGAGCTTAAGAGCTTACATAACAATATCTCATCTCCTGTGTGTGTGTGGGTGGCAGTAAACCCAAGCAATTTCCTTGTGATTTGAATTATACGGACGATTCCTCTAGAGTGAGGCCTACTCCCTTTACATCGTTCACTTTAGTAACTGTAGGTTCCTTTTTTCTCATCGTTTTTTGCTCATACCCGACTGTCTCTTCGAATGAAGTGCACTGCTAGGGCAAGTTCGTCGTAATGTGTCCAGAAGCATAGCATCACCTACACATATATCTGTATATCTGTATCCAGTTATATATGTAAGAGTGGTAAGACAGGATCCTTATCTGTGGAAACCATGTCGCCTTTCACTGCTTAACTCCATTTTTCTTAGAAACTTATGAGCTTATTTCATACAATAGTCTCCATCACTATACTGATTAATGAGATTAGCTTCACTGAACGGTAATATGGTATATTGTTGACAAGTATTAGTCAGTTTCTCGTTGCCGAATGCACTCTCCTTGGATAATAAAACATTTAGCAGTTTCATCTACGAGAGAGAGAGAGAGAGAGAGAGAGAGAGAGAGAGAGAGAGAGAGAGAGAGAGAGAGAGAGAGAGAGAGAGAGAGAGAGAGAGAGAGAGAGAGAGAGAGATGATACATCATCATATCAAGGGAAGTGCGCTCTCTGTTAAGAGTGATGATGCAAGCCACAGTAATGGTTGAGGGAAGACAGGGAGCAGCGTGGAGCCATCTGCCTGGAACTGCTGGCCGCGTGAGAGCCCTGGCCATCCAAAGCTCTCATACATAATCTAAACCCTTGACGGCCTCACATTATTACGCCATCACTAAGCTCAGAATTTCAGCAGTTCTAAAAACACTTTTTTTTTTTTCATTTTTGAGCTAAAATCATACACAGGTATCGAAGAAGATCACGAGCTGTTAACGGTGCCTCACAGTATTTAGGATGTTAATGTCCCATTAAAGACGTCATAACTCAGCACTGGTCATAACATGACGAGCTGGGAACCCATGATAAGTTTTTGCGAAACTTACCTCCGGAATCCTTCCTGCCTACGGTATCTGATTCGTTTCAGCTCTTGTCTCACTGCTACCGCAGTGTTGTGAATGTGAGATTGACTTAAGTGAGATACCAAGTGTAACTGTCAGATGTTTGGTGTGATTACATTATGCAACCAAACGAATACCTGCCTTACCCTGGTTACTTGCACAAGATCTGTAGTAGAACTGACTTGCACGACTCTTGGTGAATTCCATTGCTGCATGTGGCTTCAAGAAGACGAATGGCAAGAATATTCTGAGAAAGTTGAAACATTCCTGTATTCAACACGTAATGCTTCGGTCTCCTTTAAGTTTAGACTGACGGTGTTGTGATCTTTAGATAGCTTGTAACTTGTGTAGCATTCTTAATGTAAGTATGTATAACAACATGTGTAATCTGTCTTTGTAAAACTTATCTTTTAAATATGGAGCGATAGTTTTACAAATAAAGTTTGTACATTGCAAGTGAAGGTTTGATTACTTTATGTTTACAAGATTTGACGACTCTTGAAAGTAACTCGTCCGCTAAATAACGAGAGGTTAGCAACATTATCAAATATTAGATTCATAAAATATGTGAGCACTGTGAACAGCAAACTGCTTCTAAATAAATGAGATTTTCTGTCTTTACAACTGTTGAAATAGTTATTGGCTGAGCAAACTACGGATTCATCTTTTCAAGGATAAAAGATTATGATTCAACCAAAGTTATGTACAGGAGTTAGTAGCGCTATTATGGAGAGAGTTCAAATCTCAAAAAGATGTCACAAATATAACACTTTGTGTCGAATGATCCCTTTGAATAAGGATAACATGGCCTTAAATTATCGAGTACACATGCAATCGAGCAACATTGCTGTCCGTCACATAATCAAATTACACATTAGTAGCAACGTGCAGCCAATCCTTGGCTACACTTGCACATGGTATATCCTCTGTCGGATCTGCATCCGCATTTGATGACCTTACTGCAGGATCTTGCCGCCTCAGCTACAGTCATCCAGACAGATTTTCCTGCACGATCTCTCGTTATACAATGCTCGTTATACAATGGTGGGATCTTCTCAGTAGTTAGTCGACTGACAGTTCAGGTAACACTCTGGCAAACAATTCGTCATGAATTTAAATAATGCATCTGAAAAAGGAAAACAAGAAGAATGGCAGAAGAATATTGCACATCAGGGAAACAACTAATATATAGAATATAAGCGGTAAATATTCAGAACTGAATTTATGTATTTTCAGTTTATAAGTGATTGTTTGATGTAACAGGGCAGGTGGGTTGTTCCTTAAATGATTGTTTCAGTTGAATGTTGTCTCTAAGCCGTGTTTAGCGGTGTGATGATGTCTTTTACCATACATATTACTGGTGTATATGTATTTCAACCTCCGCGTGGATATATATATATGGGAGAGTATTGATTGAGAGGGTGAAGGCATGTACAGAGCATCAGACTGGGGAAGAGCAGTGTGGTTTCAAAAGTGGTAGAGGATGTGTGGATCAGGTGTTTGCTTTGAAGAGTGTATGTGAGAAATACTTAGAAAAGCAATGGAATTGTATGTAGCATTTATGGATCTGGAGAAGGAATAAGATAGAGTTGATAGAGATGCTCTGTGGAAGGTATTAAGAGTATATGGTGTGGGAGGCAAGTTGATAGATACAGTGAAAAGTTTTTATCGAGGATGTAAGGCATGTGTACGTGTAGGAAGAGAGGAATGTGATTAGTTCTCAGTGAATGTAGGTTTGCGGCAGGGGTGTGTGATGTCTCCATGGTTGTTTAATTTGTTTATGGATGGGGTTGTTAGGGAGGTAAATGCAAGAGTTTTGGAAAGACGGGCAAGTATGCAGTCTGTTGTGGATGAGAGAGCTTGGGAAGTGAGTCAGTTGTTGTTCGCTGATGATACAGCGCTGATGGCTGATTTGCGTGAGAAACTGCAGAAGCTGGTGACTGAGTTTGGTAAAGTGTGTTAAAGAAGAAAGTTAAGAGTAAATGTGAATAAGAGCAAGGTTATCAGGTACAGTAGGGTTGAGGGACAAGTCAATTGGGAGGTAAGTTTGAACGGAGAAAAACTGAATGAAGTGAGGTGTTTTAGATATCTGGGAGTGGATTTAGCAGCGGATGGATCCATGGAAGCGGAAGTGAATCATAGGGTGGGGGAGGGGGCGAAAATCCTGGGAGCCTTGAAGAATGTGTGGAAGTCGAGATCATTATCTCGGAAAGCAAAAATGGGTATGTTTGAAGGGATAGTGGTTCCAACAATATTATATGGTTTCGAGGCGTGGGATATAGATAGAGTTGTGCAGAGGAGGGTGGATGTGCTGGAAATGAGATGTTTGAGGATAATATGTGGTGTGAGGTGGTTTGATCGAGTAAGTAACGTAAGGGTAAGAGATTTGTGTGGTAATAAAAAGAGTGTGGTTGAGAGAGCAGAAGAGGGTGTTTTGAAATGGTTTGGTCACATGGAGAGAATGAGTGAGGAAAGATTGACCAAGAGGATATATGTGTCAGAGGTGGAGGGAACGAGGAGAAGTGGGAGACCAAATTGGAGGTGGAAAGATGGAGTGAAAAAGATTTTGAGTGATCGGGGCCTGAACATGCAGGAGGGTGAAAGGAGGGCAAGGAATAGAGTGAATTGGAACGATGTGGTATACCGGGAATCGACGTGCTGCCAATGGATTGAACCAGGGCATATGAAGATCTGGGGTAAACCATGGAAAGTTCTGTGGGGCCTGGATGTGGAAAGGGAGTTGTGGTTTCGGTGCATTGTTACATGACAGTTAGAGACTAGGTGTGAACGAATGTGGCCTTTGTTGTCTTTTCCTAGCGCTACCTCGCGCACATGAGGGGTGAGGGGGTTGTTATTTCATGTGTGGCGGGGTGGCGATGGGAATGAATAAAGGCAGACAGTATGTATTATGTACATGTGTATATATGTATATGTCTGTGTGTATATGTCTCCCGCGTTTGCGAGGTAGCGCAAGGAAACAGACGAAAGAAATGGCCCCCCCCCATACACATGTATATACATACGTCCACACACGCAAATATACATACCTACACAGCTTTCCATGGTTTACCCCAGACGCTTCACATGCCCTGCTTCAATCCACTGACAGCACGTCAACCCCGGTATACCACATCGCTCCAATTCACTCTATTCCTTGCCCTCCTTTCACCCTCCTGCATGTTCAGGCCCCGATCACACAAAATCTTTTTCACTCCATCTTTCCACCTCCAATTTGGTCTCCCTCTTCTCCTTGTTCCCTCCACCTCCGACACATATATCCTCTTGGTCAATCTTTCCTCACTCATCCTCTCCATGTGCCCAAACCACTTCAAAACACCCTCTTCTGCTCTCTCAACCACGCTCTTTTTATTTCCACACATCTCTCTTACCCTTACGTTACTCACTCGATCAAACCACCTCACACCACACATATATATATATATATATATATATATATATATATATATATATATATATATATATATATATATATATATATATATATATATATATATATATATATATACATATATATATCCTGCATTAGCGAGGCAGCGTTAAGTACAGATGATTCGGACTTAGGGGAAAATTCCTTATCTAGACCCCTTCTCTGATTCTTCCGGGAAAGTAAAACAAGAGAGGAGGAATTGCTCCCCCCTCCACCTCTCCCGATCCCATCCCTCTTAGATGCCTTCTACGACACGCAGGAAATACGTCTGCAGTACTCTTTCTCCCCAATTCCCAGTGGTAATAAGTTTGTTGAGTATTCCTAGAAAACTGTATGGGAGGGTATTGATTGAGAGGGTGAAGGCATGTGCAGAGCATTAGATTGGGGAGGAGCAGTGTGGTTTCAGAGGTGGTAGAGGACGTGTGGATCAGGTATTTGCTCTGAAGAATGTGAATAAGAAATATTTAGAAAAACAGATGGATTTGTATGTAGCATTTATGGATCTGGAAAAGGCATATGATAGAGGTGACAGAGATGCTTTGTGGAAGGTCTTAAGAGTGGGAGGTAAGCTGCTAGAGGCGGTGAGAATCTTTTATCAAGGGTGTAAGGCATGTACGTGTACGAATAAGAAGAGAGGAGAATGATTGATTCCCAGTGAAGGTCGGTCTGCGGCAGAGGTGTATGATGTCCCCATGGTTGTTTCATTTGTTTATGGATAAGGGAGGTAAATGTAAGAGTTTTGGAGAGAGGGGCGAGTATGTAGTTTGTTGGGGATGAGAGGGCCTGGGAAGTGAGTCAGTTATTGTTCGCCGATGATACAGAAACTGTATCATCATTAATTATGTGAGAGAAACTGCGGAGGTTGGTGACTGAGTTTGGAAAAGTGTGTTAAAGGAGAAAGTTCAACAGGGTTGAGGGACAAGTTAGTTGGCATGTGAATTTGACTAGAGAAAAATTGGAGGAGGTGAAGAGTTTTAGATATCTAGGAGTGGACTTAGCAGTGAATGGAACCATGGAGGCGGAAGTGAGTCATAGGGTGGCGGGGGGGAAGGGGCGAAGGTTCTGGGAGCGATGTAAAATGAGTGGAAAGAGAGCAAAAATGAGTATGTTTGAAGGAATAGTAGTTCTAACAGTGTTATATGGTTGCGAGGCATGGGGTATAGACAAGGCTGTACGGAGGAGGGTGAATATGTTGGAAATGAAATATCTATGAACAAATTGTTGTGTGAGGTGGTATGATCGAGCAAGTAATGAAAGGATAAGAGAGATGTGTGGTAATAAAAAGAGTGTGATTGAGAGAGCAGAGGAGGGTGTGTTGAAATGGTTTGGACGTATGGAGAGAGTGAGTGAGGATAAAGGGGATATATGTGTCAGAGGTGGAGGGAACAAGGAGAAGCGGTAAACCAAACTGGAGGTGGAAGGATGGAGTGAAAGAGCTTTTGAGCGATTTGGGCCCGAACATGCAGGAAGGTGAAAGACGTGTAAGGAATAGAGTGAATTAGAACGATGTGATATATCGGGGTCGACGTGCTGACAATGGGCTGAATCAGGGCATGTAAAACGTTTGGGGTAAACCATAAAAAGGTCTGTGGTGCCTGGAAGTGGATAAGGAGCTGTGGTTTCGGTGCATTACACGACAGCAAGACTGTGTGTGAAGGAATGTGTCCTTTTATGTCTGCTTTCCTGGCTCAATCCCGCTGAAGCAGAGGGTAGCTGTTTCCTGTGGGCGGAGCGGCGCCATGAATGGATGAACGCAAGTGAATATGAATATGTACATTTATATATATATATATATATATATATATATATATATATATATATATATATATATATATATATATATATATATATATATATATATATATGTATATATTACTGTGTATGTATATGTATGTACGTGTATGGGTGTGTATGTATATTTCTGTATACATGAGTGGATGGGTTTTTCTCCGTCTGTTCCCTGGAGCTAACTCGGTGACCGAGGGTAAGACTGTATTATGGCCAGTACAGGTAATAAGAGTATAGTTACATTTAGAACATTGAGGAGTCTGCTATGATCTTTGTTGTTAGTGTAGCGTCGAAGCTGCAGGTAAACCCATTATAGTGGTCCTGGAGTTGTATGATGTTGTTCATAGTAATGGTAATAACAGTGATAACAATAATGATACTAATAATCACAATAATAGTAATGATCATGATAACACTGTTAATGATAATAATGATAATGATGATACAATAACAGTAATGATAATGGTAACAATAATAATGATAATGATAATAATAATAATGATAGTAATAATAATAATGATAACAATGATAATGATAATGATAATGATAATAATGATAGTAATGATAATAATAATGATAATGAATATAGCAATAAGAATAATGATAGTGATGATAATAATGATAATAATCACAATGATAATAATGATAATAATAATAATGATAATAATAACAATAGTAATAATAATAATGATAATGATAATGATAATAATAATAATAATAATAATAATAATAATAATAATAATAATAATAATGATAATAATGATAATGATAATAGTTATGATAATCATAATAATGATGATAATAGTAATGATAATGACAATGATGATAATAGTAATAATAATAATGATAAGAATGATAATATTAATAATAATGATAATGATAGTAATAATGATAATAATAATGATAATAATAATAATGATAATAATAATAATAATAATAATAATAATAATAATAATAATAATAATAATAATAATAATAATAATAATGATAATAATACTAATGATAATAATAATGGTCATCCTAAGTAATGATGATAATGATGATAATAATAATAGTAATAAAGATGTTAATGATAATAATATCATTATCATAATCACATGAATAATACTATTAGTAGCAACAGTTATAATGATAATGATCATAATAATGATAATGTGTGTATGTGTGTATTTATGTGTGTGTGTGTGTGTGTGTGTGTGTGTGTGTGTGTGTGTGTATGTGTGTGTGTGTGTGTGTGTGTGTATGTGTGTGTGTGTGTGTGTGTGTGTGTGTGTGTGTGTTGTGTGTGTGTGTGTGTGTGTGTGTGTGTGTATGTGTGTGTGTGTGTGTGTGTGTGTGTGTGTGTGTGTGTGTGTGTGTGTGTGTGTGTGTTATGCATGGTTTTGTGCATACCGAAACCCTTCCTGATCTTTTCCCTGGTAATATCATCTACACATGTTTCCTTCTTATTAGTTCTCGCTAAAATTGTTAGAATTCTCCAACGAATTCTGAACTACTTATATGTTTCATCTACATCATCCCTCGTGGTGTTTAATCTATATTTTGATGACTACAGTCAAGGTTGTGTAATATAATCTTGGTTGTTTAATGTTTTAATGGTCAGGGGTATTACGTGAGACGCGAGCCTGGCGCGCGTGGGTACAAAGAGCATTGCTAAATGATGGTAAGACAAAATGGAAATTTCCACAAATGTTGGGTGTTGCAACATGAGAGGAGAGGGACAGAATTGTGGTCTGCTTCTGTATATCCGGTATGAATTATGAAAGTAAATACGAGGGAAAGTTACACTGACACACGAGTGATCTGTTTGATATAATTCTGTTAAGCGTACATTTCGTATATGAAGAGACATTATGATGAGTGGAGCTGTGGGCATTATTTACGCCTCGTATCGTAATTGGTCAACGAATGTTTTCCTCCGCAATTGGCACAAAACACTTCAATTTTATATCTGTATTGCTCGATGCTAATCCCAGTAAGGCTCTGGAAGAAAATTTTCTTTTTTTCATGTTTCTAAGTTCGCCGTTGTATCTCATCGTATTGCAATAATCGAGAAAGCAATTCCCCTGATCCTTGTCGCTGATCATTTGCATATCTTCTGTATATTCTTGAAACCAGCAGCAGCGATGGATATGAATTATTCAGTATTTCCCTCAGCCTGATGAAAACTAATTCCTCATATGTGGCTGTAGGATCCTGCTGCTCCGCTGTAAAGTTTCCGTTCAATAGTACAATTGCCCATGGCGGGGATGTGCTCGCTCTGACCATTATATTATTTACCTTACTTCATTATTTCTATAATATCATCATCTTTCATTCAATCATTTTATTCCTTCTTACATCTTTTGTTGACTATCCTCTAACATCAGTTTATGAAAATGAGAGAGCAGTCCACAGTGGAGTCTGGCGTCTTAAATCTGGTTGCTGTGCATGTCACCACTGTGATCGGCTCATCCAGCCGAGGATTCGCGTCTTGTCATTTGCTATAGTTCTTAAGCCTGCTCGCGTACAATCATGGTCCTGTCGTATGGTACCATAGTCTGATTTTACAGACCATGGTCGGGTCGTATAGGACCATAGTCTAGTCGTACAGGACTATGGTATGGTCGTATAGGAGCACAGTCTGTTCTTACAGGACACGGGTCTGTTCAAATAGGACTATGGAGTGGTCGTTCTCAGTGGTACGGCAATCTGTTTCTCTGCTCTATACACTTTTTTTCTTTGGAGGCTCCAGTCATGAACAACATGAAGGCCGGGCCTTCTTGGAAATATAGTCAGGAGTATAAAAGAGAAACAGAAGAGACAAGGGAAGGAATTTATGAATTTTTGAGAAAGTGAAAAACCTGTCGTTTGAAATATGCCAAGTTCCTGAGAAAGACATGAGAAGGTAGAGCAGTGATCTGTTTCTTGGTAGCACTGTGCAGCCTGGATGTCTACGATGTTGATCATTAACGCCACCACCGAAGTCGCCTCATGGTTCACGGTAGAATCATAGTTTGGGCAAAAGCGCTTTTAGACGAAGCTTGTTCGCTCACGCTAACCTGCTCGTTTACGCTAGTATTGTAGTCTTGTTGTTTCCACAAAATCTAATGCCTTGTCGCTGACGGTAACGTTGTGGTATGATTAACCACGCTACGCTATAGTTTAATTGTGCAGGCTTTTACTGTATGTAACCTGATCGTCTATGCAAGTCAAGTCATCAGTTATTCAATATTTGCCCTATAAATGATTGTTCACGGTAAGACTGTATTGTATTCCCCTAGTTTAACACCTCACTCTACTCATTCACCGCAAGAAGTGTAGCCTGGAAGTTCGCGAAAACACAGTAGTCTAGTTAACTACAGCAACAATATAGTCTGCCTTTTCACACGAACATTATAGTCTGGCTTTCCACGCTAACATCATGGTAATGTGAGTCAGTGGGGCAGGAGCCACACACCGTCACAGTCTCAGGTCTGGTGCTGTAGGTTAGTAGTCAGTGGGGCAGGAGCCACACACCGTCACAGTCTCAGGTCTGATGCTGTAGGTTCAGTAGTCAGTGGGGCAGGAGCCACACAACGTCACAGTCTCAGCTGTGGTGCTGTTCGACCGGTACACAGTCTCTCTTAACTTATAGGCAGAACAAGAGCACACCTTGACTTATCCGTTGACCTTAACGAGAATGAAATGAATTTTACAAGATAGCTCTTCCACGTGTCTGAACTTACTAATGCTTATCGTTTTACTGTAATATTGTACTTAATGACATCTGAGTTATAAAGAACTGGATCTAAAAGGTCGTGCTTCCCATCTCTCTCTCTCTCTCTCTCTCTCTCTCTCTCTCTCCTCTCTCTCTCTCTCTCTCTCTCTCTCTCTCTCTTCTCTCTCTCTCTCTCCTCTCTCTCTCTCTCTCTCTCAGGTAACACTATGTCATTTGGCCTTACCAAACCTTGATGATAGCGTAACTTACTATACTATACATAAGTGACATCCCTCACGACCAGTCCACACTGTGCTGGCGGACAGATTCACACCACGACATCTGGGACACAGGATGTCGCCGTCTGCTGGGGCACGACAGCTGCAGTTTATAGCATGTCAGAATAAGATTCGCTGTTAGTTTTTATGACCACGACATGTTCGTAGGTAGCACGACCAGACGAACTGCTGGTGTCCTTGATTAACCCATACTGGTAGCATGTAGGAGGATGATTCCACGGCAGGTGGCACAGTGGGTCCACGATGTTAGTCTGCGCAACCAGATGCTGTAGCATGTGTGCAGCAAGAGGTGATAAAGTATATGGCTGAGGAGACTGTAAATGAAAGACACTTCTGGTCAGATATTAATTAAAGCAAATACCTGTGAGAGGTTCTAGTACGGTATAACTTGTCTGTGATCTTCTGAGTTACGAGAAAATCAAAACTCGCAGTAAGAAAGATACGGGGTCGTCATGTACTTGCTTGCTAGGCAAATATTGCCATGTTATCAATTTGCTTTTACTTGAAAATTTCATTTCTTGAAAATCATCTCATCAGACGCCAGTCTTATTAACATAAATAAATTATCCGATAAATTAGCTGGCAGATGGTGGTTGGATCCAGATGTACAGCTGGTGATGTAAAGTACAAACACACCTTACATGATCAGACAACATCAAGATAAACAGGTAGTTTACTGCTCATGTCTTGACCCCATGACCCACGTTAGATGACATCATCTATAGTTTTCTGTTCTCTCCCCAAACTACCCTAAATCATTTTTGTGGATGTGAAGATATAAAAAATGAGCAAAAATGTATTACTTCCTAACTTCTGCATACACCACTCTCACCAGGACACCGTGAGGACAAAGATTCACGTGACCAACAACAGTTTTTCAGTTTAAACTTCCTCAGTTCCTTTAATCGTGAACGAGGCAGAGAATGTACAGTCACCGAATTATCTTGTAATCCGTCTCACTCTCTTGGATAACAATAGCAATAGTGATAAACATCTCGTTCCAAAAGATGCTTTATGATGCATATTTTCTTAGATGATTATCTCTCGTTAAAGTTAGTGACGTTCAAAGAATGAATGAGGTGTATGTGAATATTTAATTTGTCAGAAGAGTTATCATATAATATTAACATCTAAATTTCACCTTCTTCCAAAACAAAACAGAAACAAATATATATATATAATATATATATATATATAATATATATAGATATATATATATATATATATATATATATATATATATATATATATATATATATATATATATATATACATATATATATATATATAATATATATATATATATATATATATATATATATATATATATTCTTTTTTTCATACATGATCGCCGTTTCCCGCGTTAACAGGGTACGCAGGAAGGTATAATAGTCTAACAATACTATATGGATGCGAGGCATGGGCTATAGACATGGTGTACGGAGAGGGTGATATGTTGGAAATGAAATATCTATGAACAAATTGTTGTGTGAGGTGGTATGATCGAGCAAGTAATGAAAGGATAAGAGAGATGTGTGGTAATAAAAAGAGTGTGATTGAGAGAGCAGAGGAGGGTGTGTTGAAATGGTTTGGACGTATGGAGAGAGTGAGTGAGGATAAAGGGGATATATGTGTCAGAGGTGGAGGGAACAAGGAGAAGCGGTAAACCAAACTGGAGGTGGAAGGATGGAGTGAAAGAGCTTTTGAGCGATTTGGGCCCGAACATGCAGGAAGGTGAAAGACGTGTAAGGAATAGAGTGAATTAGAACGATGTGATATATCGGGGTCGACGTGCTGACAATGGGCTGAATCAGGGCATGTAAAACGTTTGGGGTAAACCATAAAAAGGTCTGTGGTGCCTGGAAGTGGATAAGGAGCTGTGGTTTCGGTGCATTACACGACAGCAAGACTGTGTGTGAAGGAATGTGTCCTTTTATGTCTGCTTTCCTGGCTCAATCCCGCTGAAGCAGAGGGTAGCTGTTTCCTGTGGGCGGAGCGGCGCCATGAATGGATGAACGCAAGTGAATATGAATATGTACATTTATATATATATATATATATATATATATATATATATATATATATATATATATATATATATATATATATATATATATATATATATATGTATATATTACTGTGTATGTATATGTATGTACGTGTATGGGTGTGTATGTATATTTCTGTATACATGAGTGGATGGGTTTTTCTCCGTCTGTTCCCTGGAGCTAACTCGGTGACCGAGGGTAAGACTGTATTATGGCCAGTACAGGTAATAAGAGTATAGTTACATTAGAACATTGAGGAGTCTGCTATGATCTTTGTTGTTAGTGTAGCGTCGAAGCTGCAGGTAAACCCATTATAGTGGTCCTGGAGTTGTATGATGTTGTTCATAGTAATGGTAATAACAGTGATAACAATAATGATACTAATAATCACAATAATAGTAATGATCATGATAACACTGTTAATGATAATAATGATAATGATGATACAATAACAGTAATGATAATGGTAACAATAATAATGATAATGATAATAATAATAATGATAGTAATAATAATAATGATAACAATGATAATGATAATGATAATGATAATAATGATAGTAATGATAATAATAATGATAATGAATATAGCAATAAGAATAATGATAGTGATGATAATAATGATAATAATCACAATGATAATAATGATAATAATAATAATGATAATAATAACAATAGTAATAATAATAATGATAATGATAATGATAATAATAATAATAATAATAATAATAATAATAATAATAATAATAATGATAATAATGATAATGATAATAGTTATGATAATCATAATAATGATGATAATAGTAATGATAATGACAATGATGATAATAGTAATAATAATAATGATAAGAATGATAATATTAATAATAATGATAATGATAGTAATAATGATAATAATAATGATAATAATAATAATGATAATAATAATAATAATAATAATAATAATAATAATAATAATAATAATAATAATAATAATAATAATAATGATAATAATACTAATGATAATAATAATGGTCATCCTAATAATGATGATAATGATGATAATAATAATAGTAATAAAGATGTTAATGATAATAATATCATTATTATAATCACATGAATAATACTATTAGTAGCAACAGTTATAATGATAATGATCATAATAATGATAATGTGTGTATGTGTGTATTTATGTGTGTGTGTGTGTGTGTGTGTGTGTGTGTGTGTGTGTGTGTGTATGTGTGTGTGTGTGTGTGTGTGTGTATGTGTGTGTGTGTGTGTGTGTGTGTGTGTGTGTGTGTGTGTGTGTGTGTGTGTGTGTGTGTGTGTGTGTGTGTGTGTGTGTGTGTGTGTGTGTGTGTGTGTGTGTGTGTGTGTGTGTGTGTGTGTGTGTGTTATGCATGGTTTTGTGCATACCGAAACCCTTCCTGATCTTTTCCCTGGTAATATCATCTACACATGTTTCCTTCTGAACGCTGGCTTCTTATTAGTTCTCGCTAAAATTGTTAGAATTCTCCAACGAATTCTGAACTACTTATATGTTTCATCTACATCATCCCTCGTGGTGTTTAATCTATATTTTGATGACTACAGTCAAGGTTGTGTAATGTAATCTTGGTTGTTTAATGTTTTAATGGTCAGGGGTATTACGTGAGACGCGAGCCTGGCGCGCGTGGGTACAAAGAGCATTGCTAAATGATGGTAAGACAAAATGGAAATTTCCACAAATGTTGGGTGTTGCAACATGAGAGGAGAGGGACAGAATTGTGGTCTGCTTCTGTATATCCGGTATGAATTATGAAAGTAAATACGAGGGAAAGTTACACTGACACACGAGTGATCTGTTTGATATAATTCTGTTAAGCGTACATTTCGTATATGAAGAGACATTATGATGAGTGGAGCTGTGGGCATTATTTACGCCTCGTATCGTAATTGGTCAACGAATGTTTTCCTCCGCAATTGGCACAAAACACTTCAATTTTATATCTGTATTGCTCGATGCTAATCCCAGTAAGGCTCTGGAAGAAAATTTTCTTTTTTTCATGTTTCTAAGTTCGCCGTTGTATCTCATCGTATTGCAATAATCGAGAAAGCAATTCCCCTGATCCTTGTCGCTGATCATTTGCATATCTTCTGTATATTCTTGAAACCAGCAGCAGCGATGGATATGAATTATTCAGTATTTCCCTCAGCCTGATGAAAACTAATTCCTCATATGTGGCTGTAGGATCCTGCTGCTCCGCTGTAAAGTTTCCGTTCAATAGTACAATTGCCCATGGCGGGGATGTGCTCGCTCTGACCATTATATTATTTACCTTACTTCATTATTTCTATAATATCATCATCTTTCATTCAATCATTTTATTCCTTCTTACATCTTTTGTTGACTATCCTCTAACATCAGTTTATGAAAATGAGAGAGCAGTCCACAGTGGAGTCTGGCGTCTTAAATCTGGTTGCTGTGCATGTCACCACTGTGATCGGCTCATCCAGCCGAGGATTCGCGTCTTGTCATTTGCTATAGTTCTTAAGCCTGCTCGCGTACAATCATGGTCCTGTCGTATGGTACCATAGTCTGATTTTACAGACCATGGTCGGGTCGTATAGGACCATAGTCTAGTCGTACAGGACTATGGTATGGTCGTATAGGAGCACAGTCTGTTCTTACAGGACACGGGTCTGTTCAAATAGGACTATGGAGTGGTCGTTCTCAGTGGTACGGCAATCTGTTTCTCTGCTCTATACACTTTTTTTCTTTGGAGGCTCCAGTCATGAACAACATGAAGGCCGGGCCTTCTTGGAAATATAGTCAGGAGTATAAAAGAGAAACAGAAGAGACAAGGGAAGGAATTTATGAATTTTTGAGAAAGTGAAAAACCTGTCGTTTGAAATATGCCAAGTTCCTGAGAAAGACATGAGAAGGTAGAGCAGTGATCTGTTTCTTGGTAGCACTGTGCAGCCTGGATGTCTACGATGTTGATCATTAACGCCACCACCGAAGTCGCCTCATGGTTCACGGTAGAATCATAGTTTGGGCAAAAGCGCTTTTAGACGAAGCTTGTTCGCTCACGCTAACCTGCTCGTTTACGCTAGTATTGTAGTCCTGTTGTTTCCACAAAATCTAATGCCTTGTCGCTGACGGTAACGTTGTGGTATGATTAACCACGCTACGCTATAGTTTAATTGTGCAGGCTTTTACTGTATGTAACCTGATCGTCTATGCAAGTCAAGTCATCAGTTATTCAATATTTGCCCTATAAATGATTGTTCACGGTAAGACTGTATTGTATTCCCCTAGTTTAACACCTCACTCTACTCATTCACCGCAAGAAGTGTAGCCTGGAAGTTCGCGAAAACACAGTAGTCTAGTTAACTACAGCAACAATATAGTCTGCCTTTTCACACGAACATTATAGTCTGGCTTTCCACGCTAACATCATGGTAATGTGAGTCAGTGGGGCAGGAGCCACACACCGTCACAGTCTCAGGTCTGGTGCTGTAGGTTTAGTAGTCAGTGGGGCAGGAGCCACACACCGTCACAGTCTCAGGTCTGATGCTGTAGGTTCAGTAGTCAGTGGGGCAGGAGCCACACACCGTCACAGTCTCAGCTGTGGTGCTGTTCGACCGGTACACAGTCTCTCTTAACTTATAGGCAGAACAAGAGCACACCTTGACTTATCCGTTGACCTTAACGAGAATGAAATGAATTTTACAAGATAGCTCTTCCACGTGTCTGAACTTACTAATGCTTATCGTTTTACTGTAATATTGTACTTAATGACATCTGAGTTATAAAGAACTGGATCTAAAAGGTCGTGCTTCCCATCTCTCTCTCTCTCTCTCTCTCTCTCTCTCTCTCTCTCTCTCTCTCTCTCTCTCTCTCTCTCTCTCTCTCTCTCTCTCTCTCTCTCTCTCTCCCTCTCTCTCTCTCTCTCTCTCAGGTAACACTATGTTATTTGGCCTTACCAAACCTTGATGATAGCGTAACTTACTATACTATACATAAGTGACATCCCTCACGACCAGTCCACACTGTGCTGGCGGACAGATTCACACCACGACATCTGGGACACAGGATGTCGCCGTCTGCTGGGGCACGACAGCTGCAGTTTATAGCATGTCAGAATAAGATTCGCTGTTAGTTTTTATGACCACGACATGTTCGTAGGTAGCACGACCAGACGAACTGCTGGTGTCCTTGATTAACCCATACTGGTAGCATGTAGGAGGATGATTCCACGGCAGGTGGCACAGTGGGTCCACGATGTTAGTCTGCGCAACCAGATGCTGTAGCATGTGTGCAGCAAGAGGTGATAAAGTATATGGCTGAGGAGACTGTAAATGAAAGACACTTCTGGTCAGATATTAATTAAAGCAAATACCTGTGAGAGGTTCTAGTACGGTATAACTTGTCTGTGATCTTCTGAGTTACGAGAAAATCAAAACTCGCAGTAAGAAAGATACGGGGTCGTCATGTACTTGCTTGCTAGGCAAATATTGCCATGTTATCAATTTGCTTTTACTTGAAAATTTCATTTCTTGAAAATCATCTCATCAGACGCCAGTCTTATTAACATAAATAAATTATCCGATAAATTAGCTGGCAGATGGTGGTTGGATCCAGATGTACAGCTGGTGATGTAAAGTACAAACACACCTTACATGATCAGACAACATCAAGATAAACAGGTAGTTTACTGCTCATGTCTTGACCCCATGACCCACGTTAGATGACATCATCTATAGTTTTCTGTTCTCTCCCCAAACTACCCTAAATCATTTTTGTGGATGTGAAGATATAAAAAATGAGCAAAAATGTATTACTTCCTAACTTCTGCATACACCACTCTCACGAGGACACCGTTACAAAGATTCACGTGACCAACAACAGTTTTTCAGTTTAAACTTCCTCAGTTCCTTTAATCGTGAACGAGGCAGAGAATGTACAGTCACCGAATTATCTTGTAATCCGTCTCACTCTCTTGGATAACAATAGCAATAGTGATAAACATCTCGTTCCAAAAGATGCTTTATGATGCATATTTTCTTAGATGATTATCTCTCGTTAAAGTTAGTGACGTTCAAAGAATGAATGAGGTGTATGTGAATATTTAATTTGTCAGAAGAGTTATCATATAATATTAACATCTAAATTTCACCTTCTTCCAAAACAAAACAGAAACAAATATATATATATATATATATATATATATATATATATATATATATATATATATATATTCTTTTTTTCATACATGATCGCCGTTTCCCGCGTTAACAGAGTGAATGGTTCCAGGTGAAGGTCGATATGCGGCAGGGGTGTGTGATGTCACCATGTCTGTTTAATTTGTTTATGAGGGAGGTAAATGCGAGAGTGTTGGAAAGAGGGGCGAGTATGCAGTGGGAAGTGAGTCAGCTGTTTGTTGGTGATACAGCTTTGGTGGCTGACTCGTGTGATAAACTGCAAATGTTGTCCACTGTGTTTGGAAGAGTATGCAAGAGGATGAAGTGACATTAAACGTGAGCAAAAACAGGATTATTAGACTCAGAAGGGTTCAGGGATAGGTTAGTTGTGGTATGAGTTTGAATGGAGAAAAATGGCAAAACGTGAAGTGTTTAGATATCTGGGAACGGACACGGCAGCGAATGGAACCATGGAAACGGAGATGTCTCAGCGTGGAGGGCGGGCAAAGGTTCTGGGTGCATTGAAGAATATGTGTAGAGAGAGAGATCGTTATCTGGGAGAGAAAAATGGGTACGCAGGAAGGTATAATAGTCTCAACAATACTATATGGATGCGAGGCATGGCCTATAGATATGGTTGTGCGGACGAGGGTGTATGTGTTGGAAATGAAATATTTGAGTACAATATGAGGTGTGAGGTGGCTTCGAGTAATTAATAAAAGGGTAAGTGAGATTTACAGTGATAAAATGGGTGTGATTTAGAGAGCTGATGAGTGTGCGCTTCACTGTTTTGGACAAATGGAAAGAATGAGGAAGTAAGGTTGAAAGAGAGGATATACGTGTCAAAAGTGGAGGGAACAAGGAGGGAGGTACCAAACTGAGGCTGGTAGGATGGAATGAAAAAGATTTTGAGTGATCGGGCCCTGAACACGCAGCAGGGTGAAAGGTGTGCATAGGATAGAGTAAATTTAAAACATGGATATACAAGGGTCGACGTGCTGTCAATGGACTGAACCAATGCATGTGAAGCGGCCGGGGTAAACCATGGAAAGATCTATGGGGCCTGCCCGTGGATAGGCAGCTGTGTTTATGTGTATTCCGCATGACAGCTAGAGTATGGATATATATACATATATGAGAAAACTTTATGCAGGATAACAGAAGTTCAGAGAATACAATATGGGCAGGAAAGGAGTAACTGGGTAACATTAAATGGTGAATACTTCAGATGACATGATGTACAGATACATAAGATAGTTGCTAATACTGATAAACATATAGTGTCATTAATATGAAAAAATAGGGTAGAGAATGAATAGATAGGAAAAGAAAGATACAGCTGATAAATAGAAAATTACTAAGAAAAGAAGTAAGAACTACTTTTCTATCCATTACTTGTAAATCCGCTCCTATTCAACTGGTGTGGCTAACGTGCAGACAGGAACTTACCGCAAGATTGATTTTGCAGAACTTACGTATGTCTGTAGCACATAAACTGGCAAGGCTGAAGTCCAGTTAGTGAAGACTTGCGTGGCAGAGTGTGAGGATTCAGGGGAATGAATAGTGTGATTTGAAACAAAAGAGAAAGAAGCATTAAGTTTTGAATGGATACCGTGAAGGTGATCTAGTGACATTTTCTTCCACACCTTTTCAAAGATATTTTCGCCACATGAAATATGTTTAAAAAAAGGACGCAAAAGATTTCATTTCATATTTTCGTATTAAGTGAAGCTTTGTTGTCAGACTTACAATTTGTTGCTTTGATGATACTGAAGTTTCCCAGATAACGCTAAAGATAACGTCATCTCCATATACGCATCTTATCCTACATTGACTTTCAAAGTAATGATAATGACTAACTCTAAGATGCTCCTGCTAGGCATTTATTCCAACTGATTATGAGAATATGGTTTACCTTTGGTTAAATTCCAGACTCGCATTATGATCAAAACGGGTCTAAAACAAAATTTCTGGAAGAGAAAAGTTGCGAAGTAAACTTGATCTTTGTCACTACTGAAAAATCTTTTGCACTTTTTAAGATATCTCAATAAAATCATAAAATTTATAGACACGCGAAGGTCAGGAGGTCACCTTTCCTCTTCAGATGTTCGTCAGGGAATAACTCTCCTCGGTTCAGAAGATTCTCTCTCGGGATACAACTCCTGCCTGCACACGGGATGACCAGCTTGCAGTGAAGTTTCGCAGTTTGTCGATGAAGGATTGTCTTGAGTTGGCCAGGTTAAGACAGATAAGGACGTGTCGAGATATGTAAGAAGCGTAAGTGCTAAAGTTTAGCAGTTATCTGAGGTTGAAAAATTGTCTTGAGATGACTAGGTTAAAACTGATAAGGATTTGTTGGCATAAGTAACAGATCTCAGTGGTAAAGTTTAGCATTATATTGAAGATGAAGACTCGTCTTGACCAAGTCAGGAGCAGCACTGATGTATCATCGTAAGTAAGATACTTACTTAGTGCAGTTTCATTTCAAATAAATGGCACCACAGTAAAACGGAAGAAATGCTTAAAAACTTCAATATGTACAGAATATGAAGATCACGTTAATGTCGCTGGAAAAGATGGTGGTGATGAGGAATCGTGTTTAAGGTCGACCAAAAGTGAGTGAAAAGCATCGTTATGGTAATTAGTGTCTTGTAAGGTTCCTGTTGTAGAATGTAGCACCGATAACATGCTAACCGAGCTAACCACTATATCAGTTAACACAGGTTATGAATAGTGATTATCAGAGTAATAAATAAAGTGAATCTTTAAAAATGCTCAATGTAACTAATGAATTACTAAGAGGGATTTAAACATGGAACTACTGATCGTAATAAGAAAGATTTCCACTTCAGGGAAACAGAGGAAGAATAAGTATCTTGTTGAGAGAGAGAGAGAGAGAGAGAGAGAGAGAGAGAGAGAGAGAGAGAGAGAGAGAGAGAGAGAGAGAGAGAGAGAGAGGAATAAGTACTCTAAGGTTCTATGCTTTTCAAGTCGAGAGAAACAAGACTCAACTTTTCCTTGATAACATCTATCCTCATCTACGTACTTTATCATGAAAGTTTAATAAGCTAACACAAGAGTGGAATTGTTCTCACTTCACAATGCACGAGACGCGGGTTCGAAAATGATCCAGACGGTGTTGGCGGGTAGAATGAAAACAGGGCAATCACGTCAAGTCCCTAGACTTGTTAAACCTTCCTGGCCTGGCAGATTGCCACCCCGGGACAGTGGGAGACAGCGTAAAGATGCTGGCATTTTATCGCTTTCACTGAATGTTCCTTTTGATAACATATGGCTTACTTGTGTTTAGAGGAACCAATCTGGAGAGTCGCAGGAGGATGTAAACACTGGGGAGGAAGGTGTTAACGTTGATGCAGGTCCACAGACATGTTAACTCTAGTGATACTCCCATATATTTCCAAAGGCAATGCACGGAGAAGGTTCATTCCTGGTACAAGCTTATGACTCAGAGTCAAATCGTCGCGCACTGGGTCACTGAGACTACTATTCTTAACAGCGTGAAAACCAGCAATCCGCTTCAGTGTGCATCAGACTACCTCTAGTGAAGGATGTCTTTTCTTTATTCATGCTGCTACTTAATTTTGGGAATTTCACTTCTTGGCGCTGAATTTCTTCCATCAATTCCTCAAGCTGGTTAGCTCTTACCTTTCTAAGGAGGACAAAGCCCATTTTCTTGCCTGGCAGCGAGAAAATGTAGACACACGTGAGGTATCTAGGCTCACTGGGCGCTCAGAACGCTCGATCAGGAGGCTACTTGCCAGCACTCTCGGCCTCCCTGGCAACGTCATCCCACTACCAAGACCTGTCCCTGATCGCCCAAGGAACAGTTTTAGATCTATAAATAGCTTCCTAAGACGAGAAGTGAGAGGGTGAGGAAGCCGAAGGATGCTAGCCGGTATTACTCTCTTTTCACAGTGGACGATGAAATACCCAAACAACGTAATGAACTGAAATTGCTTTAGTGGTGCGAGAGGTAGAAGGTTTCACTTCTTACCAAATTACTCTATAATTAATAGAGAGCAGCACATTGAGGTACTTGAGGTGTGTGAGCACTTTATGCAGATTAGTGGCCCTCGCCAGAAGGCTAGAAAAGTGATCAATTGGTTATCAGAGAAACATATTCAACAGCTGGAGTGGTCTGGGAACTTCCCAGACCTTAACCCGATCAAGACCTGCTGGAACCAGATAAAAGTCAAGCTTGCTTAATCCAACACCTCATCGGTGTCTCGCCTCATTCAAGAAATCAAGACCCTATGGACCCAAAACATGGATCTAGAGTTCTTCAGGAAAACTTTTCAGTTCCATGACCAGACCTCTGCAGATGGTAATAAAGGCCAAATGAGAGATGCCAATGTGCTAAGATGTAAGCGTGACTTTGCCTATCAAAATACATGGAGACGAACAAGTTTGATCATTTTTGACACTAAAATGTAAGGTTTGAAATGGCTATGTGTACAGACCAAGCACAATAATGGTACTCGAGGAACGTGTAGATAACTGTGGAAGGTTTATGATGAACTGATAGAATGAAAGACATGAATATCTCTTGGCATGGATTTAACATCTCATAGGTGTAGGGCGATAAACGTTAAAGCAAATGAGAGAGTTGGAAAGAAATTTTGAGCTCAAACTAATATTCGTGATGAGAGTTGCTGTGTCGATAGGTGAAGCTCACACTCAATACTGAGATTTATTTTTTTATACAAGAAAGATTAAACCCTCACCATTTACTATGATAAGGTATTTACTAAGAAAGAGATTGAATAAGGACTTAACGTTACCATGAAGCTCTTAAGATTGCATCTGCATGATGATTAGAAAGAAAAAGCAAGTGTGCTAGGGAAAGAAAGTGGACTGTTAACTTAATCTGTTAACACCAAGCACCAATTACAGTACTAGTAATAAACCTGTGTGAGTTTTATGCTGGTTGCACCAGTCACACAGTACTGTTCGTCTCACGCTGCGTTTGCTCCTGCCTCATTACTGCTAATATACTGCAGTAGCGTCAGTTTGCTCTGATGCTTACGTCTATCAATGGCGCTTATGATGTGATGACGACAGATGCACCATGTTACCACCAGTCAAAGATCTAGGAGTATGAAGAAGTTGGTGACACATTATGTTTGCACCTCCCAGAACAATGATTATATCATGAAATCAGATTCACATCACATGTGCACTAACGTCAGGTACTTTCAGTTTATATGAGAGAGAGAGAGAGAGAGAGAGAGAGAGAGAGAGAGAGAGAGAGAGAGAGAGAGAGAGAGAGAGAGAGAGAGAGAGAGAGAGAGAGAGAGAGAGAGAGAGAGAGAGAGAGAGAGAGAGAGAGAGAGAGAGAGGGGGGGAGGAGGAGGGAGGGAGGAGAGAGAGAGAGAGAGAGAGAGAGAGAGAGAGAGAGAGAGAGAGAGAGAGAGAGAGAGAGAGAGAGAGAGAGAGAGAGCACAGGATATCGATTTCAGCTGGAGGTTATCCCGCATGCCAAGAGAAAGACTGCTGGTTGCCGAGTTGGCAACAGCGACAGGGTTAAGGTTGCTCGTCGACCTGTTGTAACAGTGGTGAGGCCAGAACTGTTGACCCCCGTGTTGGTCAGGGCTGATGATGGCCTGCTGTTTGTTAGAAATGACGCTGTCAGCATGACTGCTGGCTGGCCGAGGTGTCGGTTGCAGTGCCAGAGTTAGGACTATTGACCAGTGTGTTGGAAGTCGTGGCTGACAGTGGCAGAGAGCTTTTTGTAACCATGGGAAGAGTCAAGCCTGAGTCACTCCTGCACTTTGACACTTAACGCCTAACTGATGCAGGACTACACCAAAATCTCCTTTATATAGCGGAGTTTGATAGATAGATATTGTTCTGATATGGATCATACAACAATGAAATCTTTGCTATTATCACAACTTGTTACATTCCTCACATCTCTCCAACTGTTAACCAAATAAAGGAGACGCAGTTTGTCGGATATTGACAGCAGCCAGAAATCGTCAGGAGGGATGGTGACGCACCACTGGAAATGCATGATCACTACATGACGAGGAAACGATCAGATGTAAGTTGAATCCATGTTCATCGGGAAATATTCTGTAACTTTACAAGGACATATGGAGAATATCACCACGACATCTGAACAAATACCAGTCGGTTTTATATATCTATCTATCTATCTATATAAACATATATATATATATATATATATATATATATATATATATATATATATATATATATATATATATATATATATATATATATATATATATATATATATATATATATATATACATATATATATATATATATATATATATATATATATATATATATATATATATATATATATATATATATATATATATATATATATATATTATATATTATATATATATATATATATATATATATATATATATATATATATATATATATATATATATATATATATATATATATATATATTATATATATATATATATATATATTACTAAAACGTGGTAATATATAGTACAGGAAGGAAAGTTGTGGTAGTGATGTTAGTTATTACCACATATAACTCTGGCCTTGGATAATTGAGAGAGAGAGAGAGAGAGAGAGAGAGAGAGAGAGAGAGAGAGAGAGAGAGAGAGAGAGAGAGAGAGAGAGAGAGAGAGAGAGAGATAGTATCTATTAATACATATTCATTACTAAGTACGAAACGTCTCTTCATTACATCCACCGAAATAATAAGAGATAAAAATTCTTGATGAGATTTGAGCTTCACACAACATTCATCAAGCGGACGGGTGCTAAAAATACACACAGTTTAATTACTTGAAATAAAAATATTTTGATGGGAAAAGTTTCCTGTAAAATGTCCGGATCTTTTATTTCCATAAGTCTTCCCTGGTGACGGTCGTTATGGTCATACTGGCATAAGTCTCTCTTCCAAGCATTAACATAATGTGAAGCCCTCCCTACTTCCCATGTATCGTTAGTCATGATGATAATTATCTAAATTAACAATTAACACTAAATGTACCAACACATAATGGAACAACATTAGCTCTATAACTTGTAGGGAAGGTATACACGAATCCTGCTTTCTTTATGGTAATGGTTAGGTCAGCAGCTGATGCTGTGGTTGACAGCCATGCATACACACACACACACACACATATATATTGTATATATATATATATATATATATATATATATATATATATATATATATATATATATATATATATACATCATATACACACATATACACAGACACTTCCTTATCCCATCCTCGCCAAGTCAACATCTACATTCACAGTATACATACTCTCCTCTATAAACACATCTTTCACACTCGCATTCCTTCACTTTTTCCTCTCCTAAAAGTCATTCTATTTTCAGAAATAAAGCTGCCGTAGCGAGAATGGCTGAAAAAAGAAAAAGAAAATCCGTTTAAAAACTATTTGTCAAAGTGCATTAGATATTTTTCCGGTTCATTTCTTTTTTCTTTGCATGGTGGGCTTTCTAAAAAAATTTTCTTTTTATGAAAAAATTCTTTGAGGAAATATAGAAGAATATGTCAGCCCAAACTTTCAGGACCAGGTCGGCTTTTTGCAAATATTTTTCTTTTTTCAAACGAGGTCAGTTCATATCCTTTCACGCTGCCTCTTGTATGGGTCACCCACCGTCAGCTATAGTTCTGAACTGCCTCAGTATTTGTGTATGCCCGATCTGTGAACAAGGTGAAGCCGTATGTCGACATGCCACACCCCTTCACTATCTTCACTATATTGTTTCTCTCTACCTTCTATGAAAATTACATGATATACTGTTTACACGCCTTACCCGGACCCTTACTGCATACTTGCCTTACCCCTACCCTTACTGTATACACGCCTTATCCGGACCCTTTCTGCATACACGCCTTACCCGGACCCTTACTGTATACACGCCTTATCCGGAACCTTACTGCATACACACCTTACCCAGGCCTTTACTACATACACGCCCTATCCGGACCCTTACTGTATACACGCCATACTGTACGCACGCCTCGCCCGGACCTAACACCATGTTGGTTTGAACTATGTGCCTTCTACTTTCGCTCTTGCATTACAAGCTCACTTTTCACTCTCACAAAGCTAAGTGAAGGAGTGATATGAAAACTGATCAAGTTTCAGTGGGCTAAAAGGGAATTCTTGTTTTATTTCATTCCAGCTTTACCAGTCTGTTTACGTTCCGGTACAACCCTTGAGGCTTATTCAACCACGCACAACCCTCACCACACATCCCTCCTCTCGCTGAAGTTTATATTTCAAATCAATTCAACAAACTTCCCTTCGTTAGTGTTTACGTTTATCATCCTCTCCATTACAATATCCTGAAGTAGCTTCAACGACTGACTAATTAACCCAGAGCCACTCCCTCTGAAGAGTGTTTCCTGAATTAATTATCAGTTGCCTTTCAAAACCATCCAGACATATTCGACTGCACTCAAGTTAGACCTGATCTCTCCCACAGTTTTATATAATGAAAACCCAACAGCTACGGAGATATTATGAATCACTGGCTCAACCTCGTCGCACTCACTCATCTTTTTCGTGGCAACGGAAGTATACTATGCCTTCCATCGGTTCTTGACACCATATGCCTCACCGACTCTCCTGGTACCTATCACCAGACCTCTTATACATCCGTTGGTACCTAACACCATATGTCAGCACATTCATCCCTTCCAGCAGACATTTCACTTACTCCTCCTATGGTTCTGACACTCATTTTCCACTTCCTTTTTGCCTCTTTTACCGGCCTTTACATTTCCCCACACCTTGTGCTTTCTTAGTACATTCCACATTACTTCCTTTTTCGGATTAATCTTAGTTGTTTGGTAAGATTATAACAGTTTTTGATATATTCTCTTGCTTTTCCAGCCTGACTAATCATCTACATTATCAAGATCTGGCTACATGCTTAAGTGTAATGTTTCTAACTCTTCTCGTACTTTATTCATATTTAATTTCACCTTATTTTTTTCTCTTACAGTTTCAGGTACATCTTATTCCTTATTCCTGATAATTCTTCAAAACTTTGCATCCCTTAAGTACGATGATAAGGTCAGCGTAAACATCCAGTCCTGCAACACAGCGATATACTTCATTATCTTCAGATATGTTATAGTAAAGAATTTCGGAAACACGTCGCCGCCTGGCGTCAAAACATCCCCATTTACCTGGTCGCCTACAGAAACTTTAACATATTCCTTCTGCAGAAGCGCTTTCCTTATCTCACTCCTAACTTTCCTCGGACGCTGACGCAAATATTCTGTTATCATACTGAACAAGAGTGCATGGTTTGCTCCGTCATCATCAGCAAGACATAACTCCATATTGAAGGAAACTTTTGCCATTCATATCTTTAAACTTTTTTCTTAAATAATATTAGATTTTTAGCTTGTTTTATGTTACCTGGTAATATTCTTGTTTTCACTAAACAATGTGCCCAGCATTTACTTCTGCAGCCTCATCCACTTTTGTAAGGCTCTTACCGTCTCACTGGCTGGACATTTTAACCAACTTATGTCTGCCTGTTCGTCCTCTCTTAGCCTCTGCACGAGCTTCCACAAGTTACACCAACAGCAAACGCAAATGTTACTTTCCCTTAAGTGCTTTACATTATCTATAATCCTTTCGAACTCTCAGTTGATATCTTTGCATGCAATATTATAATTCCGGCAACCTGTTTCATTTCACTGGAGCCAACTATCATAATAAATTTCATACGCTTTCGTTTTATCATTTTTTGTAAACAACATCAGTACCTGTAACTTTCAAAGATCTTTAAACGGTCATTTGTTAAGTTAGAGACTGAAGAAAGCATACAAATGTAAAGGGATCATGAACTTATAGAAATTGATAATAGGGACAGTTCTAAAACAAAACACACATACTGTACATGTCTGTTGCCCAGCCAGCATCACTACGTTTGTCCAGTATACTAAAGACTGAGACTGGAAGAAGACAACCAGAGTTATGTATATGCATATAAAGGTCCACACAAACACACACACAGTACAAGAAGTTCTCCCATGAAGTAGCCACGATCTACACACCAATGGGCATGGTGAGGCGTGGTGGGGCGTGGTGGGGCGTGGTGGGGGCTTAGTAATGATGTGTTAAAAGGAGGTATGTCTTTCTTCCGTTAGTAACAAATTTGTGTTCGCGCAGCACTAGCATCCAGCTCCCTATACAGATATACACTTGTTAGTTATTTCCACCAGTCTATCATGAGATACACGCTTTAAAGAAGTCTTATCATCTCACATAACTAGAACAACTGAAACACTAAGGATGATTTCCTTGGACTTGAATTTTTCTGTGTTATGCCTCTCAATTGAATGGAACATACTTGTCATCAACCATTTTGGGTTCCGGGGCTCCAATCTCTCATTTAGACCATCCACTTCCTATAGGAGCCTTCAATGTAAGGTTTGCTTTGTGCCTTGAACCATATCGAAGACAGAAACTGGTATTTGAAGACAATTCTTGAATGCATCCTCTGTTGCTGAACGAATTGTTCTTGTTCTATCTGTTGTGGAAACCAAAGAAAACCACATTTGATTAAGAAAGCTGCAGTTTACACTCAACCTTCTATTCAAGAATGGCACAGACAACTTGGCCAGCGATGTGGTGCCAGCGAATAAGACAAATCAATCGGGAAGAGCTTCCACGAAGAGGTGATATGCTCCACCGGAGTGTCGTACATTGTATTTGTCGTGTCATGTCTAGTTAGTGTTTGCACTGCTGTCAAACACTGACACATCTGCTCAGCCAAAGTTTCTGTTATGATGTAAACAGGATTGGATCGTTTACAAGTAACCATTTGCTCAAGCTAAGCTTCGCATGCATATATATTCCAGTAGTAATGCATAGCTGATATGACATCTTTAGCATGACACTGCACAATGATTTTTGAGTTGGGTGTTTTCACGAGTTAATCATGACCTTTTAAGAAAGGGAAATGTTCAGTATGCTTCGGAACTTCAGTTTTCACAGTCATTTTTCGGTAATTGTCCGATAACACTTTCCTACTGAATATTGTAATTTACTCAAATTTATGAATATGTTAATTAGGCAATTCTCAAAAGTGATATAGATGGGTTGCTCTTTACACTCTTGTCATTATAATAACAGTATAGCTTCTGTGTAATAAAAATAGTAATTATGATATTTTTGAGGGGGAGATGGGATTTGAGTAATTAGTATAACTTTTGGTTTGTATGGAAACAAGATTTATACCAGAGGATAGTTTAGTTATCTTTTCACCTGCAGGTATTTCTGGGAAAGAGGGATCATGCATTGTAAAAAGTGGGGAAATAGGCGCTTTTGAAATATTTTAACTTTCTGTATGATTTTTGTATCTTATGATAATTATTTCATAAACCCTTCAAGAATATGTAGTTTAGGAACTCAACATATACGATATCAAAAGTGAGTCACACTCACCCTACTCATCGCTTTGTTATCATTATCATGTGTCTCTGTGGAACACGACAGAGATGTGATGGCTTTATCTCTGATATGGGTATGATCATTCTCGACGGCATTATGAATGGCAACTATGAAAGCTTACTGTACAAGCACACAACACACAGTTTCCGGAAAATGCAACCATATATTTCGGACTCACGCTAATGATCTGGAACGATTGATTATCTTTCACTTCGCTATAGAAGAGGTAACTCCTTCCATAAGGCCGTCTCAGATACTGACCACAGACATGACATGAGATGAACTCTGCCCGGAGGTGTGGCCGATTTGCTGGAACCTTCCTGCCTTCGGCAACTTTCTTAAGCATGAGAAAGATCTTGAATTGTAGTGGTGATTCCAGAGCAAATCATTGAGCTTGCTGTACCGTAAGACGTTACGACTAAAGCATTTGTCTCTTTTCTAGTTTCCATTCTGGCTTCCTTCCCCTGACAGAAAAGTTCCTAACAGAATGAAACTGCTAAAGGTATCATGATTTACTATATATATATATATATATATATATATATATATATATATATATATATATATATATATATATATATATTTATCTATTTATTTATTTTGCTTTGTCGCTGTCTCCCGCGCTTGCGAGGTAGCGCAAGGAAACAGACGAAAGAAATGGCCCAACCCACCCCCATATACATGTGTATACATACACGTCCACACACGCAAATATACATACCTATACATCTCAATGTACACATATACATACACACACACAGACATATACATATATACACATGTACATAATTCATACTGTCTCCCTTATTTATTCCCATCGCCACCTCGCCACACATGGAATAACATCCACCTCCCCCCTCATGTGTGTGAGGTAGCGCTAGGAAAAGACAACAAAGGCCCCATTCGTTCACACTCAGCCTCTAGCTGTCATGTAATAATGCCCGAAACCACAGCTCCCTTTCCACATCCAGGTCCCACAGAACTTTCCATGGTTTACCCCAGACGCTTCACATGCCCTGATTCAATCCATTGACAACACATCGACCCCGGTATACCACATCGATCCAATTCACTCTATTCCTTGCCCGCCTTTCACCCTCCTGCATGTTCAGGCCCCGATCACTCAAAATCTTTTCACTTAATCTTTCCACGTCCAATTTGGTCTACCACTTCTCCTCGTTCCCTCCACCTCCGACACATATATCCTCTTGGTCGATCTTTCCTTGCTCATTCTCTCCATATATATATATATATATATATATATATATATATATATATATATATATATATATATATATATATATATATATATATATATATATATATATATATATATATATATATATATTCCTAACATTTTGAGATCAACATCTTGTAGGAAGCATAAATAAAATCTTATCCAAATGTTAGTGTCTCATACAAAGTAACAATCATATTTTATACAGTGAAGAAATATTGAATTTTTAATGTCCAGAGGAAAATTCATTCCGAAGGAAGAAAGATAAGTGGCTGTGCCAGGTCTTGGAACAATAAATTTTGTGCTGCTGCTCTGGATGTATTGCGCAAAAATAGCTTGTGACATTTTATCAGGAGGATATTTCTCTCTGTAGCCTGAAATTTGGAAAGAGAATGGAAAAAGACGATATAAGGTACGAAGGATCACTGTAAACAAGAAGAGAATTTTGCATACTGTACTGACGCTACGAGAATTGTCTCCGGCACAACAGCGAGCCAGCACTGGTGCACACAGCTCTGGCACAGTCAAGTTTCTCCCCCTCGTAGGCAGGGCTAATGGACTCGTGTGTGTTGGTGTGGACTCGTTATCATATAAATTCTTGCCAATTTCTGTTGTACCGTATATCACTGAACAACGATAGTATCCATCTGTGACGTATACTGCCAGTCTGGGTCGGTGTTCAGTCGGACCTGAATGAAGGAGGCGGAATCATGGAGCCCAACACCTAACTGTTTGTTTACTTTACCGAAGCGTGGCAGCTTGGAGAAGTGGCTCTGCTCCTGCCTGACCCTCACCCACACCACTGCTCCACCCGTCCACCTTGCTGGTGGCTTTGCTTGCGGTGAGGTGCCTACCCTTCTGATGACATTAAGAACATTGTCATCATCTCGGTACTTATACTGAGAGGATATTTATTTCCTACCAAAGCATACTCTATAATTCCTCTCTCTCTCTCTCTCTCTCTCTCTCTCTCTCTCTCTCTCTCTCTCTCTCTCTCTCTCTCTCTCTCTCTCTCTCTCTCTCTCTCTCTCTCTCTCTCTCTCTCTCTCTCTCTCTCTCTAGCCCTGCTACAATCTCGCCGCAGGTACTCGTAGAGAGATACTCACTCCCTTCATCACACATTATATGTATACTTACATTGACACGGGTGCACGCACGTAGTTAAAACACTGACACAACACAAACAAACGTGTACTCGCACCTACACACACACACACACACACACACTGGAATAGAGTAATCATATTCCATGTCAATTTTACTAAAAATATACCAATATTTTCAATGTACTGGTTTCCTCGCCATGATCAAAAATAATGCTAGTCGATGAACTTCTGTACTTGTACCACTTAGAGTCTTATGCCAATTGTAGATCAGAAAATACCAGTTTGAAAAATACAATCAGCTTATGAAGATATATCAGTGATCGAAACAAACATGATACTCTCTCACCCCAACTCTCATTTGCCCTCTTTTTCACCTCTTGCACCTTTCTCTTGACCTCCTGTCTCTTTCTTTTATACATCTCCACTCAATTGCATTTTTTCCCTGCAAAAATCGTCCAAATGCCTCTCTCTTCTCTTTCACTAATAATCTTACTTCTTCATCTCACCACTCACTACCCTTTCTAATCAACCCACCTCCCACTCTTCTCATGCCACAAGCATCTTTTGCGCAATCCATCATTGATTCCCTAAATACATCCCATTCCTCCCCCATTCCCCTTACTTCCATTGTTCTCACCTTTTTCCATTCTGTACTCAGTCTCTCCTGGTACTTCCTCACACAAGTCTCCTTCCCAAGCTCACTTACTCTCACCACCCTCTTCACCCCAACATTCACTCTTCTTTTCTGAAAACCCATACAAATCTTCCCCTTAGCCTCCACAAGATAATGATCAGACGTCCCTCCAGTTGCACCTCTCAGCACATTAACATCCAAATGTATATATATATATATATATATATATATATATATATATATATATATATATATATATATATAGTGTCATTCAACAAAGGCTTGGGAGGGTATTAACTGAGAGGGTGAAGGCATGTACAGAGCATCAGATTGGGGAAGAGCAGTGTGGTTTCAGAAGTGGTAGAGGATGTGTGGATCAGGTGTTTGTTTTTTAGAATGTTTGTAAGAAATACTTAGAGAAACAGTTGGATTTGTATGTAGCATTTATGGATATGCGTGTGTGTGTGTGTGTGTGTGTGTGTGTGTGTGTGTGTGTGTGTGTGATTAACAATTACAGAGACACCATCTCAAGTTATAGAAAGTATCTTTTCAAACTGATTGCGTACCAAATATCTTCGTATGTGTCATTAATGATACGCAACTCGGAGAGGAAAGTTCCGGTATCTTCTTCTCTGTGATCATTATAAGGTGACCACTACACCACCATCAGAGGCTGATCTCTACGTCACCAGAGGCTGATCACTACGTCACCAGAGGCTGACCACAACGTCACCAGAGACTGATCACAACGTCACCAGAGGCTGATCACTACGTCACCAGAGGCTGACCACAACGTCACCAGAGGCTGATCACAACGTTACCAGAGGCTGATCACTACGTCACCAGAGGCTGACCACAACGTCACCAGAGGCTGATCACTACGTCACCAGAGGCTGATCACTACGTCACCAGAGGCCGACAACTACGTCACTAGAGAAACCATTGATGTGGTTGTTGACTCTCTCCTCTTACTATGGAATATGGGTCATTCTCGATGGTGTGTTGGTTACCGGGAAAAGCTTACTTTCATCTGTGAACAAACAAGGCTGCATTACTCTTATGTAATTCAATTTCAAAATACGCGTTGTTTCCACGAATATTCCCATGTGTATAGACAGTTACTAATTACCTATTTTTCCTAGTAATTATTCAGAAAATGCAACCTTCTAATTACCCGCTGGAACATATGATAAAAATGCTGTCAGTTTAATTCAGACTGTGTTGAGGTAATTAGGTGAGCGTGAATACACGGCAGCCTTTTACACGTAACAATTACACCAGCGTTTTTGCGATGGATCCTTCGCTCACCAGCTTAAATGACGTCCTCTCACACACTCTGACCAGCATGATCATAGATTTATGACTCTGGTAAATATGACTGAAACGGGACCACACGCCAAGCCTCACTGTAAAGGTACAATACAAAACTCGAACAGTTTGATTGATCATTCACTTGTAGTCTCATCCACTCCCACCTCATTGCCACGTTTCATCTACACAAGGCTGTTGTCACTATAACAGTCGCCATGACTGTCTCACTCCACGTACGGTCTCATATCAAAAATGTCTTCCTCACCGACCTACCTACCTACCTACCTACCTACCTACCTACCTTCCTACCTACCGCCTACACATCCACTCTTCGCAGTTTCTCCTCTGGGTGTTCCCCTCTTCTCCTTACGTTATTCACCTTCATTCAAAACAACTTTTTATATTTTTCTCTGAAGTTTATTGATGACTTCTCACTCCACATCTTATATGCGCTCCTTTTCAGCTGCCGTACCATTCTCTTGATCTCCTGCCACTTCTGTGCTTATCCTGATCATTGCACTTTGTCTCTGCGTTGAATTTCCGAACACCTTATCTATTTCACGAAAAGTTTTACTTCATCCCACAAATCCCTACCTTCCTTTCCTCAAGGATTCACATCCCACCTTACATATACTTCACCTGTGTATTTACGTACTTCTGTCGTAAATACTTTTCATTTCTCTTTCATTTTCTCTGTTTCATTTCTCTTTCATTTCCTCTGTTTCATTTCTCTTTCATTTCCCCAGTTTCATTTCTCTTTCATTTCCTCAGTTTCATTTACTCTCAACATGTAACTTTCTTCATTCAGTATCTCTTGGTTTTTCTGCACAGCATCCACTTTTTCAGTCTCAGTAACTCACATTATTTCGTTCACATGTCTATTATGTAGCTTACTCTTTTTTGAACCCACAACAAAGTTTCACACTCTCCTCTTCAGAAAAATTCTCATGTGTTCCACTTGTCGCCCCTCTGCACGTGTACGTCTCTCCTGTCAAGCAGCACATAATAAATTTAATAGCCGTAAGCGCTTTAACCCACTCACCACTTATACTTACATGTGGGGTTTTCTTTCTTAGTCATGTTTTCCCGATCACCATTACCCTTTCAGCAAACACCTTGACAAGCTTTTCTCTATTTTCACTTTCACCAGGAATACCTGCCCCACACATGAACCCTACTGCCACATCGCCAACCCTTGCATTCAGATCTAATAACAATATTCAGTTCCTTGAATCATAACTGTCACGGCGTTCACTCATCCTCTCCCGCCAAAAAAAAAGAAAGACAAGAAAAAAAGGAAATGCCAAGGGACTATCCCATTACTCAATTACGAACTCGTACAGTACTGGAAGGAGATCTGCACTGGTAAGGCTCCGCCTCCTGAAACATATACAACCTGCAGTTTTAGTCTTTTTTTGTAGTAAGTGACATGGCATGGGCGAAAACATGCCCCAGTCAAGAACATCTGGGTGAAAAGAAGAGTAAAAGAAAAGAAAGTAGAAATGGATTCAGGTTCATCAAGTGTTTACAGACCTGACAATTGAAATAAAAACTATACGAGAAGGGAAAGGCGAAGGAAGGAAGATATTATGCAGATTAGCTGTATAGGGAAGAAGGAGACATCATAACCGCCAATCCTCAAGCCACAGTCATCTTATGGCATAAAGATATGCAATTTGCAGGACCCTGTCTTCTTGTGATGTGTCATATCTTTGATTCTCACACCTTGTTCAGTTGTGGTGTCATATCTTAATCTCTCCAACCAATGCTATCTTATAGGTCTTGGTGCTACAGTTCACCACATATAACAATTCCTGGCGTTGACCCTCGTCTTCATGAAAGCTTAATGTAATTATCTATCTGTCCAATCTTGTCGGTGAAGCCGTCTCACCAACCTGGCGAATCGGGAAGTGAGGGATCAATACGAGAGAACGCCGCCACGCAGTCCATCCTCCTGAACAGTCAGTGAATACTAATTCGACGAGTAAACCCTCCGATAAGCTTCTGGTAAACCTCCAAGTAAACCTTAGACGAAGTTCAGGTAATCCTGAGTTAAACATTCATTGAAGATAATCCCAGTGCTAACTAAAGTTCCCAGTAGCCATCACACGGGTCTTCGAGCAAACTCCTCACAACAGTTCAAGTAACTTTCCTGAAACACACACTCTCTCTCTCTCTCTCTCTCTCTCTCTCTCTCTCTCTCTCTCTCTCTCTCTCTCTCTCTCTCTCTCTCTCTCTCTAAAAAAAAAAAAAAAAAAAAAAAAAAAAAAAAAAAAAAAAGTTGAGCAGGAAAACGCGTAAACTAAAACATCTACGGGTAATTACCTGTTATAAGATTTGTTTATGGATGGGGTTGTTAGGGAGGTGAATGCGGGAGTTTTGGAAAGAGGGGCAAGTATGAAGTCTGTTGGGGATGAGAGAGCTTGGGAAGTGAGTCAGTTGTTGTTCGCTGATGATACAGCGCTGGTGGATGATTCATGTGAGAAACTGCAGAAGCTGGTGACTGAGTTTGGTAAAGTGTGTGAAAGAAGAAAGTTAAGAGTAAATGTGAATAAGAGCAAGGTTATTAGGTACAGTAGGGTTGAGGGTCAAGTCAATTGGGAGGTGAGTTTGAATGGAGAAAAACTGGAGGAAGTGAAGTGTTTTAGATATCTGGGAGTGGATCTGGCAGCGGATGGAACCATGGAAGCGGAAGTGGATCATAGGGTGGGGGAGGGGGCGAAAATTCTGGGAGCCTTGAAGAATGTGTGGAAGTCGAGAACATTATCTCGGAAAGCAAAACTGGGTATGTTTGAAGGAATAGTGGTTCCAACAATGTTGTATGGTTGCGAGGCGTGGACTATGGATAGAGTTGTGCGCAGGAGGATGGATGTGCTGGAAATGAGATGTTTGAGGACAATGTGTGGTGTGAGGTGGTTTGATCGAGTAAGTAACGTAAGGGTAAGAGAGATGTGTGGAAATAAAAAGAGCGTGGTTGAGAGAGCAGAAGAGGGTGTTTTGAAATGGTTTGGGCACATGGAGAGAATGAGTGAGGAAAGATTGACCAAGAGGATATATGTGTCGGAGGTGGAGGGAACGAGGAGAAGAGGGAGACCAAATTGGAGGTGGAAAGATGGAGTGAAAAAGATTTTGTGTGATCGGGGCCTGAACATGCAGGAGGGTGAAAGGAGGGCAAGGAATAGAGTGAATTGGAGCGATGTGGTATACCGGGGTTGACGTGCTGTCAGTGGATTGAAGCAAGGCATGTGAAGCGTCTGGGGTAAACCATGGAAAGCTGTGTAGGTATGTATATTTGCGTGTGTGGACGTATGTATATACATGTGTATGGGGGTGGGTTGGGCCATTTCTTTCGTCTGTTTCCTTGCGCTACCTCGCAAACGCGGGAGACAGCGAAAAAAAAAAAAGAAAAGATTTTCCAGAAAATCTTATATTAACAAGTAAGTCAAGCAATTTTCAGCTCATGTTAAAAAAGAAAAAATCAATTGTTGTTGTATATAAATGTTATGAACCTTTTTAGGTGTCTGCGTGTTGGTACTTTTACAAGGTTGTGCAAGCAAATGTAAGGCTATCTACAGGGAGATCTTACCCTGACTGCACATTTGTCTTTATCTTGAGGTAAATATGTTGTCGTACGAGAAAGGACTTTTTACTTCATCGAGGAAGTCATACACTGTCTATCTTTATTACCTTTTGAGTAAATTCCTAAAACACGTTTGGCAATAAAGCAAAAATTAGACAATCCACAGACAACCGTAAGAATGAGCTATTCGGTAATTTGTAAGCATTGGAATTTCTGAAACTGTATCTCATTGACGTAGAAACCGTGGAAAGTTGAACCTTAACAAAGTACAAAGAACTTTTAAGAAATGTTGCACGTGTGACCCATAGCTCAACATGGTACCATCCTGTGTATCTGCTTTGCAGCGGGAATTGATTATAGGTTCTAAGAAAAAGATCTCACAGTACATAACTCGGTCACTCACAGAACAATTATCATGACGAAAGGAGAACTGACTTATCTCTAAACTATATACCCAAAGGATACATCATAATAAAATGATATCACATACAGTCACTCGTCATAAAGAATGGTGGGTAAAACCAAAGTTTATTATAGATAGAAAGAGGAAGCTAATAACTTTCCTGAGTAGTATCAGAACATAAACTTGAGCAATAGATACAAAAAACAAGACAAGAAGTTGAGTGAGTGTCCAGATGAACATTTGAGACACAAGAAAGGGTGATACGATGATGAAATGAACTAATTGTTCACTCCTGGCAGGAAAGCAGCTGTTTTCCGGTTGTATTGTTGGACATAAGAATATTCAGAGGGAATACAGCCACTTTGGTTCTGAGGAAGAAAAACAAACCCAAAACCAATGCTTCCGAATGTAGACAATCAATTGCTCCTCCTATCCCAAGTATCCGACTAGTCTCCCTGCCCTGAACGCCCAACTGTCTTCCTGTCCGCAGTGTCCAACTGTCTTCCTATCCTCAGTGTCCAACTGTCTCCCTATCCTCAGTGTCCAACTGTCTCCCTATCCTCAGTGTCCAACTGTCTCCCTATCCTCAGTGTCCAACTGTCTCCCTATCCTCAGTGTCCAACTGTCTTCCTATCCTCAGTGTCCAACTGTCTCCCTATCCTCAGTGTCCAACTGTCTCCCTATCCTCAGTGTCCAACAGTCTCCCTATCCTCAGTGTCCAACTGTCTCCCTATCCTCAGTGTCCAACTGTCTCCCTATCCTCAGTGTCCAACTGTCTCCCTATCCTCAGTGTCCAACTGTCTCCCTATCCTCAGTGTCCAACAGTCTCCCTATCCTCAGTGTCCAACTGTCTCCCTATCCTCAGTGTCCAACTGTCTCCCTATCCTCAGTGTCCAACTGTCTCGCTATCTTTAGCGGTGAACGTTCCTCACCATCTTCAGTGTCCAACAGCCTTCCATTCTTAATGCCCAACGGTTCTCTGTTACCAGTGCCCAGTGGTCGTCCTGTCTCCAGCGCCAAGTGACCCGTTTAATCATAGTACCCAAATATCTTCCTATCCTCAGTATCTCAATCCTAATCGCTTGATTCATCCCGAACCTTATATCCAGCTTATCCCCTGTACTTAGCGGCCACTGGAGTGCATCAAGCCATTGTTAGTGCATAACTTATTTGCACAATTTGAAAAGCCTCGCAGCGATAGTGGTGATCTGATGTTCAGTTCGGAAAGGTGTGTGGTGAACGAGGGACCTACCATAAGCTGAGCGCATGGTCTGATAAACTGGGTTAGATTTAACGGGATTATCTGCTTCAGTATCCAAGTGCTACGGCCCGAGGCACAGCATTAAACTCCATCAGGATCCAGGCTGTTGATTGACCTACAATACTACAAAGCTTAACTGTGATGATTTTGACAGTGTGAAAGTTCAGTGTTTTACAAGCAAAACAATAACAGGCTTTCTCATATCCCTCAGATGGGAGGGGTTATCGTGAAAACTTTCTCTATACACACTGGCTAAGCAGAAAGATTGCAAAAGTAATGAGAATGATGAAAGAAGGGATCAAATTTTAAGGGAAAGGTAGGTAACCTTTAAAGAATGATACAACTCATAGGAACAAAATGTGTTGAAGCAAATGTGGTTATTTAGTTGTGGACGAGCGTCCTGGGAGAAGAATGAAACTTAAAGCTTTGGTAAGCATCTGGTCGAGGTAACAAAGAGTTTTATGTCTTTGCCTGTCGAACCAGAGGACAGTATAGTTTCGACTAGACAAAGCCCAGGAAATTAATCCTGGGCTGTACGTGCGGAGTAAACACTGAAGCCTCCGAGCATTGATAGAGTGCCAAGTGAAACCATTACAATGCTGTTTATGGTGAATATTGATGAGACAACAGGAAACAGTTGGATGAGACCAGGGGAGGCTTAACGGTAAGGACTGAGGACCACTTATGCAAGAATTTTCCTCTCACAAAGTACATTCTTACCAGACGAAATACGTTTAAAAATATTGGAACCCTCGCCCTGGAAACTAAGAATTAAGGAGTTAGTTTTTGATATGAAGTACTTATTGTACTTTAAAGGGTATGTGTACTTATCAAGGTTAGCTAATTTAATTGGCCAAGTGTTGTCCAGTCCCTAGGCATTTTAAAAAGAGCCTTGTATCTCTGGTACATGCAGTGATATGGTTAGTATCAGTGACAACTGACATGACAGCGTGAATTATGCCGAGGCAGGGTGGGTCAAGCAAATGCTGTAGGATGACATCATGATACAGTAGAGGAGGCACCAGCCCAAGGAAAGGGTCATGTGTAGGACAAAGGATCAGTTGAAGCTTTGTCAGCTGTGTCAATATACTGTGTCTTAATCCCTTTTCCAGACAGTGAGCTGCACTTCTTTGAGATACCAGTTACCGAAGCCCTGGGAGCTTAAAATCTCCGCCTCTGCAGATGATTGGATGCGGTGGGGAGAGCCACCTCAATACGTGCGCACTTAGACTGCCTCACCGCGCATGCATGCACGTTCGTACTTTCGCATGCACCCTACCTAGCTTTGAAACCAACTACAGTTAACAAACCCCATGTACCCTGGGCCCTGCTTGCCAGTCTCATATAGACGTAAGGTAGGTGTTCGTGTTGGACACCTTTCCTGATTCACAACAGTCAACCCTTGGATGGCTCATCCTGCCAACTGGACCCTCTCTCCAACTGATCAGTTAAGGACGTCCCTCCTCAAGCTGATCACTAAAGGCTGACATCGACCCGACAGCTGTCTGAGGAATCCTCCATTCATTCCAAACCTTCAAGAGATTCGCTGTATCTATTGCACTGGGAGGCGTCCTCAAAGCCTTGTAAGCTTCATGTCCCACGTGTAGGACACCCGCTCATTACAATGTACACCACTCGGAGACCGATATTGGTGTTTTGGAAAATAATGTATAGTAACTACCCTGATCGTACAGGGAAAAACGTGTAGTGGATATTCTTGAAACAGAAGTGTGTTTTTCTGCAGCAACACCTATAGCTGGCAGCATATTAGGCCTACACAGGTCAGCTCCCAGGGCAAGTACAATGCTTTACTCCAGCATATAGTGCTCGGCTGTGGAGGATAAGCTCTGGTTTCGGTACATTATACAGCAAATGACACCCGGAGAGTTGATGTATGCAAATAAGGCTATCATTCCTACGTTCCTGACGTTACCGTAGGATGGAGCGAGAGGTACACACACACGCACGCACACACACACACACACACACACACACACACACACACACACACACATATATATATATATGTATATATATATATATATATATATATATATATATATATATATATATATATATATATATATATATATATATATATATATATATATATATATATATATATATATATATATATATATATATATATATATATATATGGTTTCAGAAGTGGTAGAGGATGTGTGGATCAGGTATTTGCTTTGAAGAATGTATGTGAGAAATACTTAGAAAAGCAAATGGATTTGTATGTAGCATTTATGGATCTGGAGAAGGCATATGATAGAGTTGATAGAGATGCTCTGTGGAAGGTATTAAGAATATATGGTGTGGGAGGAAAGTTGTTAGAAGCAGTGAAAAGTTTTTATCGAGGATGTAAGGCATGTGTACGTGTAGGAAGAGAGGAAAGTGATTGGTTCTCAGTGAATGTAGGTTTGCGGCAGGGGTGTGTGATGTCTCCATGGTTGTTTAATTTGTTTATGGATGGGGTTGTTAGGGAGGTAAATGCAAGAGTTTTGGAAAGAGGGGCAAGTATGAAGTCTGTTGGGGATGAGAGAGCTTGGGAAGTGAGTCAGTTGTTGTTCGCTGATGATACAGCGCTGGTGGCTGATTCATGTGAGAAACTGCAGAAGCTGGTGACTGAGTTTGGAAAAGTGTGTGGAAGAAGAAAGTTAAGAGTAAATGTGAATAAGAGCAAGGTTATTAGGTACAGTAGGGTTGAGGGTCAAGTCAATTGGGAGGTGAGTTTGAATGGAGAAAAACTGGAGGAAGTGAAGTGTTTTAGATATCTGGGAGTGGATCTGGCAGCGGATGGAACCATGGAAGCGGAAGTGGATCATAGGGTGGGGGAGGGGGCGAAAATCCTGGGGGCCTTGAAGAATGTGTGGAAGTCGAGAACATTATCTCGGAAAGCAAAAATGGGTATGTTTGAAGGAATAGTGGTTCCAACAATGTTGTATGGTTGCGAGGCGTGGGCTATGGATAGAGTTGTGCGCAGGAGGATGGATGTGCTGGAAATGAGATGTTTGAGGACAATGTGTGGTGTGAGGTGGTTTGATCGAGTGAGTAACGTAAGGGTAAGAGAGATGTGTGGAAATAAAAAGAGCGTGGTTGAGAGAGCAGAAGAGGGTGTTTTGAAGTGGTTTGGGCACATGGAGAGGATGAGTGAGGAAAGATTGACCAAGAGGATATATGTGTCGGAGGTGGAGGGAACAAGGAGAAGAGGGAGACCAAATTGGAGGTGGAAAGATGGAGTGAAAAAGATTTTGTGTGATCGGGGCCTGAACATACAGGAGGGTGAAAGGAGGGCAAGGAATAGAGTGAATTGGAGCGATGTGGTATACCGGGGTTGACGTGCTGTCAGTGGATGGAATCAAGGCATGTGAAGCGTCTGGGGTAAACCATGGAAAGCTGTGTAGGTATGTATATTTGCGTGTGTGGACGTATGTATATACATGTGTATGGGGGTGGGTTGGGCCATTTCTTTCGCCTGTTTCCTTGCGCTACCTCGCAAACGCGGGAGACAGCGACAAATATATATATATATATATATATATATATATATATATATATATATATATATATATATATATATGCCCTTGGTGTTGAGGGAGAAAGATTGTACCCTGGTACCTTCTAAGTAGAAGGCGAATGAGAATGGTGAGAGCGAGGGCCTGGAAATCCTTCCCTCTTACATAATTGCTCTCCGGCAGTAGGAGCAGAGAAAGTCTTCAGCAGTAGGAGCAGCGGAAGGAGCTGAGAGAATTTTCCTCGAAGGCTTGCTTAGTCATCTGTTCCTGGTGCTGCCTCACTAAGGCGGGAGAACGCGAACTTTTTTTTTGTCCGCCTTTTCCGCCTTATGAGGCAGCATCAGGAACAGACGACAGAGCCGTTAGGGAAACTCTCCCTAGGCTCCTTTTTCTGCTCCCCGTTAAGAAAGTTAATGCCGAAATGAAGGCTTTCCAGACTGCAGTTACCGGCCCTTTTAATACCCTTCAACAATGCCCACGAGATGCTTGAGTAGTGTTCTATCTTCCCTTTGCTTGTGATAGTGTGTATATATATATATATATATATATATATATATATATATATATATATATATATATATATATATATATATATATATATATATATATATATATATATATATATATATATATATATATTATATATATATATATATATTTTTTTTTTTTTTGCTTTGTCGCTGTCTCCCGCGTTTGCGAGGTAGCGCAAGGAAACAGACGAAAGAAATGGCCCAACCCACCCCCATACACATGTATATACATACGTCCACACACGCAAATATACATACCTACACAGCTTTCCATGGTTTACCCCAGACGCTTCACATGCCTTGATTCAATCCACTGACAGCACGTCAACCCCGGTATACCACATCGCTCCAATTCACTCTATTCCTTGCCCTCCTTTCACCCTCCTGCATGTTCAGGCCCCGATCACACAAAATCTTTTTCACTCCCTCTTTCCACCTCCAATTTGGTCTCCCTTTTCTCGTTCCCTCCACCTCCGACACATATATTCTCCTGGTCAATCTTTCCTCACTCATTCTCTCCATGTGCCCGAACCATTTCAAAACACCCTCTTCTGCTCTCTCAACCACGCTCCTTTTATTTCCACACATCTCTCTTACCCTTACGTTACTTACTCGATCAAACCACCTCACACCACACATTGTCCTCAATATATATATATATATATATATATATATATATATATATATATATATATATATATATATATATATATATATATATATATATATATATATATATGGTCATAAAATATGATTACATGTCTATATATTAATTTGTGATGGGGGCGGGTGTAGTCTAGAACCGATAGGAATTAATTAATCAAACTAATAAAAAGACCACGGGATGTGATTGGTATTGCGTGATGTAAATTATAATCTATTATTCATTTTTTATAAGGATTTATATAAAGTGATGCTTTGTGTTTACCTTTTATGAAATGGGGACAAAAAGTTTACTTTGATCATGTGTAGTATTATAGATATATGATGTATTGAGCATGGCTGGACCTATACATGATATATGGAGCATGACTGGACCTATACATGATATATGGAGCATGACTGGACCTATACATGATATATGGAGCATGACTGGACCTTTTAGTGTATGATCAACCAGCACTAACAGTCTGTTTAAACGTCACCATACATGTCATCTGGACTAAGTGTACAAATCAAGATTACAATAATTATAGATTTACGGCAGACCGACTGTATCGTACAGGTCCGCATTAAGGACAATATTCAGCACGAGAGAAGACACGGGAAGCAAGTTGGAGTATGCTGAGTGAAATCATCGCATGAGTGAACAGGGATAGACACTGAAGGTGAAGGTCATTTCTTGGGAGTCAGTGCTAGGACTGTACCCTGAGAGACACCATAACTGACACAATAAGAGGAGGAATTCGCTTTATGGCCGACTTCTACAAAACACCAACCACAGAGAAAGCTATTTGTTAAGTAATAGTGGTAAGCAATAAAGTCAAAGAAGAGATCAAATCTGATTCTTAATTTCGTTGGTTAACTCTCTTCATGTGTATAGCAACCTCAGCCGGAAAACGGGCTACTAGACCTGGTCTTTAATCAGCTACTTATTCTGAGGAAACTAAATGGAAAAACAGCCCATCCAACTTTTCTGGGTCCTGGTTGTAACTACCTGGGTGGAATACTAATGTAAAGCATTAGTCATGTAGAACTTTTATTTCTAGCTAAAAACTTTAATGTGAAAGTCAGTCTTCTTTCTATTTTCGTATTACTTTTGAAAAAATTAAATCATGTACAGCCCCGAAAACTAACAAGGAAATGTGTCACTCTCGTTTACATATTCACTGTATTAAAGGTTATCATAACATGGATCCCACCGGGAGGGGGGGGGGGGGGGTCAACAGACGTGAAATTAATGATTTTGTTAATTTTTTATCTTAATGAATAATTCTTAGCTTATCACAGCCCTGGAAATGTTTATCTGATTCTGATTAACTTTCTGCTCATTCCTACCAAAGGCTGAGTGGACACGGTGTGATAAGGGTATTAATTAGCAGTTGAATTCCGTTACTCGATCAGACTAAAGTCTTCTTGGAAAGCAATGAAACACTTTTAATGAATATTGATTCATTCAAATGATTGAGGAAAATATATGACGAATTCAAAAGGTTTAGAAAATGTATCACTCAAATACTCACACACATATTGCTGCCAAGCTGTTTGAAGAGCCGGACTCTTCATATATTATACGAAATAAATTTCATCACGCACTTAAAAGTAAGCAATTTGAATAACAGCAGGTCAAAAAGAAAACTAGAATATTAAAAAGGCAAGTATACTAAACAAAATTCTGTCACCGCTTTTTATAAGCCGATGCAAAATCTATCAGATTAATGATTTTCAATATAAAAGTATTGATAAACAATATTTCAGAAGGAATGATTTATCTGAAGTATCATTGAACTCACGTCAGTTGTAAACATCAGTATTTGCCTAAGGAAGGAAAGTGTAAACGAAATTTTTAGCATTCATTACAAAGGAAGTCCGGTAATTATCATAACTTTTCATCTGAATTAATTTTTGATAACTAATCATAATTATACAACATAACTTCTTATTCCTCTCTATGTGAATATCTCTTCTGGTTCACCTTTTCGGAAATTCTCCATAGTATATAAAGTATTTTCTCAGCTTAGCTTTTTAAGAATGATACATTTACAATAAACGGAATTTATATACATTTAAGAGTCTTTCCATGAAAGCTACGCTATTAGATTCCTCTGCCTTTGATTGAAAGTTAATCTACATTTACATTGTATGAAATTCTTGAAAGATAAAATTTATCACTTTCACCACCGGAGGGAGACGAAAGGCATCCAGAGTTACAACCCCATCACTGGAAAGTAATGGGTTTCAGGTGAGTAAAGTCTACTAGAGCCACAGCTCCCCACTAGGAAGCGAGGGCTAACAGAGTCATAGTCCCGCCACGGGGAAATGAAAGTTACTTGAGCCACAGTCTCACCACTGGGAAGTGAAAGTTACCAGAGCCACATCCCACCTCTGGGTAATGAAGACTACCAGAGACACATTCCACCACTGGGGAATAAACGCCGCTACAGCTACGACTTCTCCACTGGGAAGTAAGGTCTACTAGAGTCATAGGCTCACCAGTGGGAGTAGAGGCTGCCAGGGCCACTGCCCAACTACTGGGGATCTAAGGGTCCGAAATATCGAAAATTCCACTGCTGGATGAGGGCTCAGTTGGTAAGGATTATGAGATGTTTTGGGTCTGTTGGAGCCCATTACGTCGTTGCTGTGCCAAACATTGGGCAATTACATTCCTCCAGTGTTGGTGATGAGATATCTGGTGTTGAGTTACGTTATGACCCCCTGAACGCTGACACTGACTCTCGGATATCATTCCTGATAGTAAATTTCAGCGGGACAGTTTCGCCACCATTAGCTGAACTGTGTTCAAATATGGGAATTTCCAGTGTTCGAGTTTTCGTTATCTATATATCTATCTATGTATCTATCAATAGAATTGATACAATTGTATTTTCCCACTTCTGCCATCCTTAGCATTCAATGATTATCAATTTCTTTCATCAGTGATCTTTCTTAGTACTCACTCTCACCTACCAGGCCCCCCACTGTCTTTACTCTCACTAACCTAGTTCCCCTCAGTCAACACTCCTACCGTTCCCGGTTTTCCTCAATATTCACCCCCACCCACACCAGATGTCCTCCGTCTCAACACCTAACAACCCTGGCCCTCTACTTTCTCCTCCATCCCATCCTTCTCGGCCTTAATATCATCATCACCCTCCTCCACTCCACACTCTCGCGTTCCTGGTCTCCCTCGATCATTCCTACCATTCCTTGTCTCCCTCACCCATTCCTACCATCCTTGCTCTTAAGTAGTCTTCATTAATCACTCTCAGTTTCTCTCATTTCCTGATACCACTAACCTCTGTTGTTCTAATGGTCCCCTGATGACTCACGCTCGGAGCCAGGCAGTGAGCTCTGGTGTCTGCCAAACGACAAAATTCTTCTTTTGTGATGGCAGACATTGACTTATGGCGTCCGGTATCCGGTCTGAATGACTCCCCCACGGAGCCTTGCCATAAACTCTGAAGTAAAGCAGATCTCAGGGTTGGGGTCAGACAAAGATATTCGGTAAACCATTGTAAACCATTGGTTCATAATAAACTCCAGTGCTCTGTGCTGCAGATGCAGGATTGTGCTAAAGGAATAAACTCGTTAACAGATACACATTCAAACGTGACAGATTCTAATGATGAAATTGCTTTTAAATCATTGTAATATTCTTTGAATGAAAAGATCGAAGCTTAAGAAGTTCTATTACAATTTTTTTTTTACGTTATCACTGATGAGACCTGATTACCTTTAGCAGTTTTGAAAAGTTTCAGTATTGCTCAGTGACTGATTACTTATACAAAAATGCTGAACATTCTCCCAACACAAATTGTGGACTGGACAGCATTGCTAATCAGGAAATACTTCTTTCTGTTATTTCTATTAAATCTCCTTCTGGATAACAAAGACGCCTCGATGTCTACATATGATTCATGCGTTGACAGATATTTTTGAAAGGACGTGTTAATATGAAACCTGTTTTTTGGTGATCGGAAAGACGGTTCTGAAAGTAACTTGAATCACGACTGTCAACTGTTTTCTCTTTTATTTTCAAGGGTCTTTTTCATTCATCCATTCATTGAGAGAGATAGAACTTAAAGACAATAAAAAAGTCAAGTCCAAGAAGCATGACGAAGATACACTCCAAGTAAAACAGTTACTCAAGTTTGCCATAAGATGGTTGCACACTATTGTGATAAACTACTTTACGTTTAGTGTCACCTAACTTTGCGGTGAGGGGAGTTCTTTAAGGTAGCGAATTGTTTGCCGAGTGTCACACACTATCAACCACAGGATTGTATCGACGTATGTTCAAGTAAATATTACCGTTACTTAAAGTATCTTGTTCCGAGGTATATCTTCCCACTACTTTCTGGGATGGACGATCTTCCAGGGAATCGCGCACTACATCCCATCTGGTGTGCGGTGCAAGGATTTATAAATTTTCCCTTACTAATTACAGTAATGAGATGAGAGAAAGGAAAAGATACGAGGAGTTTTATTCCGTCATTTACAAATTAGGGATTAGGTAATGCAGGCAGCTGGTGGATGCTCGTTATTAAAGTCAATATTGTGGGTAATTGTCTGGGCTCCTGGTGATAAGGGATTGATTGAAAGAGACCTGCATGTTGGTGCTGGTAAGGGAGCCCTACGTGTGAATCCTCTTTATCCATGATGAAACACCATAGTAAATGATCCTGGCAATTGATAACGATACTGATCCTGGCACAAGGGACTACAGGAGGTTCGTCATCAGAGATGATGCTAAAAATCATAGTCAGCAGCCCAGATGAGAACCTCTAGTACAGGTTTAGGTGATGGATCCCCGCATGCTTGATTACTGAAGCGTTCATAACGAGATCTTGAAGAGGATTCATATCAAAGTGAGATGATGATGATGCTATCAAATCGTCCATGTTGGGGTACTTGCTTCGAAGTTAAACCTTTATCTTAGTAGAAGTAGATATCCAATAACTGTGGCAACCACTTGTCCCTCATATACTGGAAATAAGCAGAAAACAATATCGTCAGTGGTATGCCAAGGATAAGACCGCTGTCTTAACTCAAACAGGCCTGGGTGGGGACTTAAGACGCATATAGATTACTAGATGGTAACAGTTCAATGATTCAATTCACTTTACATATAGTTCTACAACTGGTCGCCTCTACAAAGTTACACCAAAATTGCTATAAACTGTGCTGTGATTGACAATATCTTGTTTATACCAACGGACTATGTACTCAAAAAAGGGATTGTGACGATAACATGGAAATGTCATCATAAAGCACTTTTGATTTCCAACCACGTGTGAATATTTTTACTGTGGAGAAGTGGGACAATGAGTTTTGCTCCCGTTAACTGCTGTTTGCAGGTGTAATTCGATATTTTACTTTCCCCAGTCCTGCCAGTACGGATATTCATCTCCCTGAGGTGTCACAATGTCCATTCGCCTCTATTCTATCAGATGTGTCAAGTTCTGTGACTACCACATAAAATGTTTTACGCTTCCCTCATTCAGCACACATTATAACGATAACTCTGACGTGAACTCCACCTGTGACATTCTCTTCCTCCTGTCAACATTCACTCTTCATAAAACCATTCTTCCTTTATGATTCAAGTTTGGAAATCCTACGGACACATGCTTAGTTTCAACTTTTTCTTTATTTTACCTTCTTTCACTCGAGATGGCCAGCCCATGTTGGTCGTTATATATAAAAAGCAAAATCCCGTTGTTCAGCAGATTTTAAAGCTTCTCCCTTTCCCAACGTGACCACTTTGTCTCACCAAAAACTTCCTCTACGTATGTTTCTCCAGCTAATTGTACTTCAGTTCTTGCACACACATTCGGTACAGCTTCTCCTTCTATAACTTACTGGATTATTGGAACCACTATCGGAATGTTTTTGTATGCTTTCCTCCCAGACCTACCCTAAGCAGAGCAGATGAAAACATTTAAGCATTGCATTTCTCTGCTCTGCGTTAAGTAACATTTCACTTATATCGTCTGTTGTTGTTGAGCGTCTCTGCGTTATCATTTTGCAATGCGTTATCATCAGGTATTAATGTAGTGAAATATATGTCGCATGTCTGTATCCCGACCATCACGGTTATTTGTAGTATCATGTAGGCACTAATATATGTGAAGATAAGAAACGTGACACTATAACATCGTCTCTCAGAAGATGCATATGATTTTGCTAAAGGGAACATCATCTTTGGCTCACCTCTTTCATCTTCCTCTGTTCTTTAATTGTCTTTCATTCTTATCTTTCTCCTTCCTGTTCAAATCATTTCAAGTCGTCTCATTCTGGTTTCTCGTGAAACTCCATTTATTCCATCATCTGCTTCCTTCTTCGTCTCTCTCATCCTTTCCATCACACGTTCATCATCTTCTTCCTCCTCTTCAGCCTCTTCAATGCAGTTCCCAGCCTGGTATCCTCTCTTATCACTCATAACTCACTTGTCAGGGTTGTTGCAGCAACTGACGCTGGAAAACTTTTCATATTTCACCACAACTTGTCTGAGAGTCATTTATCAGCCAAGCTAAAACGACATCCCAACAAGATATCGCTGAAATTCTTTTTTAGAAAAGACAAATCACACCTAAACTTGGTATTATATTTTTGTGGCATGCGATGCTTAGTCATTACATTTTTTGGCATATATGAAATCGTGAAACTTACTCATCATTGAACGTACAAACATATTCATGATTACATTATCATAAGAATAAAGACACTAACAGAGAGACTTAAAACCTGTATTCGCTCCCGCATACTGCTTTACACACACACACACACACACACACACACACACACACACACAGATGGTATGATACAAGGTTGATGAAGTTCTACCCATGAAAACAAAAGCAACGATGATGGAACATACATGAATCTGAGTGAAAGGGACTTAGGGGTTGAGACTGTACTCAACCCGTCTGCAAAACATAATGTCATGATGCAGACTGTCTACTTGTTATGATCAGGTCTTGATTATTTACAACTCAGATTAGACCAAAAGGATATGTCTCACATGTATGATAACCTCCCTCAAAACAATATAAAGACTCAATAGGAAAATCTCAGAAGTGCAACAAAGATGGTTCTTGAAATAAAAGAGCTGAGGTACAGAGACGTTAGTGGCTATAAAGTTGTCCACCATGGAAAAGAAAGACGACCACAAACTTCAAGTTTCTAAACCAATTTGACAATGCGGACAGGGAAGACTTCGTTGAAAGATGAAGGAAGAGAGCAACTAGTAATCATAACAGGAAATTTTATGAAAAATTCGTTAGAAATGTGAAAAGAAGTACT
>NC_092226.1:76200290-76282790 GCF_036320965.1 Panulirus ornatus | reverse complement strand
GTAAAAGAAAATGCTGTTGATTATTCCTCGTATATTTAATCTTTCACTACAAGTATATTTGTGTGCACTTTACAGACCTCTGTATGCGTCCTCTACCAGTCGGTTAACTGTGATTTTAACTGGTCAAATCTTGGAACATGTTGTTTCTCTTCCTGCAAGTCTGGCCAACATGACTTATCCTAACCTTTATCATTACATATCACAACAAAAAGTAGTGATTTTCGTCCATTATTCATAAATGTTAATTGCATGGATAAAGGTTCTCGTACTTTTTATGAAGAAACTAATTTGCTTTGTAGTTATATTTCTTAATTTTGGATTATTTGTATCTGGAAACCAATATCCCAAACATTTAGAAAATCATTCATTAGCATTTTTCGTTGTTTAATTAGACCAGGTTATATGTTACGCTCGATAAATTGAGAAAAGGCGATCAACTTAATTCAAGAATTCTTGAAAATAGTGATATATATCAACACATGGAAAATTCTTCTACCTACGGATATAACACATTTTTGGCGATTTTAGAAATTCAGCTACTTTCATCGCTTTATTTAACATCACCACATCAGAAACATGCAGAGTCCGTAATACCAGCGTATATCTATCTATCTATCTATCTATCTATCTATCTATCTATCTATCTATCTATCTATCTATCTATATATATATATATATATATATATATATATATATATATATATATATATATATATATATATTTCTATGAGTCCACGAGGAAAATGAAACACGATATGTTCCCAAGTGCACTTTCGTGTAATAATCACATCATCAGGGGAGACACAAGAGAGAAATACAAGTCAAGCGATATACAACGAAGAGACGTATATAACACGAAATTGCACTTGGGAACTTATCGTATTTCATTTTCGCCGTGGACCCATAGGAATATATATATATATATATATATATATATATATATATATATATATATATATATATATATATATATATATTATATATATATATATATATGTATGTATATGTGTGGACGTATGTATATACATGTGTATGGGGGGGGGGGGGGGGGTTGGGCCATTTCTTTCGTCTGTTTCCTTGCGCTACCTCGCAAACGCGGGAGACAGCGACAAAGTATAATAAATGAAATAAATAAATATGTATATATATATATATATATATAATAAATGAAATAAATAAATATGTATATATATATATATATATATATATATATATATATATATATATATATATATATATATATATATATATATTTTATTTATTTATTTTGCTTTGTCGCTGTCTCCCGCGTTTGCGAGATAGCGCAAGGAAACAGACGAAAGAAGTGGCCCAACCCACCCCCATACACATGTATATACATACACGTCCACACACGCAAATATACATACCTATAAATCTCAATGTACACATATATATACACACACAGACACACACATATATACCCATGCACACAATTCACACTGTCTGCCTTTATTCATTTCCATCGCCACCTCGCCACACATGGAATACCATCCCCCTCCCCCCTCATGTGTGCGAGGTAACGCTAGGAAAAGATAACAAAGGCCCCATTCGTTCACGCTCAGTCTCTAGCTGTCATGCAATAATGCCCGAAACCACAGCTCCCTTTCCACATCCAGGCCCCACACAACTTTCCATGGTTTACCCCAGACGCTTCACATGCCCTGATTCAATCCACTGACAGCACGTCAACCCCGGTATACCACATCGATCCAATTCACTCTATTCCTTGCCCGCCTTTCACCCTCCTGCATGTTCAGGCCCCGATCACTCAAAATCTTTTTCACCCCATCTTTCCACCTCCAATTTGGTCTCCCACTTCTCGTTCCCTCCACCTCTGACACATATATCCTCTTGGTCAATCTTTCCTCACTCATTCTCTCCATGTGCCAAAACCATTTTAAAACAAATATATATATATTCTTTTTTTCTTTTTGCTTTATCGCTGTCTCCCGCTTTTGCGAGGTAGCGCAAGGAAACAGACGAAAGAAATGGCCCAACCCACCCCCATACACATGTATATACATACGTCCACACACGCAAATATACATACCTACACAGCTTTCCATGGTTTACCCCAGACGCTTCACATGCCCTGATTCAATCCACTGACAGCACGTCAACCCCGGTATACCACATCGATCCAATTCACTCTATTCCTTGCCCTCCTATATATATATATATATATATATATATATATATATATATATATATATATATATATATATATATATATATATATATATATATATATATTTTTTTTTTTTTCTCTTTTTTTTTTTTTGCTTTGTCGCTGAGTTGTGCGCAGGAGGATGGATGTGCTGGAAATGAGATGTTTGAGGACAATGTGTGGTGTGAGGTGGTTTGATCGAGTAAGTAACGTAAGGGTAAGAGAAATGCTGTGGAAATAAAAAGAGCGTGGTTGAGAGAGCAGAAGAGGGTGTTTTGAAATGGTTTGGGCACATGGAGAGAATGAGTGAGGAAAGATTGACCAAGAGGATATATGTGTCGGAGGTGGAGGGAACGAGGAGAAGTGGGAGACCAAATTGGAAGTGGAAAGATGGAGTGAAAAAGATTTTGTGTGATCGGGGCCTGAACATGCAGGAGGGTGAAAGGAGGGCAAGGAATAGAGTGAATTGGATCGATGTGGTATACCGGGGTTGACGTGCTGTCAGTGGATGGAATCAGGGCATGTGAAGCGTCTGGGGTAAACCATGGAAAGCTGTGTAGGTATGTATATTTGTGTGTGTGGACGTATGTATATACATGTGTATGGGGGTGGGTTGGGCCATTTCTTTCGTCTGTTTGCTTGCGCTACCTCGCAAACGCGGGAGACAGCGACAAAGTATAATAAAAAAAATAAATAAAAAAAAAAAAAATATATATATATATATATATATATATATATATATATATATATGGGTATGTTTATGTGCGTGTGTGGACGTATATGTATATACATGTGTATATGGGTGAGTTGGGCCATTATTTCGTCTGTTTCTTTGCGCTACCTCGCTAACGCGGGAGACAGCGAAAAAGTATAATAAATTAATATGAATGAATATATATATATATATATATATATATATATATATATATATATATATATATATATATATATATATATATATATATATATATATATATATATATATATATATATATATTTATATATATATATATATATATATATATATATATATATATATATATATATATATATATATATATTCTTTCAATTTTTTTTCATATATGCTCATTGTTTTCCGCGTTAGCGAGTTAGCGCCATGCAAAGACGAAATATGGCCACATCTCACATTCATTCTCTCGCTGTCATGTCCAATCCACAACCACAGCTCCCTATCCTTATCTAAGCCTCACAAACCTTTCTATAGTTTACCTTGGGCGCTTTAAATGCCCTTAGGTATCCAGTCCATGATAGTAAGTCGACCTCAGTATACCACATAGCTCCACTTCAGTCTATCCCGTGCACGCCTTTAACCCTCTTACATGTTAAGGCCCTGATCGTTCAAAATCTTTTTCACTCCATTCTTCTAGTGCTGATCAGGTCTCCCAGTTCCCCTTGTTCCCTCCACGCCCGACACATATTAGTGAATCTTTCCACTTCCAACTCGCTTCCTGAAAAGACAAAATCGAGAAGGGATGGTGGGTCATTATTCTTCACTCCGGTAAATTGTATGATATATTGTGTGAGAACAGCATCCTGGCACTGTTACAGAATTTTGTTCACTTTGCTCACCTCCGTTCCAGAAGTGCGCTTCCTAATTTATTACTTAAGATTTACGTACACATCTTGGGCTATCCTGGCCCACTGCCAATATTGTATTTTGTATATTTAGGTGTATTCTGCTCTTTCATTTCGAGGAAGATATGTGCAGTGAAATTCTAGTTACTGTGTCGCATAGGAGGCATACAAACCCTAAGACTTCTCTCAGGTCGTGAAGCCTTGTACAAGCACCAAGACTGAGGAGGAGCTTGGAGACCGGAGATTCTTGACCTCTTCAAGTGGATCTCTTGCCTGCATTTATTATCATAAAGCCTTGCATATGCTTTATAAGAACTTTGTTTAGGAAGACCACTTACTCAGAATTTCAAGCAATGTTTTATAGCTAGTATTTTCAAATACTTTTTTTGTTATCTTTACTTGGAGCCTAGCTTGTGATTTGAAAGTTTCTTTACCGTAGGTATTACACAAAAAGACTTCACTTTAAGTAATATGGTATAGAACAGTCCATACGCTGTGGTAATTTAGTTAAACATTTTTGTCTTTTGACGTATGTATATGGCTTTATGTACAAATCAGTTGACCTGATCATAAAGCCAACGATAATTATGAAATTGATTCTTTTTGCTTGATATCCTTCTCTGCTAATCTGCATAATTGATGTTTTGACTGCGTTTTGTGTGGGACTTTCCATGGAAGGCAAGTAAATTGAAAGGAACATTCAGTTGCTAACACTTTTAACAACTTCTGGATAACGATAACAGATTTTCATTCAACCAACATCATGATAAGAACCACAGACACCCTCATGGTGAAACGCCATTCCGTGCACTTGGCCATCAATCGTCCTCCATTCACCCATCCGTGATATGCTAAGCTGTCAACCTAACATTACTGCTCATAGATTTACGAACACTGTTTCAAAACAGGAGATTGTTGTATCTAAATTTTCAGGGTTAAGGAACACACATCCGTTATCTGACTGGTTTTGAAGATAAAGAATTTAGTAGATTTGAAAATCTTTCCCCAAACTCCAGAATTAGAGAGAATAGGACAGTGGTTTGCAGAAATAAGGAATCACGTTTACAGGAAAAGTCATGTTCATAATGTCGCAGATACAGAAGGAGAGAGTTGTTGGGTACGTGACTGGTACGACTTCTGTGACTTAATGATTGCTTTCTGCTTTCAGATGAAGAACAACGACCTCGCTATCGTAGATCAAGAACTTACATTCCTCATGTTGAAAATGAAGAAAACCATTTAGCATTACTCAATTTAGTCGAGTATACTAATGCTTCAGTTAACGACTGTTCTTAATACAGCACGGGACTGAATGGATGAGGAAAACAGTGTGACATTTGAAGCGGTAGTTGATGCATGACTAACTTTTTTCCTAATTTGTCTAAGGGACTGAAGTCCTACAATAACATCGAATAAGAGGCTTCATAATGGAATAACCCTATGAGCAAGTACAGCACATGAAAGAAGGTGATGTAACTGATAATCATTTAAAAGAGGAATCCAAAACTACAGCGATCACATGACACACCACCCTACAGGTGGGTGGCCATGACTTATCTGGGATTGAAATGAACCTTACGTCTCCATCCTGCCGGGCACAAGATGCTCAGAACATATAGTGAAGGTTGATGTTCCTTAAAGATGAGGAAGCTTTCTTGATCGACGTTATCAAGGCCAACTGTGGGAGGTGTATTGCCGGTCAACTTGAAATGTACAGGGAACTGTCAATGTGGAATTTGAAAATGCATAGGTCAGTTTCCACTTCATGGCGGTTTCAGATTTTCTTTTCCTTGTTAATGCTGATCAAATTATATCTATGAAATTTAATCATATAGAGATAAAGTTGAAAGAGCGGTGTGTGATAACCGGTGTTATCACATTTAGGAAAGATAAGGTTAAGAAGATGGTGGTTACTATTACACTTCCATAGGACAAGTAAGTGATAACTTAAAGAACGGTCAGTAAACATGTTGGTAAGACTGATTATTATACAACAAGTACGTATGATAATGGCTATATGACCAAGCACCAGCGGACGCTTGCAGCTAGAGCTTCCTCAGCCACAGATAGAGCAGGATTACTTCATGATACATGACACATCAGGATACTGACATGTAATTAACGTGAGGATGATTGTGTTTATGGCAATTTAGTTCACCCGATGACTGTCTTTTTCATGTAACCACAAAGATGAAATAGTTTTTCTTTTTTTCCTATTCCAGATTCCAGTTGGATAAATGAAGACCAAATTGGCTCTGAAATACATATTGGAAGGACTGACGTAGTTAAGTCTGTCCGGCAAACCGATCCACCTTATGGAGAATACTTATACTGATGGTTCTGCAGAGTGACAGGCCTTCGCCTACCGTACTTGCCTCTGCACATGATATGGTACGTATAGTGTGCAATGTAGCTACAGGTGGTCGGGATGACCACAAAAAATTACAACAGCTCGTAACTGGAAAAGATAACCCTCAAAGCTCTGGGTAATACACAATTTGTTCTTTGTGCTCAGAAAGGATGCAGCCTTGCCGCATTTAAGCTTGGATTTACTAACTCTGCTAAGTAAGTACTAACAGAGAAGAAAGTATTCATGAAGGCAAATATGTCATAAGTCACAGCACTGGAACATGAATGAGAGCACTAACTTTGGCTTTACTGTAACTAAAGGAATAATATCCAGTAAGCTTATATCCCAGATTATCATGTGCTCCGTTCCCGCCGTTTGTTTGCTAATAAACTTGGGTAAGGAATACTAGATCATATCACTGAACCAAGTGTAAGTCCTTGGAATACATTACGGCTGATCGCCTTTCAGCCTGACTGTTCATTTCGACCAGTGATTGATTACTTCCGCTTAAATGCGGGGATAGTGCCGGGTAGGTTTCTAATGTGAGTTCTGTTGGAGTTCATCCAAAGACAACAACAACAGTCCTTTCAGTTATACAAAACCTCAAAAGAGGTTTTTCTGGAGTCTAGCATGGCTAAAGAAAGTAAGTCCAGACCAGTTTTTCGGTTCCGCTAGATCATTATCAGTTTCAAGAGATTCATTTTTGGTAAAGTATTTCGCTAGGACTATAGCCCTGATGTTATCAATTTCTGAGAGTCTTGACGAGGGGAGAGCGGCTGAGTCTGTGTATAATGGCCCAAATTGTGTCCTTGTTATGTTATAGTGGAAGGGCGAAGCTAAAATAGCCCGGTATGACGACTGTCCCATCAGCAAATCTCGTAATGCGTGCAACTTTGAAAGCAGATAAGGTTACGATGTATGGAATTTTTGTAGTGGACTGAGAAACGAGATCTCAATGCTAATGCTATAGAAACTAGAGCATGATGCTCCAGGAGGAGCACATTCAGTTCAGAGGAGGACCATCAAGCAAGCTAGGATGTAGTATCTCTGGCCAGGAATGGCTGACGCTATAGGACAGTACGTTAATGTGTCAATCGTGTGCTCTTGGTAAGTGACATGTTTTAGTATCACCAGCAATATCGACCTACACTGTGCTCGAGAAGACCCAGAAAAAGGTTACCTCAGACACCCTTTGTGGCTAGAGACGGACAACGCTAACAACCATCTGCTAATGATGGTAGAGACTTTTCCTACAGGTTGTTGATAAATCGGTGGACACAGTTGTCAAGGTTGTTAATGTCGTCTTCATTCATAGATAGTCTAGTCTTAAACTGACACTTTCAGACTATAGCTCTGGTATCAACAAAGCAACATTAAATAAAAAGATAAGCAGTATGATACATGGGGTGCAGTATTGTTACGTATCACCTACCTTGTAACGGATTAGCAGAAAGGTAGAGGGAATCTAATGTTTTACTGTGAATTACTGGGCTGATAATGTACTTAAATGATTTCACAGGTGGTATGTACCTGTCCCACCACATGGAATTGGAGACGTAAGTAGTGGTAGTGCAAACGTAGATTGAAAGCCCTCATTTCTACACGTAAACGTGTATGATGCACATAGCTCAAGATCTCATACCAGTCTTGAAGCAACCATCCCAAGTTATCGCATTTGTCCTCAAAACAACATTGAATAAGACATTAATGCTTTAAGTAAAGAATGATGTTTTTTCATTTTTGTTCTGGTATCTTCATAAGTTTGGCAAAAGTATACACGTATATCCTTAACGTGTTATATTTTCGTCATCCACGGAAGTTTTGCTGTACTTTTATTCCATTTTCTGATCCAGTTCTATGTATAATGCCTGTCTTATGTCTCTTTCGTTTTTGTTGCCTCTTCAGATGCAATGTTTTCCTTTCAGTGATGTCACTGGACAATCATCGTATTTCTGAATGGATATCCCTTGTCATTTAGAAAGTTCAGGAGTGTATGTTCTTCACATGCCGAACGTAAAGGTTCTTGGATAAAATCGAACAAGAGCACTGATAAAGGACAACCATGTCGAACAAATAGTTTCACAGGAAAGACCGAACGTGACCGATACAAATGGTATTGCAGCGGTTTTTACACAACACAGAAAGCCGCACGGTATTTTCTATTTCGTTCACTTTATCTTTAGATCCGAAAAAGAATTCATCATTAAATTTGTCAAAGGTTTTGGTACAGTCTGTTTAAACAGTATATTAGGTCTATTCATATCTATGTCGGAAAACTTTGTTAAGATAGCACTTTATATTCATGATGATCAACATTTTCATTTATAAATCTTTTCGTATCATCATAATTATTCATTTTCTTTCCTAAATTTCCAGAAATAGTGTAGCCTAGAGTAAGAAGATACAGACGTCTACAAGTATCCACTAAATTTGAATTGACCTATTAGAGAGTTACGTGAATCCAGTGTTTTGAGAACCTCTCTCTCTCTCTCTCTCTCTCTCTCTCTCTCTCTCTCTCTCTCTCTCTCTCTCTCTCTCTCTCTCTCTCTCTCTCTCTCTCTCTCTCTCTCTTTATATATATATATATATATATATATATATATATATATATATATATATATATATATATATTATCCCTGGGGATAGGGGAGAAAGAATACTTCCCACGTATTCCCTGCATGTCGTAGAAGGCGACTAAAAGGGGAGGGAGCGGGGAGCTGGAAATCCTCCCCTCTCGTTTTTTTTTTAATTTTCCAAAAGAAGGAACAGAGAATTGGGCCAGGTGAGGGTATTCCCTCAAAGGCCCACTCCTCTGTTCTTAACGCTACCTCGCTAATGCGGGAAATGGCGAATAGTTTGAAAAAAAAAAAAAAAAAAAAATATATATATATATATATATATATATATATATATATATATATATATATATATATATATATATATATATATATATATATACCTTCTTCAGTCAAATCGAGCATGACTAAAAAGTTGAAATACGATATTGCTCACCTGGCACATCGCTTGCATCAGATGATTTTTTTTTTCATTTATTTTAGTTTCCAATATTTTGTTCTCGTTTACCTCACTTGTCAGTGATCACATATAGAGGCAAATATGTTCACTGACCAGTGGAGGCTGCAGAGCGACAGCTTTATCTATCGAACGGGAAAAATACAGAAATACTGTTTCCATCGTGTATGGATTGTGACACGATGACCTTGTACTTGCCTTACCACACTGGGGCGCTTTTATGATTGAATGGTTTGAGAGGAAGAGGATTTGTTCAGCTTGTAGGGTGTCGAGGACCATTGTGATCGTTTACACTTTAGAAGTCTTGATGATCACATCGGCCCTACACTCTATGGGGACTGCTGCATGACTCTTGCTCAGTACAGTCATGAGAAACAGTAAATATTCACAATATTTAATAATATTGTCGTAAAAGTCAAGTGAACGCAGTATGGTGAAATCTAGAAACTAAAGCTTTTGCTACACGTGATTGGAGATGCAATTTCCCTTGCAGTCAAGTGTACCGTGAAAATAGCGCATACGATATTTTTGCTGTACGGGATTTGCCTGCCTCACCGGACTGGAAATACATTAATTTCGGTTTTATTAATTATGTGGTTATTTGATATTTTGTTGACTTTTGTAAAATTCTATTAAAGTTATAAACGTTGAAATAATACAACTGTGAGGCAAAAGCAATATGAAATGAAGTCTAGCAGGAATCAAATGATAACAAATAAGCTTTTTATCTACTGTTTCTGTCCTGTTTATATTATTGTACACCACTGGTATACATAATCATCTGAATTAATACAAGTGGACACAATGGGTGCATCATACACAACCCCTCAACACAGGGATTCATATTACCGTACGTCTGGGACCCTTGTCTTGATACCTTGATACCTGGCTTTCTTGTGGTGGTTTTCCCTTTGTTAAAACGGTCCCACTGTCTTGGGTTCTTTCGGCCCTCGTTAAACTTGGCAGGTTAGAGTTATGGTGTTATCCTTTGCTGCTGCTTTGATTGGTTTCTCATCTGCTGACTACAATTTGTAGCTCAATTAATTCTGTCGACTTTGGCAACGTTGAGTTTGTAGTCCGGGGATATGCTGGCTCTGCTGTCTGAGGTACTTTCACCTCTACATTATACAGTGCGCAGCTCTCTTGTCTGCTGACCCCGCAGCTGGTGGGTTCATTGACTCTAAGGTTTAGTATCCATTTGGAAGCTCTGCTTCCAGTTTGATCTTCGTGACTCTGCTCTCTATAGATCCATGAGCTGGTATGTAACAGACTGACCTGCTCGTATCTCTGCTGTGACGCTCGGGTTATTCTCTTAATGGTGATGATGTCATTACATGTCTTCTTAAAAATCTGTGTCTGTCTTTTCAGTTTGACTAAATCTGACAGTTACAATGAGGCTATTATGGGATAGTGAGAGAAGAAATTCATTTCACAGCTTCCATCAATGTAGGTTGTTTTGTTTGATGTCATATTCAGCTGGAGTTACACAGTCCTTTAGATCGATATATCTGTGCAAATCTGATATGACAAAGACAGCTACTCGCCATGGATCATTTGTGCAGAGATCCCTTACAGATACGTCTCTACTAATACATGTAGTAGCAATATGTGCAAAGGTAGTGACTGCTTTCAGAATCATTTCTATATTTCATGATCAACTACATAAACCATCGGTGTTCTTTATATATTTCTATATTTTTTGATGTCTCATCCTATACTTCATAGAACTTTTTGTTAAATGTCCAGAAAAGTTCATAGTTTACTTTGCCACTCATGAAAATGTGTTGTGTTTATCAAGAAATTTAAAGCCTTTCTTCAAGAAGTTTTTATGCTTTCAATATGCTTTCAACATGTTTACAAGAAGCACGTGTGTGGTGGTGTGTAGGTCTGCTGGTGTGTAGGTATGGTGGTGTGTAGGTCTGCTGGTGTGTAGGTGTGCTGGCGAGCATATGTTTCAGTCTGTTGTTTCCGGACTCTAGAAAACTCTCCTTCTTTTACCTCCTTCTGCTCCTACAGAGACCCGGTCTACCTTTCCCGCTATTTTTTGCATTACTGTTAAAGACGGCGTTACTTTTGGTTGTGAAGCTTTGACAAAAATTGCTACGTCCTCGAAAGTAAACCAGTAAAACTCACAATTTCCCCAAAATGATTTGACAGAAGTAAACAAAGTATCTTTTTATCAAATATCGGTATATCCTACTATGTATTTTTCTTTTCTTAATGGCTTAATTGTGATATGTCGCTTCGTCTTGTCAATATACAAAGCATTACAGCTCTGCACTTATACTGGTAGGCAACTGACGGCTGAATCTCCGTAGGAATAACATCCTTGAACTTGAAAAATGACTGAATTATATTTCTTACATTAAAAACTACTCTGACGCTAACTCGTGGGTAAAATTCATATAATAATTTGGCAATTTCTTACGAAATGCATAACCGCCCTTCCAAGTGACCAAAACTGGAAAATATATTACATTCCTGGGTACAGTTATTAGTGTTACTGATGGACATAATATGTATAACGTTTTCCCAGTTAACGCTTTAATGAAGTGTTATTAATCGTTTTAACATTAGGATATTTGATGATGGACTGTAGATTTAATCTCGACTAGGAGATATTGAATCTGTTGTATCTGTTATGTCAAGTTTTAACTTATTTTAGATAAGGTAGGATTTTGGTCATTATTGATAACCTTTATTATTTCTTGATTATTCATTTTACGTTGAGCTTTTATATAATTTTTTCAAGGAACATTCCAGATTTTATGCTTTTAACCAAAACTCATAATAATTGTAGAAATTACATTAACATTATCCTTTCTCTACATGTTGATGATGGTGTATGTCATGACCGAAACGAAATTTAATCGATCATTCTCTATGGGTGGATGAACAAGTGGGTTGACCGACCGCCACAATCAAGAATCGAACCTATGCGCTCGACCCAGCGAGGCCAGTGAATGCGTTGCGTTTGGGAACGCTAACCGTTACATCACGAAGTTCCATATATATATATATATATATATATATATATATATATATATATATATATATATATATATATATATATATATATATATATATATATATATATATATATATATATATATATATATATATATATATATATATATATATATAAATATATATTTGTGGGGGTTTTCAGAAAAGAAGAGAGAATGTTGGGGTGAAGAGAGTGGTGAGAGTAAGTGAGCTTGGGAAGGAGACTTGTGTGAGGAAGTACCAGGAGAGACTGAGTACAGAATGGAAAAAGGTGAGAACAAAGGAGGTAAGAGGAGTGAGGGAGGAATGGGATGTATTTAGGGAAGCAGTGATGGCTTGCGCAAAGGATGCTTGTGGCATGAGAAGCGTGGGAGGTGGGTTGATTAGAAAAGGTAGTGAGTGGTGGGATGAAGAAGTAAGATTATTAGTGAAAGAGAAGAGAGAGGCATTTGAACGATTTTTGCAGGGAAAAAATGCAAATGAGTGGGAGAGGTATAAAAGAAAGAGGCAGGACGTCAAGAGAAAGGAGCAAGAGGTGAAAAAGAGGGCAAATGAGAGTTGGGGTGAGAGAGTATCATTAAATTTCAGGGAGAATAAAAAGATGTTTTGGAAGGAGGTAAATAAAGTGCGTAAGACAAGGGAGGAAATGGGAACTTCAGTGAAGGGGGCTAATGGGGAGGTGATAACAAGTAGTGGTGATGTGAGAAGGAGATGGAGTGAGTATTTTGAAGGTTTGTTGAATGTGCTTGATGATAGAGTGGCAGATGTGGGTTGTCTTGGTCGAGGTGGTGTGCAAAGTGACAGGGTTAGGGAAAATGATTTGGTAAATAGAGAAGAGGTAGTAAAAGCTTTACGGAAGATGAAAGCCGGCAAAGCAGCAGGTTTGGATGGCATTGCAGTGGAATTTATCAAAAAAGGTGGTGACTGTATTATTGACTGGTTGGTAAGGTTATTTAATGTATGTATGATTCATGGTGAGGTGTCTGAGGATTGGCGGAATGCTTACATAGTGCCATGGAGGAAATGGAGGAAATGTGTCCCTGAAATACTGCACATATCTATTTGTTTCCTCCACTGACATTCAATGGAAGAAGTTGGTAGGAACATTAGGCAGAAGCATTAAGGCAGAAGTAGTCTGTAAGAACTTAAGGTAGGAACCTTTGCTAACACTGAGCAAGAGTTACCTTCTGCCAATGGCCTGTTAAGGATTATGCACTAAAGGCGAAGAAGCAATATTGGATTTCACCAATCCTGGAGACTCTATCTTCATGACCACCCCCTTAAAGGAGTACCAAGTGGGACTGATGTCAAGAGATATAGGTAGATAAGTCCTCCACAATCTTTTCCTTTATGTATGTTGATAAACTATAGAAAAAATCAAGTTCCTTTGAACAAGCATTTTGTATTCCTGAACTGAAGGAATCAAACACTAAAAGTCTTTTGTTGTTATAGGTGTATCCTGCCCCACCACACACACTGTGTTGGTTTTTGTGGCAGTTTATGTGAATCAAATCAACCCTCTAAATCTCCCCTAGAGTCCATCTTCTCTAAATGGTCATTCATCTCCTGTTAATAATACACTCAATTGATCCGAGTCATATTCATCAAGAATATCAGCTTAATTAGTGGGCTTAGAATGGCATGATGGCATCCCACAGTTGTTGTACTACCCCTTCATTTATGATCAAGCACACTAACTCATTTTCAAAAAAAATGCCCATATCTAATGGCATCATCATAAATGAGGCCAGGTAGGTCTTCCATCACCAAAATTTGCCCATCAAGCTCCAATCCAGTTTTGAATGTATAATCTATAATGTACCACCCCAGTGAACCCTTATTTTTCCAAGTGGCTTGTCCCAGCCCCAGAGAATGAGTTAGTAGAGAGGAGAGTTGCCACTATATTTGACACTAACAGTTGCAATATTACAAAATGCCAAAAGTATAGGAATCTCAGAGTCAAATATAATGTATAAGATACCATTGGAAGGAAAAATATTGGAAAATTTTTAGGCAACAATGTTGCTGTAAACAGACAAAATATATATATATATATATATATATATATATATATATATATATATATATATATATATATATATATATATATATATATATATATATATGAGAGAGAGAGAGAGAGAGAGAGAGAGATAATGAGATGATCTTGACCAGGGTATTGAGTTTGCCCATGCCGTCTCATTTGATAATAAAGAATACAATAAATCTGTTTCTAATATATGTTTTGCTCTTCAAATTCGCTCATAAAGCATGAATCAGGCAAGTGTGAGGTCGGAAATGTCACAAGAGTCCTGAGGGCACTCTTCTGACACCATTGTCAACGCGCGATTGGTTTTAATGATGCCTTCAGCACAGATAGTATGAAAACTGTTATATGATCGTTGACTGACATAACTATAATTGTACACAATGACATAGTTTGTAAGATAAACATCAGGTTCTCTCTGCATTACTTGACTTGTTATTTCATTAACAAAGGAACAGTTTAAAAGGAATAACATGGTTTTACATTTCTATTCTAACTGCCACAGTGGTTTGCAGTAAGTGGGGCTTAAACCGAGATGTCGTTCCTGCTAGATAGTAATTTGGTGGAGTAAAAGTTTGTATGTTTTTATGGAGTTTACACAAAGGACCCAACTTCAGGAGCCGAGGCTAATTATCAGCCTCCCCCTCTCTCTCTCTCTCTCTCTCTCTCTCTCTCTCTCTCTCTCACTCTCTCTCTCTCTCTCTCTCTCTCTCTTACATACATATATATATATATATATATATATATATATATATATATATATATATATATATATATATATATACACATTCTATTCCTTGCACGCCTTTCGCCCTCCTGCGTGTTCAGGCCCCGATCGCTCAAAACCATTGTCACTCCATCCTTCCACCTCCAATTTGGTCTCCCACTTCTCCTTCACTCCACTTCAGACACATATATCCTCTTTGCCAATCTTTCCTCACTCATTCTCTCCACGTGACCAAACCATTTCAAAACACCCTCCTCTGCTCTCTCAACCACGCTCTTTTTGTTACCACTCATCTCTCTTACCCTTTTCATTGCTTATATAACCATCAACTTACTGCAGGATGTATTGATGTCTGTTTCACACAAATTCTGGGATTATATCAAAAATGATTTTGTGATTTTTTTTTCTCTTAAAGTTTTAAAGTTTGTGATACATAAGGTTGTGAATGATTAAGAAATAGCTCGTAATACACGTTTCACTTTTCAGAATGTTCACTGCTTCAGAAGAAAATAACTTTCCAGCAATGATATAATCTTTATAAAGATGTACTTCAGTTCTACATTGTCAGTCTAACCATCACCAGCGACGGAGTAAGTGCAGCCTTCAGCCAACTTGTCGCTCCTTCTGGATGATAACCTGGAGGAAAAGTTTGTATGTGTTGTGAAGTTTTCACAAAGGGACCAACTCCAGGCGCCGAGGTGGGTTCTCAATCTCTATCTTAAGTTTATGTTGGAGGGGACTCTTTCATCTGCATACTATCCGAAATCTAGTGAATAGAAGACGAGCGATTGAATCTTAGAGGAGAGATTCTCCTGAGATGTTCTTATTAGCGTTATGCCAGTTTATGATTCCCTCCTTTCTTGTGACAGTATACATTGTAAACTGGTTGTAGTTCTGATACTTGAGAGCCGTCCACATGGTAAATGGTAGTAGTCTGTAAAGTTTCACATACAAACTCTAAATTTCCTAATATAAGTAAAGTCTATAAAGTTCATAATACAAATAAAGTCTGTAACGTTCTTAATAAAAACATGAGTAAATGTTTCTTGAGCAGCTGAGTAACTGAAGACTGGAATGAGCTACCATCATCGTCAAAACGAAGACTATCAATACATTTAAACAAAACTAGATCATATACTTTAATGATATTGACTATGAGTGAATAAGGCTATCCGTGTCATAAAACGAGATATATGTATTCAAACTTCATTTGTTTTTCTTTACAGGGCAACAACTGTAACATTTCTCTTCTAGAGTATCCGACGTCTGTAATGTCATCAGTTACGTTCATCCTTTCCTTTAAAATGTCCATGTCATTATTTTCTGTCTTTACTACATCAGGTTGATTCATAAACTATTGTCCTGCCTGAGGATATGCTGTAAGGCATGGTGGGTTGGTAGGAGCCTTCTGCTTCATCATTCTTTCCCCATCGGCGTACAGTCAGAATTTATGATACAGTTACTGTCCTCCGGGAGGTGTCTTTGTCATAATTCATCCTATCTTCTGTTATCGTGTTTTCGTATTCTTCTGTATCAGTAGTTCTTGATGCCCGGATTCTCCTCTGAGCACAAGTGTCAAGGAATATTGATACTACTGCTGTGATACACAACTGTTAACCCCAACAAAAAGCTTATGATCCTGCTGGCCTGACACACCAGTGCTGACCTGAACCAAGAATTATTGATTCTGGCTGGGGAGACACACCACTGTTGATCTGCAGCAAGAGTTATTGCTCCTGTCCGTGCTGAATCATCCCTGATGACATACAACATTGATCCTGTCTGGCATGACCCGTCATTGTTGACTTGCACTAAGATTTCTTGATCCTGGCTGGTCTAAACTCTCCTCCCCTTCTCTTGTTGGCCTAAGGCAATAGTTATTGATGCTGGCTGGTCTGACACAATGCTGTTCATTTGCGTCAAGAGTTATTGATCCTAGCCGGCCTGACCAGAAGCTACCAACCTGCTCCGTCCAGTTTTTGATGGCTCGACTCATCACTGTTGACCTGCACTAAGAGCTCTTGATTTCGGCTGGCCAGACATAGTAACTCTGGTTTACATCATGACTGCTTGATGTCATGTGGCAACAAGCGTTAACCAAAGATGGGTCTTCCTTTTTTCAGTTTCCTGATTTTCCTGGAAATTTTCCTTCATATCATTATCAGTAATTCTCTTTTCACAGATTTCTCTATTCTTTGTTTACTGTTTCTTCATTTAAATCAGATGAGTTACTTTACTTTCTTTGATACACTCTGCATTTACAGTCTTACCTTCCCTTCAATGCTTAAGCTTGTTTCTTATTCTCACGATCTTATATTGCTTAAGAAATTTCTATCATATAAAACATTGACATTTCGCAGTCAGTCCAAAACAAAGGTAAACGTAATGATATTTTTCTATAATGTTGTAAACAGATTCTCAGTTATTCCTAGCATAAATTAGAATCTGTTGTAGCTTAGATTTGTTATTAAGGAAAAAACGATAAATTAGAATTGAATCTTTTATGTTCAGATTCTATTTCTCCTTTCCCTCTATATGCCTGTTTAATCCTACTTCTTATGATTTTCCGTAATTCTTTCAACAGTTGCACTTTAACTCTCAGATAGTGCATACAAGTATGCACACGAAGGTTTATAACTCTAATTCTGATTATTTGACGTACCAGTAGTTCTCCCTCACATGTATGGTAAAAGTGCTCAGAGAGGATATCAGTGGACATTGCAGCAAAGGAATCGTTTAGTTTCTCCTGGAATTGAAAGATATCATTACGACACATCCAGAGTGAGGAGCGTATAGCGTGAAGTCATCATCATGAGCTTACCAGTACACAAGGGGTCATGTACACTCCCAAGTCAGGGTACTGGAATGTAAGGCTTTCACATCTTCCTGAAGAAAGAATTTTTTTCAATAAATCATAAAACACAGACTGAACTTACGTGTCCACGACCCTCTTGCTTTCAACCTCAGGACTTCACTAGGAAATAAAAGAAAATAGGAAGCAACTCTGTTACTTGATTCACATTTTCAGTTTGTCTAACTTTCTTACTGCTCCATAATTGTTAAATACTCTTACACGACATTGAGAAGCGCTCCTTATGAAATGGCAATGCATACTTTTACAATATTCATCATGATCGTAGAATTATAAATCAACTTCATAGTTCATACTTCAAGATGAAAAGAAAGCATATAAGAATTGAAACGAAGTTTGTTGCAAAGCTGGGTTACGTTCCTTATACTTCCATCAAGGCATTGCTAGACATAAAGTATCAATTACAGAAATTCGGACAACTGTATGGATATAATCCTTGCCTGAAATTTTTAACTTGAAACTTTACAAAGTATGCAACATAAACATCAGATTCTCTGCATTGCCCGTGTTGCCATTGAAGTTACGTGAACTCGTAAAACACATTTAATGCTTGAAATAGTCACTGTGTTGCAAAGCAGAATAATTTTCAATTAACATACGAGTATCCAAAAAACTATGACTCAGTTTTGTATTCTCGTTCTCACTACCGACAGGTTTTGCAGCAAGTGGGAGCTAAAAATCAAACTGACGCTCCTGCTGGATCATATCCCGAAAGTAAAAGTTTGTATGTGTTGTGAAGTTCTCACAAAAGGGACCAACTTCAGGAGACGAGGTAGTTTATCAATCTCTATCTTAAGTTTTTGTTAGAGGAGAATCCTTCATCTGCATACGTTCCGAGCGCTAGTGCACAGAGGAAGAACGAGTGAGTAAATCATGGGCGGCCAGATCTTCGTGAGATGGTCCTGTCAAAGTCATGTCAGTGGGTTATTTCTTCCCTTCATATGGTAATATACATTGTCAAAGGTAGTGGCTCCCAGCTGACGGTGCTTGTATCGCTGTAAGTGCTGAGCCGTCCAGATGACACTTGGAATTAGAAGTGAATAAAGAGGAAAATTAAGTAAACAGGAATGTGAGTGCATTATGTTATAAACTGTTGGTCAATATATCTCATGTTTCTTCATGTTAAGTAACGCCATAACCATGACATACATCCAAATTCAAAGTATCTTCATCTGGTCAACTGATGTTGTAGGTGAAGGGCGCTGCGCAAGGTAAACCAACAAACACATAAGTGGGATGCAACTCAACCAGGTCACGGAATACTGGCGTCGAAGCTGCGAGGAATATCATCAATACGTATGCTTTAGCTACACACACAATCACACACAAAACAATCTTAGATACCGCATGTACGTTTGTATATGTACATATATAGGTGTTACCGGCTCCGCCACCTGAGAGGTTACACCGCAAGTGAAAATTTACACTTGGTGAGGCTGCATCATTGAGAGTATAGTCGAGTTAGAAACTTTTCACCTCGAAGTCCACTTTTCCCTTCTCGTGGAAGTTGCGCAGTCTTGGTTTCAAGAGCCTTTCGAAAGAGGTCCTAAGTATTACCAAGACTCTCAAGAGAATTAGTCCTAGTGCTATCATAAATATGAATGTTGTTCATTATCTCTCCCTGAAGATGTGAATTATCACAAAAGCGCTCGGATCTTCGAGTTTAATTTCCTTGTGGCTACCAACATATTCTTAAATCACGAGTTCTTTCGTGATATTACGCAACGTTCTTCATGAAAGTTATACACTCTCTACACTACTATTATACGATTGGGTGTAGAGCACTCCATCCTCCATATGGTCTCTTGACATACAAGATGAGCTAACGTTTTCCCAGCTTGCTCACTCTTAAGTTTGCTGACTTTTCATACTATTTCACAGATGGCGCCTTATGCTTTCAACAACAACTCTGTATAAAAACCTCACCACATGCTGTTACGGGGCAGCAATCGCTAGGTAAATGAAACAGTAAGGTCATAGCGTTCTCGTGTTCATCATGACAGCAAGATACATAAGACGCACAAGAACAAGTGCACCAGAGGTAACACACTCAGAGGGTCTGACCGCAGGTTTACTCTGGAGTTAACATCTGCCGCCTTATCGCACCTTGTGCCTTCCGATCCTCATCATTCCAATACTTCTTCTTTAATTGAATACATTAACTTTTCTTTAGATTCTTCTTTGTCAAGAGACTTTATTCTACTTCCTTCAGCCAATGAATGATACTTCATAAGTACCGTGACTTATCTAACTACTGCCAAACTGATGGCGTCAGTGAGTGTGAACAACACTGTAAGAGTCAAGTGTTATCTCAATAGGAAAGAATTCCAAATGAGACGACATGACTCCCGAAAAAAATCGTAAACAATATGTGTGAATAAATCATAGCTTATGCAAGATTTGGTTTTATCAACACTTGTGTACTGTGAGTTGCCAACATCAAGAATTACGAATCATACCTGCCCAACCACACCACTGCTAACCTACATCAAAAATTACTGACCCTCCCTGCTCTGACTTATCACTGGCAATTTACATTAGAATTATTCATCCTAGCTCTTCTGCTCCGCTAGTGTTCTCTTTCAACAAGGGCTGCTGACGCTGGCTGCACTGGCACAACATTCTCGACTTGTGACAAGAGTGTTTGTCTAGAGCCTTAAGAAATCACTGTTGACATACGCCAGCAATTCCTCTTTCTGGTTGGTTTAACCCGCTACCGTTAACCTGCAACAATACCTTTTGATGCTGGTTGCTGACATGCTGGTGATGACATGCACCAAGAATTACTGATTTTCAGCGTCGGTTCCTGTTGAATTGTACTGGAAAGAAATTAAAAAAGGAAGAAGAAGAACAAAACTCTCAGAGATCTAAAATTATTTACTTTAAAAATTGCACAGACGTCAAGAACATCTACAAGAATTACCGATGATACTTTCACTATAATTTCTTTACGTGAAATTAGAATACAGTGACCAGAAATAATGGTATGAAGTTGAATGGAAGGACTTGTATGACAAACATAGGCAAAAGTCTCATTACTAGTAGAGTCACAGGATGTCAGATGCAACCGAAGCAAAATTTATCAGTACATTGAACGTTGCTACAAAAATACGGTAATATCATAATGGAATGAATTCTTTTTACGGAGAAGCTGCAAAGATTCTTCTTCCCTTTGTATCCTGCAGTTGTGATTATATCGAAATAAATTTTCCATTTATCCTTTCCCATAACAGTTCATACACTGTATTTTCTCTTTATGCTACAGCGCTTTCTTTCATATCTATTTTCTTTATGGCTGACAAGCTGGAAGGAGTGGTGGGTATGCAGGAGCCTTAAGTTCTGTTATCCTGTCTCCATCTATACTAGTTAGAAAGTTAGGATGCTGCTTGCCCATAAGTGAAGAACATAGACAATCAGGTCTTCTGTTATCAGCCTTAAAAGGGTCTTCCTCGTATTTAGCGTTCTTGATCCTGGCTGTCCTGTCCCTAACTGATGTCCTGCATTAAGAACTATTGATCCTAATTGTCATAACACAATTGTGATGACCAGCATCAATATATGTGTTTTTTTGACCAGCATGTGTTAATCTGCACCAGTACTCCCTGATCCTGGTTGCCCAGGCGTACTACTGATAACCTGCTTCCTGAGCTCTTGATCATGGCTACCTTGAGAAACTACAGATGATCAACGCCAAGAGTGATGAATTATATCGAGAGTTCCTGAGCCAGATTGGCCTGACACGCTATGGAGGACCTCAATCAACAGCTTTTAGGCCTGGCTACCCAGACACCCCACTGATGACCCTCTTCAAAAGTCCTTGAAACTAGCTGCCCTGCCACGAGGCTGATGACCTACACCATACATCGAAAGTTCTTGTTCCTGGTTGTCTGAACACTGCTTAATGATTTACATTGCCTTTCTGAGCCTAGCTGCCCTGACATACCACTGATGACCTGTATCAGGAAGTCTTGAGCAGTGGCCCTAACAGCACTCTCTGTAAGAGCTCTTGATGAACGATAGCCTAACCTGCCACCACTGACTTGCAGTAAGAGTTCTGCATCCTGTCTGGCTTTATCTGACACTGTTTATCTTCGCCAAGAATGCTTGATCTTGGCTGCCTTGAACCGCCACTGTTGACATGCACCAAGGTTTCTTGATGTTGTTCGGCAACAACCGCTCCCTTGCAATATTTTTATTTTCTTCCATTTATCTATATTCTGTATATGTTTTCTTGAACCAAGAAATTTTTATTCTGGCTGTCTTAGCACACCACCGCTGGCCATCAATAAAATTATTCGAGCCTGACCGGTCTGACCAACTAATGTTGATATGCACCAAAAGTATTTGAACTTGTCTGGCCCAGCACACGGGTATTGACCAGGAGGGTAGATGTGCTGCAAATGAAATGCTTGTGGACAATATGTGGTGTGAGGTGGTTTGATCGAGTAAGTAATGAAAGGGTAAGAGAGATGTGTGGTAATAAAAAGAGTGTGGTTGAGAGAGCAGAAGAGGGTGTATTGAAATGGTTTGGACATATGGAGAGAATGAGTGAGGAAATGTTAACAAAGAAGAAATATGTGCCAGAAGTGGAAAGAACAAAGAGAACGGGAGACCAAATTGGATATGGAAGGATGGATTGAAAAAGATTTTGAGCGATCAGGACTTCAGCACGCGGGAGGGTAAAATGAATGCACGGGACATAGTGAATTGGAACGATGTGGTATACTGGGGTCGACATGCTGTCAATGGAATGAACCAGAGCGGGTGAAGCGTCCCGGGTCGGCCATGGAAAGGTCTATGGGGTCTGGATGTGGATAAGGAGCTGTGGTCGGTGCAATACACATGACAGTTTGAGAATGTTGTGAGCGGATGTGGCCCTCTTCGTCTGATTCTGGCGCTAACGCGAGAGACGGTGATCAAGTATGAAAAAGTAATGAATGTGTGTGTGTGTGTGTGTGTGTGTGTGTATGTTTCTGCAATTTACATCGTATCTGGCGAGGCTAACCTCCCTCCTCCTTTATAATCTTCAGATTATTGGATTGTTGCATGTGCTTTTGTGTGTGTGTGTGTGTGTGTGTGTGTGTGTGTGTGTGTGTGTGTGTGTGTATATATATAAATATATATATGAATATATATATATATATATATATATATATATATATATATATATATATATATATATATATATATATATATATATATATATATATATATATATATATATATATATATATATATATATATATATATTAGTATCAATCTATTATGAGAACTTACTGAATGTTCCTGTTTTCTTCATTTCTTTAATGTATTATAGTCTTCAGCAATAATAATGCGGTTAGGGAAAGTGTTATCAGATATTCTTTATAGTATTATTGTTGGCGAAGGCAACATTTACGTTAAAGAATTTAAGCTACATAGGAAGCAAAGTAAAATTATCATTAAAAGGGAGAACTAAAAGGTTCTTGGTATCAAAGGGAGGCTTGGGTTTACTATAAAACTATTTCTTTGCCAACTTAAGGGATTTATCAATGAATGATCTACGATAATTTAAATTGGATCCAATAGAATATATCCTTTCAAACTCATTATCAGTATATTCTGGACTGCATATACATAATTCTCCTAGGAACATCGACTGGAATGATGATACTTTAACTTTGTCATGTTGAGATGAGTAATAATGAATACATGATCAAACATTTATGGGTTTTCTGTATATGCTAAACTTAAACATGTTTCTATCCCTATGGATCATGCAATCTAAAAATGGTAACACAATTTTTTTCTACTTTTACAGTAAAATTGAAAGAAGTTACTAGATTGTTAGGTAAAGGGAGAAATGTTTGTAAATTTTCGTTTGTTGGCCATACACAAAGAACATCATGTACATACCTAAAACAAACTGACTTAAAGGGTAAGATATTCCTTAGTAATTGTGTTTCAAACACTTCTATGTAAAGATTGCTTAATACTGGTGAGAGTTACCCAGCGCCAACCAAATTTCTGAGCATAATTTTCGCCATTAGATTGAAATACACAGTGGTTCTATGCACACACACACACACATATATATATATATATATATATATATATATATATATATATATATATATATATATATATATATATATTATATATATATATATATATATGGTTTCGGTGCATTCTTACATAACAGCTAGAGACTGTGTACGAATGGGGCCTTTGTTGTCTTTTCCTAGCGCTACCTCGCACACATGAGGGGGGAGGGAGTTGTTATTCCATGTGTGGCGGGGTGGCGATGGGAATGAATAAAGGCAGACATGTGTACATGTGCATATATGTATGTGTCTGTGTGTGTATATATATATGTGTACATTGAGATGTATAGGTATGTATATTTGCGTGTGTGGACGTGTATGTATATACATGTGTATGTGGGTGGGTTGGGCCATTCTTTCGTCTGTTTCCTTGCGTTACCTCGCTAATGCGGGAGACAGTGAGAAAGCAAAATAATGAATAATAAATATATATATATATATATATATATATATATATATATATATATATATATATATATATATAATGAGATAGCCTTCATTAGGGCATCCATTTGCCTATGCTGTCTCAGCAAGCTTAATGAGAGAGAGAGAGAGAGAGAGAGGGGGGGGAGAGTCATATCTTAGATATGAAACAATCATTTGATGAACATTAATATCTCGTGGTAATAATAGTAACGTGCTGGGATGCACTGGTCATGGGGTAAAGAGAAATAGGTGAAGCTTCCTGCCAACAAACACACGTAGGTTGCCGCACGAGAGCTGGAAAAACCCCAAGGCTTTACTCAGGCAGCAACAAAGCTTTCATGCATAATATAAACCCCAAGAGACCCATCATTATACTGCTACCAGCTGAACAACCCAGCGTCTCCCTTCCCAGCCTAGAACGTTGATGTTTACTAATGTTCTTAGAGGGAATATATGCATATTACTTAACCATGATATGTACTGCCAGCTACAGCTTCTGTTGAGATATCACAGTAATATATGATGGTGTGGTGATACTCTTACTACTAAGTTCTTAATACTAACCTTTGCATGATCCATTCTGATTTCAGCGTAGCCTGGATCTCCGCCCACCATGCCTGGTGAATAGGCCCAATACAAGTAACACTCTCGTTGTCAGTGCGAAGGGTCATTACCTGCCAGCTGGCCTACTGAAGAAGGAACACAGTACTTCCTTGATGAGGAATCCCTCATAGAATAATGTATGCATCGAGGTATGTAGAAGAAGAACGCCTTTGGCCTGGGTAGCTGAGAGGAGAGGCTCATTATGAATTAAACTTAATTTCCCTTAGGGGATTGCCAGATGACAGAAGTTTTTTTCCTGTATTTTTGATCTTTTGTTGCCTTTGAAAAACTTCCCCGGTTATATACATATATATATATATATATATATATATATATATATATATATATATATATATATATATATATATATATATATATATATATATATATATATATATATATATATATATATTTATATATATATATATATATATATATATATCATCCCTGGTGATAGGGGAGAAAGAATACTTCCCACGTATTCCCTGCGTGTCGTAGATGGCTATTAAAAGGGGAGGGAGCGGGGGGCTGGAAATCCTCCCCCTCGTTTTTTTTTTTAATTTTCCTAAAGAAGGAACAGAGAAGGGGGCCAGGTGAGGATATTCCCTCAAAGGCCCAGTCCTCTGTTCTTAACGCTGCCTCGCTATCGCGGGAAATGGCAAATAGTATGAAAGAAAAAAAAGAGAAAATATAAATGTACATATATATTTTTTTTTTCTTCCAAAAGAAGGAACAGAGAAGAGGGCCAGGTGAGGATATTTCCTCAAAGACCCAGTCCTCTGTTCTTAACGCTACCTCGCTATCGCGGGAAATGGCGAATAGTATGAAAGAAAGAAAGAAATATATATATATATATATATATATATATATATATATATATATATATATATATATATATATATATATATATATATATATATATATATATGGCAGTTCTCCCTTTTGATGATAACTTTACTTTACTTCACATGTTGCTTATATCCTTTAATGTAAATGTTCCCTTCAGCAACAATGATACTAAAAGGAATATCTTAATCAGGATCTCACCAGAAAATTCTCCTGGATGCATCTATAAAGTGCCATGTAGAAATTGCGATAAGTTTTATGTTGGACAGACTGGTAAGGATCTTTCTGTTAGACTTAAGCAACATGAATATAGTATAAGAACAGGAGAAGAGTCAAATGCCTTGGTTAATGACGTTAAAAACTATGATCATTGTATTGACTGGAGTAATGCCATCTTAGTTATCAACTCTAACTCCAGTACCACGAGAAATATCATTGAATCTTCTATTATTTAATACACAAAGAATTATAGCCCTAATATTAGTGAGGGTCTATACAATTTTGATAATTTTATTGTTGATAAAACCTGTAAACAGTTCACCTTCTTGTCCACATAAGTTTATGATACGCCCGTTGTCTGTCTTGGACAATCACTTGTTTACCAAATGGCGTCCGAGCTACATTTCTTCGTTGTATATCAATTGACTGTTATATTTCTTTCTTGTATCTCCTCTGATGATGTGATTATTACACGAAAGTGCACTTGGGAACTTATCGTGTTCTATATTCGCCGTGGACTCATAGGAATATATATATATATATATATATATATATATATATATATATATATATATATATATATATATATATATATATATATTCATTTATTTATTTATTTATTTATAAATATATATATTCCTTAAATCTAAAAAATGTCGTTTATGCTCATATTCTTTCATTCGCATCAGACCCAGCGGTAATCAGCTTCATCTTTCAAGGCAGACGTTTTGGCTACTTCAGCAGCTTTATCATGTATTCTGAGCCCACTATGGGATGGAGGCAAGAGAAAATGGACTCTTAAGTCCAGCATGTGTAATTTTGTAATACCTTTGTCGTACTTCAGACGCAAGCATGCCGAATCATAATGAAGCGCGTTTAACGTAGTTAATGAAGAAAGAGAATCCATTACAATGAGACTACTACACTTAAAGTCTTCAATATATCTAGGGGCCATAAGGACTGCAAATAGTTTCATCTGGAATGTGGCTGCCCAGTTATCAGCTCTGAGTCTCAGGTTATCGTAGAGAACGTGAGTACGTGTTACAACAATAGCACTTCTGGCAACACCAGTGGTATATTGTAGGGAACCATCTGTACGTATAGTGTGGGGCAGATTATAATCAGTGGTCATGATTTCAATTTGATCATAGTAGCCCATCTGGATGGAAGTCTCCCACTTGAGAAGAAGGTCTGGAAAGCTCCTTTGCATGGACTGTTTCCCTGAGTCGCCGGACCCCAATATATGAATGATTTCAGTTATTTTGTTTTCGATACTAAGAAGACGATATTCATTTAATTCTGCAAATTCAGAATCTTTTCTTGTTTTAGAGTAGCCGCAAATAGCTCTTATCGCTTAATTTTGCATTTTCTCAAACATTTCAAGACTTATCTCAGGCGTTAGAGCAAGCAGAGGCACAGCATAATCAATCATAGAACAGGTGTAAGCGATGTACATCAATTTAACTCTTCTGACGTTGGCCCCATACTGAGGGTTGGGGCCAGTACACCTCTGAGTGCCCTAAGCCTCTATCTGCATTGATGGTTAACTCTTGTTACAACACCTCCAAGTATTGGTACTTCTCACCCAAGATGCCGATACCTTTTCACGTAACCATCCTGGAACTCGTTATTTAAACGAGTCTCACAGATGACTTTTAAAGGGACGTCTGTTGACGATTTTGGTTTTGTCAGCAGAGAAGACATGACCTAAATTTTCACAGTTTTTTGATACATGGCTGAGTATTGTCAGTGTATCGTTACACCCGGAGGTTGATATCTTCAGCGCAGATGAGTATATGGTATTCAGTGTTCGTGGGTATGGATTGATGAAGGGTATTAATGCGAATGTTGACTAAGAAGGGGCTAAATATATCACCCTGCCGAGTACTACGTTCAAACTCTTTCATTTCAATTCTGTGTCTATAAAACTAACGATGAACTACGTCCAACGTTATTGAAAAGCTCTACATTTAATTGTGGTGAGAGACAATATTCGTGACGTTGATATAAACCAATGTGAAATCCTGTAACTGTGTTCATAAGGAACCTGAGCTTAAGATCTTTAAGTTAACAGAACAAAATGCACCCTCAATAATATTGATGTTGTACCTTTATCGTTGCTAAAGTTATTATGCAAGAATAGATTTACCTCTCTCGCAGAACTATAGATTTATCCCGAATGCGACTGAGACTAATAAAACAGAGCCAAAAATTTTACAAAACTGTGAGACTTCATATACTAATAGAAAATGCACGAAGCCCAGACCATCCTGTCCTTGTGAGGTGTAACCTGCAGGGAAGTAACAAAAGCTTTGCGAGAGTCCCTAAGGATACTGAAAACGTCTCTAAATAATATCCTGATTTTCTTGACACCTACATGAGGAATATAGTTTCTTCCTTTGAAGTCCAGTGTTGAAGACATCTGGCATCGAAGCCCATTATCCTGAAATGATGTCATAATTATAATTTTTTCAGGCTGGTGGATAACCTCTCTGTATTTTTCAGTGTTATCTTTCCCACGTTGCTTCGCAGACCAAAATATCAAAGCAAAGTAGTACAGCTTAAGGATCCTTGATTACATGGTCACAGCAAAGCTTGAGAGACAAAATATTCTTTCATTTTTATCCATGATAAACCAGCCATGGAAGAGCAGGGGATGGGGAGGCATTATCTTCACATTTGTCAGGGTTAAGACGTCATATCCTCCGTTCTGTTTAACACAGAAAATGTGGGTAAAGGAAAGTAACTGATTTTTGCCATCCCACTGAATAGTAAGCTATGTCCCACAATTATAATGCATCTCCATCCTAGGCAAAGAGACCTAAGCTTCTAGAATGAGGAAAAAATTTACTCCAGGGAATTTAGCCTCTAAGCAATAAGGAAAGAATGGAAAAGTAGTTTGTATTTTGCACTGCAGGCAGCGTCGTAAATTTGTCCAGAAGTAATGAACGAGTTAGCCGCCAAAATTAGTGCCAGGGAAGAGCTTTGCACCCGTGCTAAATTAAAAACCTTCTAACCACGGTACTCGCACCTCGCACTCTCCATTAACAAGGAGGATTCCAAGTTCCTAATAGTGGTACTTCCCCGAAGCACAACAGCTATTTCAGAGTGACGGAAAGTTCGAAAATAGAACTGAGAGGACAGTTACTGCAGGAAAACAATAGTGGTAATCTTAGCCGAGTAACGAGGAACTTGAGGTCTGACTAAACGAGCATGAAAAGCTATATACGTGATATATCTATCCTCAGCGTCAGTAAAGGAGACTTGGGTACAGACGGAGCTCAGCATCAAGGAGTTTGCTGACGAGAAACGGGTTGAGTCCCTCGTGGAGCTTCACACGTAGATACAATAGACTGATCACTGGGCATCTGCGTATCAGATAATGCTGATGAAGATATGTGACAAAAAACTGAATGAAAAAGGAGATGAACTGCCTTTGGAGATAATATTGCTTCATGAAGCCATGACAGCTGCGCGAATCAAACGAACAGGTAGATGCAATCATGGGATGAGAGGTATAGAGAGTGCGGCTGGAGTGCGATTGCGAAGTGTGTGGATGGGATATGTGAAGCATGTGTGGTAGGTGTTCTGGAAGATGAGGCTGTAGTTCGACTGTGAAGTGAACTGGTGTATCAAAGCTGAGGGAAATATAAGTGCAATAGGGTTGCAGAATTACTGGATGTAATAGAGTTGTACAACGTTTCAGTGGGGTTGGATCGTGATATGCATGGGTATGTTGGGGCTGCGAGGTGTGTAGATGTTGCAAAGGTATGGAATGCATGCGTTCGGAAGAGATGTTAAAGATATGACTGTTGAACGGCTATGGCCATGCAAGTGTATTTGGGGCGTGATGCACGTAGGTTTAACAGGGTTGTTGAAATGTTTATGTGAGTGTCGCTGCCGGAGGTCTGTCGAGTGAGTAGGGTAAGTGGGGCTTTGTGGTGCATAGCTGCAGTGTTTATGTCAAGTGTCGAGCTGTATTAGGGCTGTGGAGTGTGTGGGTGACAGCCTTGTCTAGTGCAGGATTAGTCGGGATTTCACTGGTATGTGTGTGTATATGTAGTAATAATGCTCTGTGTATTTATTTCTTATCTCCACCAAAAGTCTCCTTCGAGGCTGTGGTCTAAGTAGAAATACTAAAAGGGGTTAAAGTGATGGAAACATGAAGGAGAGAGAGAGAAAAAAAAGCGTTTTCGAGGAAGTGGAAAGTCTACCTTTTAAAAAGGGTTGGATCGTAGTTGTCAGAAAAGACATGAGAGGTTAAAGAGCACCAAAGCTTCGCACTGTGTAGGAAAAATATGAATATCACAACGGCCTAACTTTGAATAGCCAGCGTCCACCGTATATCATGTGACGCAGTACATAGGAATATGAAATGTCTGGATGAACAAAAGATAATGGACTACGGGATCAGTAAGGCTGTGGGGCAAGAAGGTATAAGATAATGAAGCGATGTTGTACATGATAAAGGTGATGTATAGTGTGAGTGCAGAGTGGTACACGTGTAATATGATGCAATGCTAGAATTATTACCACGTTTATACAAAACCCGCAGAGAGATCTCATTATTTCTATGCCTAGCCAGAATAATGGTTCAGCCGGTACATATGTCCTGACCACTCAGGTTCAGCAGGCAGCCTGGCCCAGCCAGTATAGTGATCTGGGAAGCACTGTGATCTAGTGAGAACTGTGCTGCAAACATCATTATGGTCCAGCCAGGTCTGAGGTTCAGCCAGCATGTGGTCAAGCCACCAACGGTCCAGTGAGCTCTGTGACACAGGGAACCTTGTGATATTGCTAACATTATGGTTCATCCAGAACTGTGGTAGCCAGTAATTTCGCTAGCCATATTTGTGACGCTGCCACCATTATCCTCCAACCAGCACCACCATCCTAACACCATCATGATCCCCCCAGTTGCAAGGTCGACCAACACTATGGTCTACTTACTACTTACTACTATATATATATATATATATATATATATATATATATATATATATATATATATATATATATATATATATATATATCGTATACACTGAAGAGGGAGTTTTCGACATCCACTCTGACCCAGGAGCCATTTCCTTAATGGCCACTTTAAAAGTTTACGAACAGGAAGTTTACGTACAGTTGCACTTTAGTACACCACTAGGAGGGTTCATGGTCAGCACCCACTTCTGCCAGAAGGCTTGGCTATTTACCCACAAGAGATATGATTCATAAACAACATAACTCAGATCTAAATGGGTCCGACTCTGTTGCCACCACTTTGTTAGACGTTTATGTTGAACTGATGGTTGCTCCTCCCGGGGGCTACTGCCGGCGCTTATAACCGTGTCTGGTGTGGTCATTCCGGCACCACAACAGTAATTCTGCTTCTATAACGATGTAGAGCGATATCGTCTTTCTTCTTTTTCTTCCACGCCAGCACTGCTGACACTATGCTTGGAGGAGGTGAAGGCTTTCTAGCACCAAGTCAGTACTGATATCACTATGGCGGTGTACTGCGAGGTCATCGCGATACTAGATCGGTAGTTTTAGCTGCTACTTGATAAAGTGAGATATCTCTGGTGCGAGATCAGTACTGCAACCATAGTAGTATCATGTAAGGTCATTCTGTTACTAAATAGTTAATGTTTATACCATCGTTGTATGAAGGGAGACCGAATGCTGCCACATTAGCACCCGTGGTGCTACAGCTCAGCCTGGTTGCAAATCACTATTCTTGGTGCCACAGTGTGTAAGGCTAGCTTTTCTTGGTAACACAAGTACCACAGTAATACTGGTTACGCTGTAATTTGTAAGGCAAGGTTATCCCCATACCACAAAAGTACCTAAGTCTCGAACTGTAGCTGAGAGAGTTCGTGGTCTCATATTCTCTGTAGCGCTTCTCATGTTCTCGTAGGGTGAGGTATGGTCGGTCAGGAGTTGCAGCATTACTGTTTGCACTGTAAAGGGTCATCATCACTATCATCAGCGTCAACGCTGTTATATAACACTACACTCGCCAGTAACATTGACAGTCTCCTGTAACTGCCAGACCCTGTCATCACCATTATCACCAGTGGAAGCACTTTCACGTGACCTCCACATCCGACCAGTACTCTCACCGCAGCCATCAGCACCGTCTTGAAGACACTACTCCAAGTGAAATAACTTTCCTGCCCTTACGAGCATCCTCTGACTACCATCAACAGCGTTGCTTCTGCCACCATCACATACTGAACAACACAGCCATCAATGTCCCTGCTAAAGCCACGCTCTGCCTGGTAATACTACCACAACAGCCATCATCACCACTACCACCTCCACATCGTCCTTCAATCCAGCCGCTGATACAACTCGCACAAACTGCAATTTTCCAGCCATCATCAATACTGTCACTACCGCCATCCACCTCTAACCACCAAATCTAACGAAGCACACTGCTCTCATAACCAGTGCCTTCCTCCAGCTACCATAACAAACCAGAACTACTACTTTTTATCATCTGTTCCCCCTCCTAGCAACCCTATTACCAGCATCCTCCCCCTACAATCATATGTAATCGAAAACAAGCCGCCTCTCCCACCAAGCCTCCCTCGCTACAACACTCCACACAACACTGCCACCATCTGCCACAAACTGCTTGCTGCTATCACGCCTACATCCAATACTACAACAAAATAATCTTTCCACTATCAGCCCACCAGGAGTAACACCACTGCCACCATCATTAACACCACAGTTGACTTTACCACCATCCACCATCATCACTGTTACTACTTGTGTCAACAGCACCACTTCTACCATGACCACATCCAGCATCACCACATGTATGAACACAACCATCACAAACACAATAAACGTCACGACTGACATCATCAGTGTTAACCAGCACTAACAGCAGCATCACAACATTATCTTCTCTCATCTAGTAAACCCAAAGCTCTACTACAACCAACATTCATACCACTAACTCCACTACATAAACATAAATTTCCATCACTATCGCAACCACAATTCTCAGTCCTCTTTTCTTAACACTACCCCGCTAACTTGGGTAACGGCGAATATGTATGAATAAATGAGTAAATGAATAGATATATACATCTGAGCCTGAGCCAGAAAACCAATTTGTCGACCAACCCCTAGGGGTGGATGAACAGCTGGGTTGACTGTAGACCGACTGCCGTAACCAGGATTCGAATTCTCTCCCCGAGCTGTACAAACTGTTAGATATAGATACATACACACTGGCACTCAGTCTGCACTACATGTATCATAACATTGTTGTTTATGTAAAAGTAGCGATATCAGCACACTGTTACTAACACTGGAGCAGGAATACTGTATCAGTAGTGTGCCACTGGAGCAGAGATCACCAAGATACTGGCATTGTCCCCCTACCAGAAGTATTAAGTCACTGCTCTCACACTGGCGTTATTCATTATAATTATGCAGACTTCCGTGGTGTAGTGGCTGGCGTTCCTGACCGTGACGCATTCGCAGGCCCAGGGTCGAGCGCATAGGTTCGAATTCTGGTTGCGGCGGTCGATTCACAGTCAACTCAGCTGTTGATCCTCACCTAGGAATTGGTTAATGAAATAGGCACCTGGCTTAGCGTTAATGGGATGGCCTTGATTACGGCCTCATCTGCCCTCGTCGTCACAGCTAACAGAAAAACGAAAGGTTCTTCGGCAACTGATCGTCATACAGTACACTACACCAACATGTCACATCTAGCAGAGAAATTGTTATTGATGTACAAGAGAAAGATCATATGGACCTAAAGACTCTTATTATAACATTTCTAAAAGGCTGTTTAGATTCACAAAAGTGTTTAAAGATTACAGGTACTGGACGATGACACATCCTTAACTCTCTTTGCTGGACGTTTCACTCTGTCCCAGCTTTTTCAATGTTTAGCTTTACTGTGTGTCATGTGAGCTAAGTATCTGTCCTTGACAATGTTGTTCTGTATATTTATTTGTTCAAAGTGTGTCCTATTCAGCAAATATAACCAACAGGAAGACCGGGCGTGTTTGTTAGTGCTGCAAGACAGGAGACGACATTAGAGGAATCGAAATCCCCACAAAAACGATAATGTTATGATGCCCCTCAAAGATGTAGTGACTCTCTCAAGACCTTCAGAGGTACTCAGGGGTTAGATGCATTACTAGCTCATGTGGAAGTTGGAGCTGACAGAACGTCAGTGATATCCATGGGAAGCAAGACCTCACAGCCTGGGGCATGCCACAGGAAAAGGATAAAAGGGATAGAGTACAAGATCCGAGAAGCGTGTTGCTCAAACAGAATAACAATGAGCAGCTGCAGCAGCAACCTTTGTAATGTATGTAGAATAGACATGCAACACAGATTCAATCAAAAAGTCCAAATTTTTTTGATGGATATCAGAGAAGTGAAGTGCCTGTGATCCTGTAAGAAATTGAACGAGGTCAGCACTACAGTAAAGCCTCATTCCCCAATCCGAACACAATGTCCTTACCGTCGTTGTAGCACAAATTTCTGTCAATTGAATGCACTCTCAGGCACAGAAAAAAGTAACGCAAAAGACTGATCCTTGCCAAGTCTGTAGCCGACATGTAACGTGCAGCTGGAGAGTGTCTACTGCTGCAGCTTCTCTGATTCCACCAATATGCTTGAGAACTTTGTAAATGAGTGGGACAACATGCTTCCATGAGATAGACACCTCAAAAGGAAAGGAAATAAGAATAAACACCTCATAGTTACGTAATCATGATGTTTTTCTGATGGTAAAAATGTTGGTTAATCTCTTCGGAGGCCAGGCAGAAGGTATCAACAAATACCTTTCAAGAAAATGAAATATTGTTTTTTGCCAAGATTGCAACATTCCTGAAACTTGTTGCTTCAAATTCTTAAAAAAAATCATCTTCACTAACTAAAAAAGGCAGTTCACTTTTTCATTTTTGTTGTAATATCAAGACATTCGCTCGTTTCCATGATTCTGTACCGCCCAAAGATGAAGGAACGGGTCAGTAAGTCATGTCTCGCTGTCGTCCGGTTCTTATGTAGCATGAACAGGAGCATTTTGACCTGAGATTAATAATTCACTGTCCAGAAACTCACAGGAGCAACTTGAGAGAGAGAAAAAAACAAAAAACTCACACACCAGCTGATTCCATGTACAAATCTTACCAGACGAACAATCTAATTGGCCTGTCAGCAGAGAACAGGGTGTAGTAGATGCCTTGCATACCAACAAGCACAAGCAACCTTCAGCTGGAACCTGAGTTATTCTACTGTACGGAGTATAAACATAATCCATGTGAAGGGAAAATCTCGACATTTGTGAAGACGTAATTCTTGTAGAAAGATAGGACGGCCATAGAAAGCTTTCGTAGCTTGTAACAAATGTCATACTGTTTGTAGTTTCCAAGAATTCCAGGGTAAATTATTTGTTTGGCTTTTAAAGTACAAAGTTCTCACCAGTGTAATGGAGGAATACTGAGCCCAGATGGTCAAACCTGGTGGAGGTAAGGCACTCTCTTTAAAGTGGGTATTGCATTACTACTATGATGTTCGATAGGATAAGCAATCATACCAGTTATAGTCTTGCAATTGGAAGATACACACAACATGCAATCGGATTTCCTGTTTTTCTTTGGAGGTCTGTGAACCTTCCCCAAAGCTATTTTTTCTTTTCATTGTCAATATTCAAGTTTCTGATCGAGTTTTATGTATTCTCCAGGCGCCTCCACTCTGCCTTATCAGGAAATCACCTGCGGTAATTACGGTCTAATCTCATGATATCTCGACACAATTTGATGTTTGGACACTTACTAGCCGAGCAAAATTTTCCGAATACCTTCTTTTTACCTGACACGAAACTATTATACTTTCATTTCTTTTTGTTGCCATAGTGACAACGTATTCACATGTATATACATATTCCCCCACATTTTGCAAACGTTTACTGCCTTAACCTTGGTCTTCTCCAAGTCATTTTCGTTTTCTCAACATCCCCTCTTACCAAAAACACATGTCACATCTGTCAGAAAGGTTTTTATCCTTACGATTTCATGGACTGTAAGAGTCAGACATTTTGATCAATACCCCGAGGGCAGAAAAAGTCCAAAATGAGTAGCAAAAGATTGCAGGGGAAGGGAGTAACTGCAGCCATTTCGTTGGCATTCAGGCAGAAACTCCTACTTCATTGACCTTTTCGGAGCTAAGGATTGGGTGCTGATTGAAGAGGGTTAAGTTGAGTTAGGAGGTTTGGGCGCTGATTGAGGAGGATTAGTCGTTGAAGGAGGACGATTCGGCCTCGACTGAAGAAGACAATCCGTTGAATAAGGAGGATTGGGCTTTGACTGAGGAGGATTGGTCGCTGAATGAGAAGGAATGTACGCTGGCTGAGGAGGGTTTGCCGTTGTGTAGAGCTGAGTGCTGGCCGAAGGAGAGTTTGACGCTGGCTTATGACTATTAAGTGGTGAAGTGAATGAGGAAGGTAAAAAGTGTAAGCTAGGAGAAGAGAGCGAAGGTTGTGAGGACGATGAAGTTGATAGAATAACGATGCTGAAAAGAATGAAAGCAGTGATAATGAAAAGAATGATGGGGCTAAGAAGGGTTAAGACGGTACACCTAAAAGGGTGAAGAGAGAAGGAACAATTAACATATCAAAGACAGGAAGATAAAGCTGAGGAGTGTGAGGGTGAGGACTATGGTGATTGTAAGGACCGTCGGAGGAGCGGTAATAGACAAGAAAATGAAGATATTCGGGAGGAGAAGAGCAAAGAAGGGAATGATAAGAGTACTAAGAGAAAAAAAACATAGATGGAAGTGAAGAGGGTAACAGGAAAGCAAGTGCAGCTGATAGAGTTGATAAGAGAGGGGAGGGCAGTGGAGAGTGACGGTGGCACGAACGGAGAAGACACCGGTGAGGGTGAGGCTCGTATGAATGGAAATGATAGTGAGGAGAATGAGGATAATAAGAATATGGAAGATGCAGAGCTTTGAGATGGTAAGAGCAAAGAGGACAATAATGATAGTGATGATAGTGAAAACAGATGAGTGAGAGGATAAGAACTTTCTTTTCATCATATAGAAAATATTCTTACCTGGATCTGGCTGTGACAGTCTCACCTGAGGCGTGGTGGCCTGTCGAAGATGTTCCTCTCTTCTCCTGAACTAGATAGGCTTAAAAGTATGGGTTCGCTCTTACGATGTGTTGACTGGATCGGTACTTGAGACGATTTTTCAAAGTATATCATAAAAACAGACCTGAAGTGCAGATCATAAAAGTTACTAGAACAAATGGAATGAAACTAAAAAACAGTAAAAACATAGGAGATTATTCATTTCCAAATGGAATCCTCGACCAGTGGAACAATTTACTGTCAAACGTTGTTGGCACAAAACCTATTAATACCTTCAAAATCCAGTTTGACAAATATTCTAACGCTTCAAGTTTTACGTAATGAAAATACAGCAAGAAACACATCAAAACAAAAACGTTTTATATCACTTCCAGGTTAACAGGACAACCTTTCTCCACTAATCCATTACCATAGGAAATGATTAGCATAATTCAGCATAGATTGTAGTCAAATGTATTAACTTTAAGCTTTTTTGCAAAATCCCATTATTATTTTTCTTCAACGGTGCAAGGTATTTCTTCCATTCTTTGTCCTGCTGGTCATTTTTGACAGAAGGATATGGGAGTTGAGGAGGGATTCAATGACTTCAGAAATCATAGATGTATTGAGCCCTCTTACCGCTCTCTGCTAACTGCATCTATACACAATGGAGATATGGACACCATTGCAATAGTATTTGACTGATAACTTCTTGATAAGCCAGTAAGCCTTCTGTTACTTGTTTTCCCTATGGTCATGTACACTGGAGATACTAGTCTTTGACTTATTGGTTTGACCTACGATGGTGGAAACTTGCTCGCAAAGACCTGGCTGATGGTATAACTATCTGGACCTGGGCATATATGAGACGTGAGGTGTGCTATTATACTCTGAGCTACCTACCTACCTGAGGGTGCAGTCCCTTGCCTTCAGTTGTCATGTTCGTCTTTACATCATACTGCACATATCGATGTATACTGTACCTTGCAGTGTTATGTTCTCATTTTTATAAAGCTGGCACTACTGCTGCGTTATGGGTCAATCAGTGTTACTGTTGTCCGAGGTAATGACCTTAATGATACACTGTTGGCCATTCTCAGTCCGCTGATGCTCCAGTGCTGGACACTGTTATAACCCCCACTGTCGGCCATTCTGCTCTCAACATTCTCATATGAAAAACTAAAAGTTTCGTCCGGAAACCATTTTGATGGAATTGAGATTTATGCTTATTGGGCGTTTCCAGGTGTCATGGCGACGGTTAATGAAAACAGAAATATGGAAATTTTATGCAGAAATTTTCCCGACAAAATAGGCTTCTGTCCGTGTGATTACACTTCGAGTTTTGGGCCGCCAGACTAATTAATATTGTTGAAGTGAAAATCAAAATATTCTTTTTTTTATCATTCATTACGTTTGTAGCAATGAGAGAAGTGAATTTACGGTCTCAGTTCCTGTAAACCAATGAATTTTCTGTCTGTTTACCTCTCTCTCTCTCTCTCTCTCTCTCTCTCTCTCTCTCTCTCTCTCTCTCTCTCTCTCTCTCTCTCTCTCTCTCTCTCTCTCTCTCTCTCTCTCTCTCTCTCTCTCTCTCTCTCTCTCTCTCTCTCTCTCTCTCTCTCCTTTAATTTCTAAGATAAAATTTATAACCTTGATTTAAGAGCAAGTTTAAAAGAGTTACATCTAACATAAGCAAAATTATCAGTTCCAGACTGACCCAGACCCAGGTAGCCCTGGGCAGAGCTGTCCTATAATGCTGGGAGACTTGGTGTGGTCCACCTCCATCTCAGGTGGCTATAACCTACTGAGAAGCTCAACCTCCCCCTCAGGTATCCCTAACGGGCTCAAAGGCTTGAAGGAGCTTAATTCTCTTTTCATGTAAACATAAAGCAAAATCTAGTTGTAACCAACACTACCCCATAACAGCCTGTGTGATATATATATATATATATATATATATATATATATATATATATATATATATATATATATATATATATATATATATATATTTTTTTTTTTTTTGCCGCTGTCTCCCGCGTTTGCGAGGTAGCGCAAGGAAACAGACGAAAGAAATGGCCCAACCCACCCCCATACACATGTATATACATACACGTCCATACACGCAAATATACATACCTACACAGCTTTCCATGGTTTACCCCAGACGCTTCACATGCGCTGATTCAATCCACTGACAGCACGTCAACCCCGGTATACCACATCGATCCAATTCACTCTGTTCCTTGCCCTCCTTTCACCCTCCTGCATGTTCAGGCCCCGATCACACAAAATCTTTTTCACTCCATCTTTCCACCTCCAATTTGGTCTCCCACTTCTCGTTCCCTCCACCTCCGACACATATATCCTCTTGGTCAATCTTTCCTCATTCATTTTCTCCATGTGACCAAACCATTTCAAAACACCCTCTCCTGCTCTCTCAACCACGCTCTTTTTATTTCCACACATCTCTCTTACCCTTACGTTACTTACTCGATCAAACCACCTCACACCACACATTGTCCTCAAACATCTCATTTCCAGCACATCCACCCTCCTGCGCACAACTCTATCCATAGCCCACGCCTCGCAACCATACAACATTGTTGGAACCACTATTCCTTCAAACATACCCATTTTTGCTTTCCGAGATAATGTTCTCGACTTCCACACATTCTTCAAGGCTCCCAGGATTTTCGCCCCCTCCCCCACCCTATGATCCACTTCCGCTTCCATGGTTCCATCCGCTGCCAGATCCACTCCCAGATATCTAAAACACTTTACTTCCTCCAGTTTTTCTCCATTCAAACTTACCTCCCAATTGACTTGACCCTCAACCCTACTGTACCTAATAACCTTGCTCTTATTCACATTTACTCTTAACTTTCTTCTTCCACACACTTTACCAAACTCAGTCACCAGCTGCTGCAGTTTCTCACATGAATCAGCCACCAGCGCTGTATCATCAGCGAACAACAACTGACTCACTTCCCAAGCTCTCTCATCCACAACAGACTGCATACTTGCCTCTCTTTCCAAAACTCTCGCATTCACCTCCCTAACAATCCCATCCATAAACAAATTAAACAACCATGGAGATATCACACACCCCTGCCGCAAACCTACATTCCCTGAGAACCAATCACTTTCCTCTCTTCCTACACGTACACATGCCTTACATCCTCGATAAAAACTTTTCACTGCTTCTAACAACTTTCCTCCCACACCATATATTCTTAATACCTTCCACAGAGCATCTCTATCAACTCTATCATATGCCTTCTCCAGATCCATAAAAGCTACATACAAATCCATTTGCTTTTCTAAGTATTTCTCACATACATTCTTCAAAGCAATATATACATACATATATATATATATATATATATATATATATATATATATATATATATATATATATATATATATATATATATATATATGTATATATATATATATATATATATATATATATATATATATATATATATATATATATATATATATGTATGTATATTGGAAAAGATGACAATTTTGCGTGTGATCAAGATATTTCTATGATGTCCACGATAAGTTCCCAAGTGCACTTTCGTGTAATGATCACATCATCAGGGGAGACACAAGAGAGAAATATTTGTCAGTTGATATATATCGAAAAGACGAAGCTAAGACGCCATTTGGTAAACATGTAACAATCACATTTTTACCAAGTGGCGTCCTAGCTTCGTCTCTTCGATGTATATCAACTGACTTATGTTTCTCTCTTGTGCCTCCCCTGATGATGTGATTATTACACGAAAGTGCACTTGGAAAATTATCGTGCTTCATTTTCCCCGTGGACTCATATCAATATATATATATACATATATATATATATATATATATATATATATATATATATATATATATATATATATATATATATATATATATATATATATATATATATATATATATATATATATATATATATATATATATATATATATATATATATATATATATATGTTATGTTACCGGATAATAAAGGACAGTATCAATATCATCTGTGATAACTGGTTTACGATATTTCATTTTTGATAAAGATATCGTCAAATGTTTAAGAAAGAATGTATGAGGAGTTTAAAACTTCCATAACTATTAAACTGGACGTCTTACAAAAGACTTTATGGAAATGAAATACGTAACTTGGGTAATGTTCTCCTCGTCAGAAAACTCAGATCTGATTTCTGAAAGCTTTCAAGATATTTACAGAATATAATGTTCTGGGCTTAGAAGCACTGCTGGAGGCAACCCCTTCCTCATTTTTCCAAGCTATAGCAACTTTTCTGAAAAAAAGAAAACTAGAAATTTTCTGATATCTTCCATAATCATAACATAAAAGATATCATAGTCGAGAGTCAAAAGAGACCCAGGTATTCAGACAGAAAGATAAAGGCTGATATGTTCCGCTGACATTTCGAAATAAAAAAAAATCAGAAATTCAATATATAGGAAAATTACATCCCATATCAAAGCCTTTAGTCTGATCTACAGCTACAGTCGCACCTCAACGCTATTTCGTTTCGCTTTTAGATTTTGTTTTGGAATAAGTCCAGGGGGTAGAGAGAGAGCCAATCCTTATGGAACACAAGCTGAGTTAAATGCGAAATCACTTCATTTGAGATCCTAACTGAATGCAGGGATCACCCTCGAGATTCGAGTCTGTCTGTATATTGGTAATGATGGTGGAGGTGGTGGCGGTAGTGGTGGTGAAAGTGATGCTGTGTGTGTGTGTGTGTGTGTGTGTGTGTGTGTGTGTGTGTGTGTGTGTGTGTGTGTATGAAAAGTTTAACCAAATCAAATCTTACCCGTTGGGATTAGGCTGTTCTTGCCGCTCTTGAACCTTGCTTTAATATCAAGGAATCCTGGAACCTAGGATGATGAAGGTAAGAATACTGTGATGATACACCAACCTCGAACTTAGTTTAGCGAAGATAAGGGTGTCGTGAAGATAAGGGTGTCGTGAAGATAAGGGTGTCGTGAAGATAAGGGTGTCGTGAAGATAAGGGTGTCGTGAAGATAAGGGTGTCGTGAAGATAAGGGTGTCGTGAAGATAAGGGTGTCGTGAAGATGAGTATAATGATACAAAATGATCCAAGCGAGGTCTAAGACCAGTTACAGGCCGATCATAAACCTATCTCTGTGAAGCCAAGTGTATTGTGAGTATACGATGTAGAAGATAAAAGGGAAGTGAGGATGAGAGTGGTGTGAGGATTATGTTATAGTGCAGATAACAGTATGACGAAAATATTTTAGTGAACTTAAGGTGCGATAATGAGGGTTTCCTAAAGATATGACTCTGGTGAAGATCAAGATGTAGTGAAAATGTGGTTCAGTGAAGATGGCCGTTTTGACCTGACCCTGAATCTGACATTCAAGCTAGGATGGTCAAAGTAACTAGTATGTATGATTGTAGACAAAAAGGGTTTCTTTTCTCTGCACTTTGTAATTAACGAGGAAGTCTGACTTGTGTTTCAGCTATGTATCCAAAATATGTACGATCTCCTTTCCTCAGCCTAGAGACATTTCCCTTCATATATTTTCCTCTATATCCAGCATCTCTCCTTAAGCGGTGCCGTTGGTAATGACCGCAGCAAACATAATATATTTTAATCAACAATCATATCAAAGAGAAATCTCATGATTTTCTGCTTAATCGCTGGTTCGCCATTTCCTTCATTATTCGTTCTAATGTTTATTGACAACAAATAATCTTTTTTTTTCTTATGAAACAATGGCTGTAAACAGTTACTCTAGTTGGACTTTTTCAGTTGTTTCCGAATAACGGAATCGAGGCACATTTCCTTTACATTTTTGAGTGAAACAAGCAGCTGTGGCTGGATCATCTGGTAATCAACTATGTGGCCTCATTTGTCAGCCTGGAGATGGGGGACTGTCCGCTTTCCCTTGCATGGATGAATGATGACCTTAAGAACCATGTTAGAAAATTCTAAAGATGATAGCTCTACACAGACAATGTGTCCACACCTATAAAGGATAATTATCACAAAATCTTTACATCTGTAATTTTCTTTGAGTTTTAGTTATATTAGTAACGAAAGAGGATATTATTTCTTCGTGTTGCATAAAATTCCTCCTATGATTTTCCTGGAAGACTCAAAGAAGCACACTAATGTCAGGAGCAAAGAAATATCGAGACTGGGGTCACTGATCTATGCTATCTACTAGCGAAAACATTCTGAAGTTTAAGTTTGCATTGATGAATTCATTCTCTCTCTCTCTCTCTGACATGAAGTCTCATATATTAGTCTGTCTCCTGACGTCTGCCAAGTTCGTACTCTTTTGATTACATCCTGTATGTGTAAAGAAGTCTGTTGTTCTTAATGAGCACTGACTGAAAAAATGTAGCCACTGTTTGTTATTAGCGTAAAAAGAGTCACTTCATATCTATATCTTCCCAACATTCTATTCGAACATCTGTCATCTTGGTGGCGCACTTCTTCAGATATGATTAAACAGAATACACGAAACTCTCAGTGCAATATAGCTCAAGATACACCCAAGAAATTCAATATTTTAAAATCTCACAAGTGTTCTTTGTCACTCTAATCACGTAGGACACCGTGATATTTAAGACATCCATCAGCAGTGAGTAAAACGGATAAATTCAGTCATGCATCAAATGATTGCAAGTACTGGTGTTTAGTTTCAAGTGTTCTCCAACTTTGTTTTAATAAGAAAATAACTTACAACCTAAGTTCCTGTTGTCCCGAATTGATGCAGAAGTTCTATATCATCAAAGTTTGAGAGAGGCACACATTTTGTCCTCCAAAAAGTTTTACTCGAAAGTTTAATTATTCTTGACATAACGCAATGTAAGAAATTACAGGCCAGCTTTTGCTTTTGTTATTGGATTAGTGTCGAGAGGAGCATCTGCGCACAACAAAGTGGAGTTCGTAAACTGAGTTTCGGTATTTGATCAGATGGAGACGTAAAGAAAGAAGGCAAAAGCATTATAAAAGCTACCTGTGAACAGATATAACACTTCGTTTTTAAAGTTCTGACTATTTCTTGTTTTACAAAGAAAAGGTCAGTTAGTTAGAAAAGGAGGACTTGAGGATATTTCTCTGTCACTTCTAACCATATGTTTCATCAAAGGATCCCGACCGCTGACCGGGGATGACACAACTTCTGCCAAGCAAAGGATCAAGATGGATATAACAGAAGTTGTACAAGTGAGGTTGATGTTATTGCTCATACTGTGAGAAATGGTTCATCAGACTCTGTGTAAATGGCACACAGATGGTCCGAAAACGTCTCCCCTCGTCAGGCCTCGAAGCCGTCAGGAAAAACTACAAATTTATTTTAAGATGAATACAACGGAAGCCCTAATGATAAGGTGATCCGGAGGGTATTATTTCCTGGTCTGCCAAATGAGATGCCCATTGTTTAAGATGACTGAAGATGAAGGGCGGCACATCTCATGCTTTCTCATAAGTTGTCCTCTTCTACCTCCTGACCAGAGAAGGTTACAGATTAACCTCTGGAAGTTAAAGAAAAAGCCTCACAATTTTTCAGAATCAATTTTCTACGCTCTCACTTCGTAAAGCTAAACGTTTAATTCATCTGATCTTCATGATATCATATCCAATCGTATTCCTGCATATTGGAGACGAATATGACAGGATACATCAAAGTGTGAGACAATTCTACATACTGTCATGTCTAATGGAAAGTAGATGTTATATGAAAGCAGTTCTCACAAGCTCCCCGATCAAGTGTCCCATGCTAGGCTTGGGGTCCCATGATCCCTGGTTAGGACAGTGTTCTGGTGGCAGTTGCACTGACAATAATTTCTCCCACAAAAGGCAAGAACTCGTTCGTAGACAAAGCATTTAGATATGGCAACATTTCGGAGTACCTTCTCTCTTCGATTTACCATTTGGGAATGATTGCGAAAATGAATTGCAGTAAATATTTAAGATGAGAGAGAGAGAGAGAGAGAGAGAGAGAGAGAGAGAGAGAGAGAGAGAGAGAGAGAGAGAGAGAGAGAGAGAGAGAGAGAGAGAGAGAGAGGAGAGAGAGAGAGAGAGAGAGAGAGAGAGAGAGAGAGCATTGAAGGAACCTGAGATCCACCTCCTTCCAATATTCGCAGTTCAGCTGTGGTGTTCCGTGTACAGAACAGAGCGTTTAATGAAGGTCTGTGCGAAATCCACCCGCCTTCAGCACCTGAGGTTCAGCTTTATCATCCTTGTACTAGTAAGGGATGGGTTCAGGTCAGGGTTTGGGAGAGCTGCCTCTCTATATTTCTTGAGGTTCACCTCCGCGAAATTGGTCAAGTTATCAATGTATGTGAAAGATTCCTTACTTTAGTATTTGAGCATCGGCGCCAGCACTCCTTAGACGAACAAAAGATGAAGGTAGATCAAAAAGACATGTGAAGCAAGTCTTCCACAGCTTAATCAGTGCTCAGCTTTAACACTCCATGATTAGTGGAGGGTAATGACAGGTCATGAGAGTGTAAAAGTTGCCTCTTTGCAGTATCTGAGGCTAACATTTAGAGGACAGGAACTGAAAGTACATGGAGATTGCGTCCCTCCACCATTTTATGCTCGTCCTTAGATTTTGTGGACAAACCAAAAGTAAGAATAGGTCAGAATAGCATGAGAAACGTTGCACCTCTCAACGTTTAAGGGTCAAGTCTAGCGCAATTTGGACACGCGAAAGGTGTAAACATATCATGAGAGTGTTAGAAAACTTACTTCCAGGCCAGAACACAGTACAGTTTGTTTACCGATGAGAGCGAGCTGTTCACTGAATCAGGAGCTGAAATATAACATGCTTTATATAAGAATCTTTCGGTTAATGGGTCTTCCATCTCTGTTACTTAATAATAAAGTATTACATTTTCAGGTCTGACTGATGGCCACAGAACTGAACCATCAAGACTACCCTCAGTGCGAGGCTACGGAACCTTCGACTACGATGTGAGGAAAAGAAAGAAGCCCTCGCCCCCACAACGCATTTTCTTTTCTAATATATTAGGTAAAGAAAAGCAGTTGGGTAAAAAAGCAGGTTTTCCTAGTTAGTTTCTGGGGATTTACTGTAGAAAATGTACAGTGTGCTCGAAAAGAAATTATCTTTTCCTTAGGCCTTCTTTTTAAGTGACTAATATCAACTTTACAGAAAGATAGGATGAAACACAAAACCTTTCAAAGAAAACAATATAGTAAGAATCATCCTATTCATCTTTATCTTGATTCTTATCCATAACTTCACAAAATTTCATGAGGATCAGTCAATTTATGATCCCTTTACATTATTCATATTGATCCAGTGATAGTAGTATTTGCAGCCTGGCCTGCATATTATTGCATTACATCATTTCAAATATAACAAAAACCATTTCTTGAAAGGCTTACCTTTAAGGGATAAGTCCAATCCTTACTCTACCATTGGCGGAGGAGAGAGAGAGAGAGAGAGAGAGAGAGAGAGAGAGAGAGAGAGAGAGAGAGAGAGAGAGAGAGAGAGAGAGAGAGAGAGAGAGAGAGGGGGGGGGGGCACTGCCCTGGGCAGAAAAATAGACGCATTGCTTTCGTGACCAACAGAAAACTACAAAACGCTGGAAATTGAACAGTGCTACTTTCAAGACGCAAGATGGAAGGCATACCAATATTGACCCCACTGTACATGTAAGATACAGTGTGATGATATGCATCAGCATAATCTAGTTCTCAAATAGTAAGTGGAACACGGGCGGCGTTAACCGTAGACTTTATGTGGGCTATACTTATGCACTTATGGTTGATATCACGAGCGACTCCATAATGTAACAGTCGTTCTGCGTTATAAAGGAAGATTGATATATATATATATATATATATATATATATATATATATATATATATATATATATATATATATGTATATATATATATATATATGTATATATATATATATATATATATATATATATATATATATATATATATATATATATATATATATGTATATATATATATATATAGAGAGCATGTGTGTTCGTTGGTTGTCGCCAGTGCAGCAGGTGTGTGCAGTGACTGTAGTCAGGGAAGGAGGCGTGAGTTTGTTCCGTGTAGCAAAGCGTGTGTGTGCTAGGTGTAATATGGGCATCAATTTTGGTTACCGTGCTTGAGACTGTTCATTCTGAAGACAAACGAAAACGTAAGAAATTAACCCAACAAATGAACACAACCTATTTATTCCTTTTCTTTCCGTAAAAGTTTCCTGGAATCGTATATTTGCTTTTCTTAATGGAGTTTTCATGCGCCATTTATCTCCCGGTTATGTAAAAGGTAACGAAATCCTGGGAGGCACTCCAGCAAATACCTCTGCATACATGAACTCCTGGCAAGAAAAATGATTCAGGCGAAAAATTTGCTCTAGTGTATGACTTCGGGAAAAAGGAATTACAGTAAGACAGTAAATGAGGCAATTAATTTACCTTCAAGTTACAGAGGTATGTAAATGTGTGTGTGTGTGTGTGTGTGTGTGTGTGTGTGTGTGTGTGTGTGTGTGTGTGTGTGTGTGTGTCTAATTACCTATTTGCCTAGAAAAGAGAAGGGTTCTTACGCAGGTCGAGCTGTATCATAGATAAATGTATATTTGTGTATAGTGTTGGTAGCTCTAACATTTGATCTCTCAGTTTAACCCGTTCATCCGGTACTCTGATACTGTTCAAGTATTCCTCTCCACCTTGTTGTGAGGTATATCATTCTTGTTCATTCTTCTTTCCATCATTCATAAACATGTAGGTATGAGTCTGTTCCTATTCTGTGGTTAGTGATTTCAATAGATTAAGGAGATCGATGAGAGAGAGAGAGAGAGAGAGAGAGAGAGAGAGAGAGAGAGAGAGAGAGAGAGAGAGAGAGAGAGAGAGAGAGAGAGAGAGAGAGAGAGAGAGAGAGAGAGAGAGAGAGAGAAGAGAGAGAGGAGTTGAGCAGGCCTGACCGATGCAAACTTATATTTACATTTTGTGTGTGAGACTGCTGACTGTTATAAAAGATTGGCCGGTTGATTTCTCTCATCTGTAGGCCGTCATATTGCTTGCCAAAACACACACAGACACACACAGATATAGACACACACAGACGCACAGACAGACAGACAGATACACACACACACACACACACACACACACACACACACACACACACACACACACACACACAGGAATGTAAGTTAGTATACCCTCATGTGTGATCGTGCCTCTGACGCCAGCATCAAGTCATCATGGTACGTGTGTGGAGGGTAAGTGATGGTCACCGACCATTCTCATTACAATGGAGTGGAGGATACTGGTTGCTCACTTCTCACGTAAAGGAAGGCATGGAGAGGAGAGGCGGTTCTTTAACTCGATGATGATGATGATGACGGTGTAGTGCTCAGCGGATCTAGCCCCCGTGTAGCAGTCTCAGAGAAGCGTCTGTTTGATGAAGATGTTGCGCAACATCGTTCCACGAGTATAAGTCGGTAGGAACATATGAAGCCATTATACAACCGGCTATAAAGGCGCTTGACGTTAGTAGATTTCTTAAAAGAAAACATGAATTATGTTTCTCACAACCAAAGCAATGACCCTAGAGGGTGATCTCCAGTTTGGAAATATCTGGTATTTTGTTGTAGTGAGGCAACTGTGGCTCTAAGGTCGGTTGTGACAACCCTCCCAGTCACCGTCCATGATGATGTGTCACCATCCATCCCTTCCCGTAACCACATACATTTACCATCGCCGCCCATCTTCACTCATCACCAACCACCCTATCCTGTCACTGCCCACGTTTCCCCGTCACCACCCGCTCTACTGCGTCACCTCCTACACTTTTGTCACCACTTATTCTCCCCGTCACATCTACTCTACCCCGTCACCACCCAATGTATCCAGACACTGTCTCCCACGCGACGTGTCACCTTACTTTTTGGATCGTATATGAACATAATTTTGTAAACAAGATCTGTTCTCGTATTTTGCTGTTAACCCCAGAACCTCAGTCTTCGGGATCTTCAGTACCTTAGATTAACGTATTGTATTTGTATCTTGGATCAATATAATAGATCAATATCTTGAATCAATATCATAGATCAATATCTTGAATCAATATCATAGATCAATATCTTGGATCAGTATCATAGATCAATATCTTGGATCAGTATCATAGATCAATATCTTGGATCAGTATCTTTCTCGAGCCGTCGGCGACTCTTTCCTTAATGACTTATACTGAGACAGTTTTCATGAGCCATCTGTGTCACTCCTTGTAGCCTGCTGCTATTCATCATAACCATTAATGGCGTAGTTTCCTACAATGTATTTTCCTTTGCACAAGTCGCCATTTCTTCCTAGTTTTCATTTTGTGACCGAAGGTCGTCATCATATTTCCAACGTTTTTATCATTCATCTTATCATATTCTCAAGTGACCTTTTAGGTCCGCCATAACCATAAGTCATCTGGCTTCATTTTCTCTTTCCATCCCATAAGGCCAAACCCCCTTCCATTCCCCTAGGCCATCTACCACTCGCCTTCCACCATTTAAAGCTGGAGTTGGGAAATATTCAAATGGCATTACGAGCCAATTTGTCCCTCAGCGATAGCAGGTTTTTCCTTCCTTTCGCTATTTCTTTTCTTCTTCTTCTTCTTCATTATCATCATCATCTTCATCATCATCATCATCATCATCATCATCATCATCTCTTCTTCTTCTTCTTTAGATTTATGGGGGAAAAAGGAGTATGTAGACTGTCACATCCCGCAATAGTGGGCGGATAATGATTGTGTTCGGGCGTGGACGTGTAGTAAGTTCTGCCGGGTTACCAACAATCGCTTGGTTCGTTTATCTCTGGTCAAGAATATTGTAGCATCTTGTTGATCTTCAGGGTAGGACAATATGGTCTGACGGAGTACAATCTGATTAAGTAACATAGTTGTACTTAATTTTAACAAAGGCAGAAGTAATAGATTCTCTTTGTACTCCATCACCCAAGCCTAACATCAGCTGTATTACCCAATTTCCACATTTCGAAATTATTTATAGAATTACATCACATTTAAGATAATGAGGCATGGTTAATGTCTGCACATCCGAGCACGTACGTTGGTTTAAAGAGGACAAAAATCTTAGCTTGAGAACCATATTTCACTTAATGATTATGTCATTCACAGTTTTAGGTCTGTCACAAACGTTACTTTGACCAAACCAACGACGAAGGTCTCAATGATATCATTACCAGCGGGTGGATTATAGTTTTGATACCATCCCCTCGTGAGGTCTCACCAATACTGGACACTACACAATATTATTTAAACAAACCGTACTACCACTCCAACAGCCTCAGGCCTTGCAGCTCCCATCTCCTGGTAATCTTCTCCTCCAAAGAAAAATGTGAAGTGATTCAATCTCAGCGGTCATTTACCTTTGCTTTACCACCGACGTGAAGATTGTGACTTATTTCATAATGAGGCTCAGTCTTACGTCCTGACTCTGCTCCCTGTAATCTAAGTAAGCTTTTAAGCAATTTTCTTGTACCTTGCATTTGATGAATGTTCATGCACGTAGTTATTTTGTGATTAGATGCTATTAATGAAATGTTTCGCATGTACCGCCTACACATTGCTGTATAAATCATTACTTAGAAAATAGATATACATCATATATATATATATATATATATATATATATATATATATATATATATATATATATATATATATATATATATATATATATATATATATATATATATATATATATATATATATATATATATATATATATATATATATATATATATATATATATATATATATATATATATATATATTTTCATTTATTATTTTATTTTGCTTTGTCGCTGTCTCCCGCATTTGCGAGGTAGCGCAAGGAAACAGACGAAAGAAATGGCCCAACCCACCCCCATACACATGTATATACACACACGTCCACACACGCAAACATACACACCCATACATCTCAATGTACACATATATATACACACACAGACACATACATATATACCCATGCACACAATTCACACTGTCTGCCTTTATTCATTCCCATCGCCACCTCGCCACACATGGAATACCATCCCCCTTCCCCTTCATGTGTGCGAGGTAGCTCTAGGAAAAGATAACAAAGGCCCCATTCGTTCACACTCAGTCTCCAGCTGTCATGCAATAATGCCCGAAACCACAGCTCCCTTTCCACAACCAGGCCCCACACAACTTTCCATAGTTTACCCCAGACGCTTCACATGCCCTGATTCAATCCACTGGCAGCACGTCAACTCGGGTATACCACATCGATCCAATTCACTCTATTCCTTGCCCTCCTTTCACCCTCCTGCATGTTCAGGCCCCGATCACACAAAATCTTTTTCACTCCATCTTTCCACCTCCAATTTGGTCTCCCACTTCTCCTCGTTCCCTCCACCTCCGACACATATATCCTCTTGGTCAATCTTTCCTCACTCATTCTCTCCATGTGCCCAAACCATTTCAAAACACCCTCTTCTGCTCTCTCAACCACGCTCTTTTTATTTCCACACATCTCTCTTACCCTTACGTTACTTACTCGATCAAACCACCTCACACCACACATTGTCCTCAAACATCTCATTTCCAGCACATCCATCCTCCTGCGCACAACTCTATCCATAGCCCACGCCTCGCAACCATACAACATTGTTGGAACCACTACTCCTTCAAACATACCCATTTTTGCTTTCCGAGATAATGTTCTCGACTTCCACACATTCTTCAAGGTTCCCAGAATTTTCGCCCCCTCCCCCATCCTATGATCCACTTCCGCTTCCATGGTTCCATCCGCTGCCAGATCCACTCCCAGATATATAAAACACTTTACTTCCTCCAGTTTTTCTCCATTCAAACTTACCTCCCAATTGACTTGACCCTCAACCCTACTGTACCTAATAACCTTGCTCTTATTCACATTTACTCTTAACTTTCTTCTTTCACACACTTTATCAAACTCAGTCACCAGCTTCTGCAGTTTCTCACATGAATCAGCCACCAGCGCTGTATCATCAGCGAACAACAACTGACTCACTTCCCAAGCTCTCTCATCCACAACAGACTTCATACTTGCCCCTATTTCCAAAACTCTTGCATTCACCTCCCTAACAACCACATCCATAAACAAATTAAACAACCATGGAGACATCACACATCCCTGCCGCAAATAGGATATATATATATATATATATATATATATATATATATATATATATATATATATATATATATATATATATATATATATATATATATATATATATATATATATATATATATATATATTTATGTATATATACATATATATAATGTGAAATGGTTAGGGGTGCCTTTGCCTTTGACAGATGAAAGCTAATACGTGGCTTTAACAAGATGATTTCAGACTAACTTGTGGAACTCGCTAATTAGTGTGTCCCTGAGAGAGAAGAGAATAGTGAGGGCAGTGTCCTCTCAAGTGAAATGCTTATGGTGAAGAAGAAAGGCATGTATCATTCTGGCTGTTGGAAAGATGAGCTATGATATATATATATGTATATATATATATATATATATATATATATATATATATATATATATATATATATATATATATATATATATATATATATATATATATTTACGAACAAAGTGCATAGGAACGCGCACCTTCATAGAATATACAAACCTGCAACAGCCAGGATCGAACCCGGGACCCCTGTGCAACAGACGGGAATGCTTCCGCTAGGCTATGGGCCTGGCTAATAGAAAAAAAACTATTCGAATACTATGTACTCGAATAGTCTTCGTCTCACGTTGGTGAGCAACGGGGTCTATACTGGTCATTTCCCATCAGGATCACACAGACAGCAGATAGCATTTTACCGAACTTAACTGTGCAACGCGGAGGTATATGAATACGAACAATATATGCAGCATGTAGATATTATAGAAATAATAAAACGTGGTTGCAGTCATTACCTTAAAAGCTTTGATTTTGTAGATGTTGTAGGTTTCCTTGAAAGTTAGCCAGAACAACAAAGATAATGATTTTTGCGAGAGACATTAATGTCATGGATGGAGCAACTGTTGGAGAGGGGGACATTACAGATATGAATGTAAATGTCAGGATTTGTACAATATACAACGGTGGCACGATGCTCCTAAATATGAGGGAATGGGCACCAAAAATCCGGGTGTCACTATAGTCAGAATGTAGTAACAGAAGATGAGACTACTGTGTCGAAGACAGAAATGAATGAAGAAGGTGAGATCACTAGTTGTATGAGAGGAAGACAAGATTATGATGACGATAGCTGTAGATAAGAGCGTCAGGATGTCAATAATAAGAGCAGTATTGTGGGAGGACAGGATTACCTCTGGGATGAAGGGAATATGCAATGGTCAAGAATATACGATAGTTTTGTCCCAAATACATTTTCAAGCAAAGTTCCTTTCCCACTTGACACGTTATACAACCCTGATGAGAAATACGAAGACCAGTTGAACGTGTTAACGTAAGGTAGTATGTAGCCTGTAGCAGCGTGTGCAGGAGGACGCTACTGAACCGAGATAAAGTTCAAGTCATCGAGGCTTCCACATCCTTGAGAATGAGTCAGACATCCTAGCACGAAGCTGCAGGCGTTACTAACGTGAATTTCCCGTCGTCACGGATGACTAATCCCCGACCAAGACAGGTCAGAAGTCCCAGAAGACATGAGGCTAATTACCTAGTTGCTGTGGAAGTGAGATCAAGCGAGAGCTAATTAGGTGTGGGATTCACCACGAGGAACAGTGACACCAGCAGAACCGTTAAGCCAAGTTGGTATGTTAAGTTAGAAGCGCGGCCAAATGAAATTCGGCAAGAGACAGTTTGGTTGAACTAAGAGAAAAGAATATGTTTTAGAAGGAAGTAAATAGCGGTGGAAAACAAGAAAATGAATGGGGTCGACAGTAAAGAGAGCCCTTGGGAAGTGATGATAACAAAAGATAACATATTCTGAAAGGTAATGATTGTTTATGATGAGAGGCAGGCAGACTTAGCATGTCTGGGAAGAGGTAGCATGAGGAGTGAGGAAATGATGGTGAATGGATGGAATGGTGGAAACAGAGGAGGCAGCGAACTCCTTACCGAAGAGGAAATGTGGCAGAATGTCAGGTGTGGATGGGACTGCAGATGAAATTTTCAAGAAAGGGTTGATGGTATTGTTGGCTGGTTAATCATATTCGACGTACGTGTGGTCATGTTAGAACTGGCAAAATCCATGTACAGGGTTTCCCAGAAGCCTGGATCCTTAACAAAAATTGACATTATATCTTTGTTGCCTTTGCTTGAATTAAACAAACACATCTTTGAAATAGTTTTATCTCTTAACGGTAACAAGATACCTTGATGCAAAGTATACCAGTATACCGCTATTGTTATATGTTTCAGGAAAATGCCTGAAGAAAGTTGTCTCAAGAAATTCCCAAACAGAATGCTCTTAGATTAGTATTTCCGTCTTAAGAAACGTCCACAGAAACATGTTCAAGTGATAAATCCATGACTGTTAATATCATGTGGCATGGATAATGTATAAGTTAGAGGAATCTTGTATAAAGGAAAAAGGAAAAAAAAAATACTCTTCGAGATATAGAGATACGAGTCTGTTGATTCGGGGACTGTTGACTGAGAAAGTTGAGTTGTGCACGGAAAAGTCGAAATACTTTCTGTAGATGTGTAGTGTGGTTCGTTGAGAGATAGAACGTGTGTGAACCATATGTCTGCTTCGGAAAATGTTTAGTAAATCCTTGGAGAAAGAGCCTGACGAGCAAGTACCATTGGCTCGGAGAAAGCGTATAAGGACTGACTACAGTGCCATAACGAATTAGCTGCGGATGTATGAGGGAAAAGGCATAATACCAAACGCGGTAAACCATTCTCACTGAGAGTGAAAAGAATGTGTGCCAGTAGAAATGGACGAGAGAGAGTGGGTTCATGGTTAGGTTAGGCCTGCTCTAGAGTCGTGATACCACCGTCTTGCACGTCACTAAGTGTCACACACTCACTCAGTATATATACATATAAATATATATATATATATATATATATATATATATATATATATATATATATATATATATATATATATATATATATATATATATATATATATATATATATATATATATATATATATATATATATATATATCGTAAAAAGACGATGTGAAATTCTTTTTCGCGCAATTTCAAGCTTTGTTTTCTGACACAATATCTTATTGATGTACCATTTACACTTTTTTGACTTGGTTATCCTGCGGGACGAAGAAATTGTCTTATTTGTCAACAAACTGTTGTATTTCAGGTGATCAGGCAGAGTAATGATGAGCCGAGCAGCGGCTGTGGAATTAGACGTATTTTGAAAATCCTTCTCTTTGCCGTGCATGACCATTAGGTGTGTCTGCTGCACCTTTGTCAGGAGCTCCAGCTTTGTGGGAATGAACGGTTGCCACAGACATTCTGAAAAATGATACGTCAAGACTCAGATCTTATACCAAGGAAAACTCGTCCAGGGTTTAGGGAAATGCATTGTTGTTATATCTTGTTACACAAGAAATCCAGTATTGTGATGCAGGCCGGCTGATGCTATCTAGGAAACTCATTAAAATCTTGCACTTTGATGGATCCCTTTGAAATATAACCAAAGTTATAAAATTCTTTGTCGATGCCCATTCGTACTCTCTTACACACACACACACACACACACACACACACACACACACACACACACACACACACACACACACACACACACACACACACACACACACACACACACACACACACACACACACACACACACACACACACACACATACACACTGACAAAGATCAACGTACCAGAAAGAGGATGGAGTGATGTCAAAGGAACACCTTGAAGGTAATAGAAACGTGGAGTAAAAGAGGCTTTAGGACATCGTGACCTGAACTGTTTTAGAAGGGCAAGAGACGTGCATGAGACTGAGCGAATTCGATCGTCGTAGTATTGGGGGGGGGGGGGGGGGGGGGGGGACGTATTGTAAGTGGATTAAATCAGAACATATGAAGCGGGCAAGATAAAACCCAAGACAGTGTTTGGGGCCTGGCTGTGGACAGAGGTTGTAGGTTAGGTTTATTACACTTGGCTGTTGGGGTACAGATTTGAGAGAATGAAGCCTCTTCTTTGTCTACATGTGGCATTTCCTCGCTAACGCAAGAGCCAGGATCGAACCCGTCACCCCTGTGCAACAGGCGGGAGCGCTACCGCTAGGCTATGATCGCCCCTAATAGGGAAATAACTATTCGAATACTATGTACTCGAATACCCTTCGTCTCACGTTGGTGAGCGACGGGGTCTACACCGGTCATTTCCCATCAGGCTTCCACAGCCAGCAGATAGCATTTTACCGAACCTAACTGTACAACGCGGAGGTAAGCTAGCGGTAGCGCTCCTGCCTGTTGCACAGGGGTCCCGGGTTCGATCCTGGCTGTTGGAGGTTTGTATGTTCTATGAAGGTGCGCGTTTATGTGCACTTTGTTCGTATATATATATATATATATATATATATATATATATATATATATATATATATATATATATATATATATATATATATATATATATATATCATTAAATTTTAGGGAGAATAAAAAGATGTTTTGGAAGTAGGTAAATAAAGTGCGTAAGACAAGGGCGCAAATGGAAACTTCAGTGAAGGGCGCAAATGGGGAGGTGATAACAAGTAGTGGTGATGTGAGAAGGAGATGGAGTGAGTATTTTGAAGGTTTGTTGAATGTGTTTGATGATAGAGTGGCAGATATAGGGTGTTTTGATCGAGGTGGTGTGCAAAGTGAGAGGGTTAGGGAAAATGATTTGGTAAACAGAGAAGAGGTAGTAAAAGCTTTATGGAAGATGAAATTCGGCAAGGCAGTAGGTTTGGATGGTATTGCAGGGGAATTTATTAAAAAAGGGGGTGACTGTATTGTTGACTGGTTGGTAAGGTTATTTAATGTATGTATGACTCATGGTGAGGTGCCTGAGGATTGGCGAAATGCGTGCATAGTGCCATTGTACAAAGGCAAAGGGGATAAGAGTGAGTGCTCAAATTACAGAGGTATAAGTTTGTTGAGTATTCCTGGTAAATTATATGGGAGGGTATTGATTGAGAGGGTGAAGGCATGTACAGAGCATCAGATTGGGGAAGAGCAGTGTGGTTTCAGAAGTGGTAGAGGATGTGTGGATCAGGTGTTTGCTTTGAAGAATGTATATGAGAAATACTTAGGAAAGCAAATGGATTTGTATGTAGCATTTATGGATCTGGAGAAGGCATATGATAGAGTTGATAGAGATGCTTTGTGGAAGGTATTAAGAATATATGGTGTGGGAGGCAAGTTGTTAGAAGCAGTGAAAAGTTTTTATCGAGGATGTAAGGCATGTGTACGTGTAGGAAGAGAGGAAAGTGATTGGTTCTCAGTGAATGTAGGTTTGCGGCAGGGGTGTGTGATGTCTCCATGGTTGTTTAATTTGTTTATGGATGGGGTTGTTAGGGAGGTGAATGCAAGAGTTTTGGAAAGAGGGGCAAGTATGAAGTCTGTTGGGGATGAGAGAGCTTGGGAAGTGAGTCAGTTGTTGTTCGCTGATGATACAGCACTGGTGGCTAATTCATGTGAGAAACTGCAGAAGCTGGTGACTGAGTTTGGTAAAGTGTGTGAAAGAAGAAAGTTAAGAGTAAATGTGAATAAGAGCAAGGTTATTAGGTACAGTAGGGTTGAGGGTCAAGTCAATTGGGGGGTAAGTTTGAATGGAGAAAAACTGGAGGAAGTAAAGTGTTTTATATATCTGGGAGTGGATCTGGCAGCGGATGGAACCATGGAAGCGGAAGTGAATCATAGGGTGGGGGAGGGGGCAAAAATCCTGGGAGCCTTGAAGAATGTGTGGAAGTCGAGAACATTATCTCGGAAAGCAAAAATGGGTATGTTTGAAGGAATAGTGGTTCCAACAATGTTGTATGGTTGCGAGGCGTGGGCTATGGATAGAGTTGTGCGCAGGAGGGTGGATGTGCTGGAAATGAGATGTTTGAGGACAATGTGTGGTGTGAGGTGGTTTGATCGAGTAAGTAATGTAAGGGTAAGAGAGATGTGTGGAAATAAAAAGAGCGTGGTTGAGAGAGCAGAAGAGGGTGTTTTGAAATGGTTTGGGCACATGGAGAGAATGAGTGAGGAAAGATTGACCAAGAGGATATATGTGTCGGAGGTGGAGGGAACGAGGAGAAGTGGGAGACCAAATTGGAGGTGGAAAGATGGAGTGAAAAAGATTTTGTGTGATCGGGGCCTGAACAAGCAGGAGGGTGAAAGGCGGGCAAGGAACAGAGTGAACTGGATCGATGTGGTATACCGGGGTTGATGTGCTGTTAGTGGATTGAATCAGGGCATGTGAAGCGTCTGGGGTAAACCATGGAAAGTTGTGTGGGGCCTGGATGTGGAAAGGGAGATGTGGTTTTCGGGCATTCTTGCATGGCAGCTAGAGACTGAGTGTGAACGAATGGGGCCTTTGTTGTCTTTTCCTAGTGCTACCTCGCACACATGAGGGGGGAGGGGGATGGTATTCCATGTGTGGCGAGGTGGCGATGGGAATGAATAAAGGCAGACAGTGTGAATTGTGTGCATGGGTATATATGTATGTGTCTGTGTGTGTGTATATATATGCGTACATTGAGATGTATAGGTATGTATATTTGCGTGTGTGGACGTGTATGTATATACATTGTGTATGGGGGTGGGTTGGGCCATTTCTCTCGTCTGTTTCCTTGCGCTACCTCGCAAACGCGGGAGACAGGGACAAAACAAAATAAATATATATATATATATATATATATATATATATATATATATATATATATATATATATATATATATATATATATATATATATATATATATATGTATTTATATTCATATGTATCTATTTATTTACTAAGAATAATTTCCCTAGCCACACACCAGTCGGATGATATCATTGCGGATGCCTGCTAGTTTTACAGGGAAGGATGGTGCGCCGAGCTCAGGGGTTGTGGAGAGCATCTGTCAGTGGCCCGCAGCATCCCTGGGAGATAAACGAGCGAACGATCCGTCACGTCCCTGATGCTGCTCTCCCGAGATATGATCAGGAAGGATGGAAGGCCATTTATAAGCCTCGCGATAAGGATTTTGGTACACGTGCCGGCTTAAATTGATGACAGTCTGTATTCTGTACTGATGCGCAGTAATGGAGCCGTAGCCCAATGGTAGCTGGTGAAGAGTGTTTGTATAATTCAACGAAAATGATGTTTCTCTTTAACGCTGCGACGCTGGAAGGACGAGTGGTGTGGTTATGGTGATGGTGGAGATTGTGGTGATGGTGGGAGGAGAGGAGAGGTAAGGGTGTTTGTGTGTGTATAACTCCACGACAACAAATGTTTATTAACAATAAGGGTGATGACCAAGAGCGAGGCGGAGGGTAGAGCTGCCGATATCAAAGCGAAGATTACAATACATTAAAGACGCTGACGCCTAAGAGAAAGCGAGATGTGGATGGATGACGCCATCTCTTTTAACTCTTACAAAGCATGTCTGTGGCGCCGTTTGATATACGTATAACTTCTCTTAATGATCAATTACTGCAAAACTGGATACAGCAAACTCTCCTAAAAAGAGAAGGGATTGAGGGGATGGCAAGAAATATTTCAAGGAAGAAATGTCAGAAGTGACGTTATGCAAGGATAAAAGAGAAAGACCAGACTCATCCTAAGACTCTTGCTCTTTTAACAAAATTTCCTCCGTCCATTCAATTATTTGTCATTCACGATCTTTCTGTTAACCATCCTGCTGTTGAACGATATCTAGCCAGTATCTCATCTGATAATAACATATGTCTAGAAGGACTTAACTATCTAATAATGTCTTCGTTAGCTCCTCTCTTATCTGCTAAATCATGATTTATGTTTGAGTTAAGAGGCTACGCTTATTCTAGCCCATTTGCGCCTATTCTAACACCATGTCCCTTGTATCCCTCACAGACCATGAATCTCCAAACTTCGACGTCATCTGGGTTAATATCGGTCTCCAGGCTCCCACGATTTCTCACTACCATACCTCCTGCTCTCCTGACCTAACCAATTTCATAAGTAAACTCTCCCTCGCACCAAGCTGTAACATCTTTTCATTTCTTGGCTGAGGTTCCTTGCTTGGGAGACTTCAATATATACCACAGAGAATGATTTAAATCCTCCTTTCCTCTCTGGCTAATGTCTGATCATACTCTTTGAGAGACGTTGAAGAATCTTATGTTATAACCCTTGATGTATCAAAAGCATCTGACAAGGTCTGGCGACAGGATCTAATCTCCAAGCAAATTGGTTTTGTTTTTTCTGCCTCACTCTATTCCCTCGTATTCAGCTTGCTTCTTCTCTGACTTGTACATCTCCATAACTCTTGATGCATCAACTTCTCCATGTTTCCTTATAAACATGAGTGTCTGTCAGGGTTCCTTTCCACTTCCCGTTCCCTTCCAACTTTCAGCCACTTCTACATTTCTCTTAAAAAAAAAAGTATTCATACGCTGAGAGCTCAACACCTCATTCCCCCACTCCTTTCAAATTAGCTTCATCATCTCTTGCTCGATTTTCTGCTCGTCTTATCCTATCATCTGCAAACTCAATATGGACAGCATATCCCAGTGGGCCACACGTAACCTCACTTAAGTTGAACACCACTATAACCCAGCTAAATCCCATTTCTCCATCGAAAACTTTTCATAACTTTGTTTCATTTGTTAGCTTAGTGATTTCACCTTTCAACACTATAAATATACTTAGGATTACCATATCATCTAAAACCATCTTGGAAATCCTACATTATATAAACATCTAGGTATGATTAGAAAAAAGATCGTTCTCATCAGTTGTTGAGAATTTTTCTCTCTTAACAAGTTGCTCCGACTGTAAATATAACTGATTCATCCACGTACAAGATATCGTTCACATATTTAGAACATCTCTAACATTGTACACTATATTAACACAAGCCCTTATAAAGCTTATCGAATCCCTCAGTTATACCGCAGCCATAATGGTGAAATTCTTTCTTCTTCTGTAGATATTACTTCAGATTCTTCTCCCAAGAGCTGATTGCTTCTGTGCTCCTCCATTTGTTACAGTACTGCGTCACATCGTTACTGTGTGACCATTGGTAACTCGAGGATAAGCTTATATGGTGTGCGTTTCATTTCTTAAACCACTAAGTTTAGAAAGATTTAGCTTCTCACATTTTTCCAGAGAGCTGTAATGTCCTCCATATTGAACACTTCATCTTTCATTTCGCGCACACACATACGTTTGCGTCCGTGTGTGTGTGTGTGTGTGTGTGTGTATTTCAGGTATTGTATCAAAACGTCAATAGACAAAGTATCGCAGTTCAAGATCTGCACGGGAAGAAATTGTTATACTAAAACGTACGTGTTACCCGAACACCACCAAATGGTGGAGACAAAAAGAAAAATATATACGCAGGTGGGTGAAGAAAGGAAGAGATGGCAAAGACCAGAAAATAAAATAGTGTGGGAAGTAACTCATGGAGGGGAATCATGACCGTGGTATGTGGTGAGTTTGAAGCCCGGAACAGGAGAGGAGACCCGAGAACGCCAACTGAGAATATAGTGTTATTATGTTATGTTGGGTAGAGGTGTCCTGCCAGAGGAAGGGACAGAAATACAGCAACTTATGAAGGAAGGATTAACGTAATGAAGCATATGAAACACGTGCAGCACAACGTACACTTTCTTTACTGGAAAATACCTCAGCTGAAATCAATCAAATATAGCAAGAAACATGTCACATTTAGCTACAGATCTTCACTGATCAGGTCCCGGCATATTTCATTTTGCATATAGCAAATATTCTCTTCACACTTTATTATACACAAAACTGATAGTATTTGATGTTAACATACAAGACTGCGAATTCTTAGTTTCAATGCATCCTCGAAAGAAAAATCTACTCAAATAGCATCTAACTTTAGAAATCATAAATCAAAAGACAAAGATTTCGAGACTGCTAAGACGCTTTATGTATCACAGTAAAAAATAAACAAGTTTGCCACGTGTATTGCTACTGTAAGCGATATAAAAAGCTGGAAATTAGTGGATGGCTTTCGTAATTTTTGCATACTCTGTTTGCCTCTCAGTCTATTACTAAAACGCGAATTCGTTTCTGATTTCGAATTAGCGATATATTCACGGAACCCCCGTAGACAGAAGCTCATGGTTTACTCAAATGATTTGGAGTAATATCCAAAGACAGTAGTTCTTCATAGGCTCATAGATATATTCGGAAGTGTTTCTTTTTAAGATGGCTCTACTGGTAGATACAGTAATATTTTTCATTTAATGTCCATAAGACATTTCCACACAGTGAAAGGGTATCCTGAAATCTGATCTCCTCCATTACCTGTCTCGCAGGCTGACAACTTACGGTGAAGACCTCGCTGGGAAACAAGGACATATTTCAGGCAACGTAATGAACGGAGAGGACAACTGCAGGAGGTGAACTAACTGGATAAAAGAATTCATCTCTCTGAAACAGCTGAGCCTTGACTGCTGTTATCTCTGCCCCTCTGAAGGATGGGCTCATATATTGCTTGTGTTTTGGTTCCTCCAGACAGCTGCATGGTAAGTTTACTATCATCAGCTCACCCGAGGGTGTCGTCCCATATGTTGACGAGTACTTTAACTGAGTTGTGTTTATTTTCATTCACGATTTGTCTTGTGCCCATTTCACTAAGAATCAACTCTCTGAGGATTGCTACGAGAAGAAAAAATAAGTTTAACTTATATTGCATGAGAGTGACGAAGTCTCACAATCCAGAATACAACTTTTATGCTCAAATGGCAACGTCCCCTGGTTGTTATGCTGAGGTATAGGTCCTTCCCCTACATGTTGAGGGAGTTAACGACGAGTGCAGAAATGTTTTGTGCAAAATCATAGGATATGAAAAAGATGTATCGCCAGACGTTGCTTCCATCCCCTAAACTCGTCTTGTATTAGAAACTCCTCCAAGCACCAGATGGCTCCAAGATGGTCAAGAGTTAAAGTGGAGATGTTCATATAATCTTTGGCATCGTTCAAGATGGGAAAACCTACCTAATCATGATTCTTAAGGGCTACGTTTCGTCTAGGATCTTCTCCCTTAAGTGATTTTTTTCTGAGTACATCTGACAAAAATTTGTATGTTCATAGGAGCAACATAACCATTAGTTATGACCATACATGCATAGTTTCATATCTAATGAAATGAAACGTAACTGGAACTTTTTAGATAAGTGATGTAGTCACATATTTTCTTAATCTGTCACTCCTTTCCAATGGACAAGGTCTTTTTTGCAGCCTAAATGTGTCCTCTGGATGGTCATCTTTTTTTTTTTTCCCAGCATGGGCCGTTATGAATGTATTAACTATGGTTATTTGGTTGAGCAGGACTGTAGGATGGGAGGCTGTGGGATTCATGTGGAGATGATGATAACAAATGAGGTAAGTATAACTAATTCACCGACAGAATTGAAAAGTTAGAGATGTAAGCAAGGTTGGGAATCGACTGGTGAAGAGTATAGATGAAAGACTATTTAACTGGATATGAGAACAGTGTATGGCAAGGTGGAAAGATTGTTCCGTGCAGGTTCCATGTACAATAGGAACAATTATTCTAATGAAATGGAACAAAGAGAAACGTGACTGTAAGAAGTACAAAGGATTAATTTCTTTTACCACGGTAAAATATATGGTAGGACTGTGAGTAACTGTCACAGAAATATTGATATATTATATTCTTATGGAAGATCAAAGAGAGAGAGAGAGAGAGAGAGAGAGAGAGAGAGAGAGAGAGAGAGAGAGAGAGAGAGAGAGAGAGAGAGAGAGAGAGAGAGAGAGAGAGAGAGAGAGAGGGGAGATTCTTACTTAGTCTGTATGGATTTATCTCAACATGATAAAGACCTTCAGATGTTTTACCTCTCCATGGTGAACGTGAATTACTACTAGATTCTGTACAAGCGTTTTGATATAAGAGCTAATGATCGTGAGAGAGTCAGCGGAGGTAAGATTATCTTCAGGATTAGATAAACAGAGCTTTTCACGGCTGTGTAATGCCACCATGGTTGCCTGATACCGCTATGGACAGACCAGCAAGGGAAATGAGGATGAAATAGGCTGATTGCGACGCACAACTTAACCATTATGGAACTTAATGAAAACAAACTTAGTCGTTGAAGTTGGGTGATGTTGTGTTTGCTGAGTCAGAATAGGACTTAGTTAGTTGTTGAGTCGGTTTTACGATGTGTTTAGGGAAAGGATATTGGAAATAAATGAACGTAAGATCAATGTTGTTCTTAAGAAGTGGGTGTTATCAGCTTGAAGGTGAAATTAGACTTTCATTATGAGTTAGAAAATTTGGAGTTTGCATCGAACGTCTTCATGAAAGAGAGGAATTTCGTGCAGAATGATCAAGAGGACTGCAACAGGACGTGCTCCCTGGAACTACAATGCATGAGTGTGTAACCTTAGTTGTCCTGGGTCCAGATGGTTGAGGAATAAGTGAAATGGTATTGAAGAACCCTTGGGTTAACTCGAGCCGAATTACAAGCTGTCGGCTGGCTCGGTTTGTTACAGATGTAATGCACAACCCTAACGGAAGTTGGTGCTCATCTATCTGCCAACCAGAGGATGTTGAAGAGCTGGGTAAGGTGTGTCCCATCTTCACGCGCCCATGATCGAACACGGATCACTGATGGGAAGTTAGGAACGTAACCACAAGATCACCGAGGCTTCAAGGCCATGGCACTACAACCGTTTATATCATCAGAGGAAACGCAGCGAGTGAACTGGTGCAGCTTGGGCATCATTCAGACGTGGTCTTGTGTCTGAAAATGACAGTATACGTGAAGATGGTGGTGCCCTATCAGTAAACTTCATGTGCTGAGGTATGATTGAGGAACGCTATGGTACTATAAGGCCTTAGTTCACTTCATCCCACTCAACCTATGTGTGTGTGTGTGTGTGTGAGTCGGGAGTCTGTAAGTATCTGATCCACCTCATGTAAACAGGAGAAGGTTTTATATAATAATAGATGAGTAAACAGAGCCTCGTTGTGCTGGCGTGGCCTCTTTTCTAACCCTTACCCTCTCTCTAACCCCAACCTCCAACCCGTTTTTTCCTCATCTTTTGTGGTCTCACTGTATTGTCCCTGTGGGTTCCGCCTTTGTTTTCTTGATGCATCATCCCTGTGTTGTGCAGATGTGGCCTCATGTGCTGCTCACGTATGCATGTATGATACATGTGTTCGTTTGTGTGTGACTACTATTTGTGATTATCAGTTGTGTGTTGCGGGGAGAGAATTTTACACTCGTGTTGCTCTGTACCTTAACCTTGTATATGTGTACCATGCTTTTACTTTTTGTATGTACACACACACACACACACACACACACACACACACTAACCTAAGTCTCTGTGTGAATATCATTTGCGTGTTACAGGGAGAGTTTTACCCATATGCTGTTCCGTCTTTTAACCTTGTAGATATGCACCATGTTTTTACTCCTGTGCACACACATACACACACACACACACACACCCCAAGTACCCATTTTTCAACTAGATCCGAGGGGAGAATGCATAACTGGGTTGGGTGTGGACCGACTATCGCGCCTGATATTCGAACCCATGCGAGCCCGAACTGGGCCTGCCCATGCTGATTCATGGTCGGTAGCACCAACCATTAAACTATGGAGGTCCGTGCGCGCACGCGCGCGCGCGCGCGCGCGCGTGTGTGTGTGTGTGTGTGTGTGTGTGTGTGTGTGTGTGTGTGTGTGTGTGTGTGTGTGTGTGGGTGTGTGTGGGTGGGTGACCTACAATGATAACCACCACCTTGGTTGCGCTCCCCACTGCTGTAGGCAAGCCATGTTTACCCTTGACAAAGCTGCTTCATTAGAGCAGAATTGTACCAAAAGGTCGGCAAACATTGCCTCAATTATTCCACACAGAGACCCTTATCCCAAGTCTCAGCTGTAGAGGCAGGATATTTACGAAACTGTTAACTTTTAGGGAACAAAAGAACATTACCATAGGAGTGACTGTACCAATACTGTAAACTTTCTGTCATTACTATTGGAAAAACCCTCTGTCAAAGTGAGTATGTTTTCCTGGTGCCACACTGAAGTGAGGACACAGTACAGTGAGTGAGTGAGTGAAGTAAAGAGGATGTTGTCTCTAGGGTTAGCAAACACAGCATCTGGGAGTCTGCAATGGGGCGTGGCGTGAGTGTGTACGGAGATTCAAACAGAGTGAGCGCCTAACTACTAGTGTGACACACTGTGAGTGACTTGGATGTTGTCTATGGATGTATCAGTATGACGTTGTGTGAATGAAGTAGGCATATCATGATCATGTAAGTATGTTATGATCATGTAGGTATATCATGATCATGTAGGTATATCATGGTCATGTAGGTATATCATGATCATGTAGGTAATCATGATCATGTAGGTATATCATGATCATGTAAGTATATCATGATCATGTAAGTATGTTATGATCATGTAGGTATATCATGATCATGTAAGTATATCATGATCATGTAAGTATGTTATGATCATGTAGGTATATCATGATCATGTAAGTATATCATGATCATGTATGTTATGATCATGTAGGTATATCATGATCATGTAAGTATATCATGATCATGCAAGTATGTTATGATCATGTAGGTATATCATGATCATGTAGGTATATCATGATCATGTAAGTATATCATGATCATGTAAGTATGTTATGATCATGTAGGTATATCATGATCATGTAAGTATATCATGGTCATGTAGGTATATCATGATCATGTAAGTATGTTATGATCATGTAGGTATATCATGATCATGTAAGTACATCATGATCATGTAAGTATGTTATGATCATGTAGGTATATCATGATCATGTAAGTATGTTATGATCATGTAGGTATATCATGATCATGTAAGTATATCACGATCATGTAAGTATGTTATGATCATGTAGGTATATCATGATCATGTAAGTACAACATGATCATGTAAGTATGTTATGATCATGTAGGTATATCATGATCATGTAAGTATGTTATGATCATGTAGGTATATCATGATCATGTAAGTATATCATGATCATGTAAGTATATCATGATCATGTAAGTATGTTATGATCATGTAGGTATATCATGATCATGTAAGTATATCATGATCATGTAGGTATATCATGATCATATAGGTATATCATGATCATGTAGGTATATCATGATCATGTAGGTATATCATGATCATGTAGGTATATCATGATCATGTAGGTATATCATGGTCATGCAGGAACGTAATGTTACGGTAGTGAGAATTATCTATGGCAGTGCATGGCATATAAGTAGAGCTATTGTGATTGCGCAGATCATAAGGTAGGTTTGAGAAGTGTCGCTCTCTGTGCTGTATTAGTTAAGGGAGCGACAGTGTGTGAAAACATGTATTAGCAAGTAAGTTAAGTGGGAGATTGATGGTGAATCAAGAGTAAGTTATGGTACTGAAGTGTTTTATGATGGGCCAAGTAACTACAGAACTGTGGCTTGTGATGACAGTGGTGAACGTGACGCTGTCTCTGATGATGGATGAGCCAGTACCTCATACCACTAGCATCCGTCGCATCCACCGTGTGTGTTGGTAGCTATGTATGTGACGGTCATCATAACAATGATGATGTAAACAGTGATGATTGTGAAGTGAGCTACTCTACGGTTAATATGATCATGATAATGGTATGTATACTATCAGTATGAGGATAGTAAGGGTGATGCAATAGTAGGTATATCACTGAGTGTTTTTGATTTCAAAAATGGTGACAATTTTCCAATGGTGTTTTCAGTTATAATCGTAACTGCGAGACTTTAGGAAGCGACTCATGTAATGGTAGGTATTATAGAGACAGTATGCAATGGCAATCATGGTAGTTGGAGATTGTTTAATAATACAGTTAGTGATTGTTATGGTGATGAAAACTTCTGTGACGTTGCATGAACTGTCATGCATGGTAGTGAGAGTCTATGCACGAGGGCATATGACAGCAGCCATGGTAATGAGTTGTAGCAGAGGTACATGCAATGGTAGTTATGGTGGCGAATGTTCTAAACAATACATTAAATGGTAGTTATGTAAACTCATGAATCTTTCGCGTTGGTGTTGGAAAATTGCCTTTGCAAGTAAATATAGGCACCACATATTTTCCCTGCCTTGCAATTTATATCCAGAGCATTTCCCAGTAATTGTTGAAATGCATTGTTGTGGAACGTATACAGATTGCCTGCCGTTCGCTGGATGTCATACCAACTCCATATATTGGTGTGACGACTGAACAACTGCTGACGTAGATGAATACAGTGCCATTCCTCTGGGATATGAGATGGATTCCCAACTTAACCGAACCTTTTAGCGAAAACTAACATTTCTAAACATATCTTTCCATTGAGTTTTGTGTATATATATATATATATATATATATATATATATATATATATATATATATATATATATATATATATATATATATATATATATATATATATACAAAGGTATAGGTTTGTTGAGGATTCCTGGGAAATCATATGGGAGGGTATTGATTGAGAGGGTGAAAGCATGTACGGAGTATCAAATGGGGGAAGAGCAGTGTGGTTTCAGAAGAGGTAGAGGATGTGTGGATCAGGTGTTGGCTTTGAAGAATGTATGTGAGAAATACTTAGAAAAGCAAATGGATTTGCATGTAGCATTTATGGATCTGGAGAAGGCATATGATAGAGTTGATAGAGATGCTCTGTGAAAGGTATTAAGAATATATGGTGTGGGAGGCATGTTGTTATAAGCAGTGAAAAGTTTTTATCGAGGATGTAAGGCATGTGTATGTGTAGGAAGAGAGGAAAGTGATTCGTTCTCAGTGAATGTAAGTTTGCGGCAGGAGTGCGTGATGTCTCCGTGGTTGTTTAATTTGTTTATGGATAGGGTTGTTAGGGAGGTGAATGCAAGGGTTATGGAAAGAAGGGCAAGTATGCGGTCTGTTGTGGATGAGAGAGCTTGGGAAGTGAGTCAGTTGTTGTTCGCTGATGATACAGCGCTGGTGGTTGATTCGTGTGAGAAACTGCAGAAGCTGGTGACTGAGTTTGGTAAAGTGTGTGAAAGAAGAAAGTTGAGAGTTAATGTGAATAAGAGCAAGGTTATTAGGTACAGTAGGGTTGAGGGTCAAGTCAATTGGGAGGTAAGTTTGAATGGAGAAAAACTGGAGGAAGTGAAGTGTTTTAGATATCTGGGAGTGGATTTGGCAGCGGATGGAACCATGGAAGCGGAAGTGAATCATAGGGTGGGGGAGGGGACGAAAATTCTGGGATCCTCGAAGAATGTGTGGAAGTCGAGAAGATTGTCTCGAAAAGCAAAAATGGGTATGTTTGATGGAATAGTGGTTCCAACAATGTTGTATGGTTGCGAGGCGTGGGCTATAGATAGAGTTGTGCGGAGTAGGGTGGATGTGCTGGAAATGAGATGTTTGAGGACAATGTGTGGTGTGAGGTGGTTTTATCGAGTAAGTAATAATAGGGTAAGAGAGATGTGTGGTAATAAAAAGAGTGTGTTTAAGAGAGCAGAAGAGGCTGCTTTGAAATGGCTTGGTCACATGGAGAGAATGAGTGAGGAAATATTGACCAAGAGGATATATGTGTCGGAGGTGGAGGGAATGAGGAGAAGTGGGAGACCAAATTGGAGGTGAAAAGATGGAGTGAAAAAGATTTTGAGTGATCGGGGCCTGAACATGCAGGAGGGTGAAAGGCGTGAAAGGAATAGAGTGAATTGGATCGATGTGGTATACCGGGGTCGACGTGCTGTCAATGGATTGAATCAGGGCATGTGAAGCGTCTGGGGTAGACCATGGAAAGTTGTGTGGGGCCTGGATGTGGAAAGGGAGCTGTGGTTTCGGTGCTTTACACATGACAGCTAGAGACTTGAGTGTGAACGAATGTGGCCTTCGTTGTCTTTTCCTAGCGCTACCTCGCGCGCATGCGGGGGGAGTGTGTTGTCATTCTATGTGTGGTGGGTTGGTGACAGGAATGAATAAGGGCAGCAAGTATGAATTGTGTACATGTGTATGTATGCATATGTCTGTGTATGTATGCGATGAAATGTATAGTTATGTATATGTGCGTGAGTGTACGTGTATGTATATACATGTGTATGTGGGTGAGTTGGGTCATTCTTTCGTCTGTTTCCTTGCGACAAAGTATAATAAATAAATGAATGAATGAATGAATAAATAAATGGATATATATATATATATATATACGAATAAAGTGCATATGAACGCGAACCTTCATAGAACATACAAACCTCCAACAGCCAGGATCGAACCCGGGGCCCCTGTGCAAGAGGCAGGCATGCTAACCGCTAGGCTATGGGACTGTATATCCCTCAGAGGCCCAGTCCTCTGTTCTTAACGCTACCTTGCTATGTTCTATGTATATATATATATATATATATATATATATATATATATATATATATATATATATATATATATATATATATATATATATATATATATCCCTGGGGATAGGGGAGAAAGAATACTTGCCACGTATTCCCTGCGTGTCGTAGAAGGCGACTAAAAGGGGAGGGAGCGGGGGGGCTGGAAATCCTCCCCTCTTGTTTTTTTTTTTTTTTTTAATCTTCCAAAAGAAGTAACAGAGGGGGCCAGGTGAGGATATTCCAAAAAAGGCCCAGTCCTCTTTTCTTAACGCTACCTCGCTAACGTGGGAAATGGCGAATAGTTTAAAAGAAAAGAAAAGATATATATATATATATATATATATATATATATATATATATATACATATATATATATATATATATATGTATATATATATATATATATTTTTTTTTTTTTTTTTTTTTTTTTTTTTTTATACTTTGTCGCTGTCTCCCGCGTTTGCGAGGTAGCGCAAGGAAACAGACGAAAGAAATGGCCCAACCCCCCCCCCATACACATGTACATACACACGTCCACACACGCAAATATACATACCTACACAGCTTTCCATGGTTTACCCCAGACGCTTCACATGCCTTGATTCAATCCACTGACAGCACGTCAAACCCTGTATACCACATCGCTCCAATTCACTCTATTCCTTGCCCTCCTTTCACCCTCCTGCATGTTCAGGCCCCGATCACACAAAATCTTTTTCACTCCATCTTTCCACCTCCAATTTGGTCTCCCTCTTCTCCTCGTTCCCTCCACCTCCGACACATATATCCTCTTGGTCAATCTTTCCTCACTCATTCTCTCCATGTGCCCAAACCATTTCAAAACACCCTCTTCTGCTCTCTCAACCACGCTCTTTTTATTTCCACACATCTCTCTTACCCTTACGTTACTTACTCGATCAAACCACCTCACACCACACATTGTCCTCAAACATCTCATTTCCAGCACATCCATCCTCCTGCGCACAACTCTATCCATAGCCCACGCCTCGCAACCATACAACATTGTTGGAACCACTATTCCTTCAAACATACCCATTTTTGCTTTCCGAGATAATGTTCTCGACTTCCACACATTTTTCAAGGCTCCCAAAATTTTCGCCCCCTCCCCCACCCTATGATCCACTTCCGCTTCCATGGTTCCATCCGCTGACAGATCCACTCCCAGATATCTAAAACACTTCACTTCCTCCAGTTTTTCTCCATTCAAACTCACCTCCCAATTGACTTGACCCTCAACCCTACTGTACCTAATAACCTTGCTCTTATTCACATTTACTCTTAACTTTCTTCTTCCACACACTTTACCAAACTCAGTCACCAGCTTCTGCAGTTTCTCACATGAATCAGCCACCAGCGCTGTATCATCAGCGAACAACAACTGACTCACTTCCCAAGCTCTCTCATCCCCAACAGACTTCATACTTGCCCCTCTTTCCAGGACTCTTGCATTTACCTCCCTAACAACCCCATCCATAAACAAATTAAACAACCATGGAGACATCACACACCCCTGCCGCAAACCTACATTCACTGAGAACCAATCACTTTCCTCTCTTCCTACACGTACACATGCCTTTCATCCTCGATAAATATATATATATATATATATATATATATATATATATATATATATATATATATATATATATATATATATATATATATATATATATATATATATATATATATATATATATATATATATATATATATATATATATATATATATATATATATATATATATATATATATATATATATATATATATATATATATATATATATATATATACAATGTGAGTGTATGTGTTCGTGTATAATGATAATGAGACGTCTTACACTTGTGTGATCGGGTATTACTTCATGCTGCAGCATAAATCATATCATTAAATATTTCAGGCAGAAGGAAGGAAGTAGGGGTGAGGTGAGTAGGAGTAAAGGAGTGAGGTACAGGAAGTAATACGATATCATCACAGGAAGGAAATTGTTTTGCCAGTTTATTACTACCTCACTCCAGAGAAGGATCCACATAATACCTCGAATAAAAGTATAACGGCAGAGACAGATATGTATACTAAGACTCAGCATATGTGTTCAGAATGTGTAGATAATAGTCATGGACTCGGAAAAAGTTATAATAGAGAAAGAAAGATACCTACCGCTTGCTCTTTGAAGATAATGGAAACCTTCCATGGATTTGCTACGTTTTGACACTATGTTAAATATACGCTTTTGTGCCTAGCGAGAGGGAGGAAGTGTTCTACGAGCGAGTTCCGAGAGTGTCGGAAGTAAGAAGATGAAGGAAGAAATAAAGATATGTAATATGTGGTAAGGCTTCTGGGGTGACTTGGAGAGCCAGTGATACCGAAGGGCTGGTCAGAAGTGGCCCATATCCCGCTGGCGATATATGTGTATGTGAACAACGTAAGGAAGTGGATGACACCACATGAGGGATGTTCTGAGGACACCTTACTGATCAAGTGAGGAAACTACACTGTTAAGTGAGAGGTTTCAGGAAAAGAATAAAGGCAGGTTATTTAGACTGAACAAAGCAGAGTAGAATATGTAAATCGATTGATAATAATCAATGACTCTTCATAAAAAGGTGTAGACGTGTTGTGGAATATGATGTAATGGGTTCAAAATGTTAATAAAAAAATCGTACAGAAATATCTTGCTTATTTGTTGGTCTTGGACAATTCAAAATGAAAATGATAAAGCAAAAGCTTTCAATACTGCAGGAGGCCTTGGCCTGGTGAGGATCTTATATGAAAATGTTGTAAGCTATCTGAGCGTATAAGAAAGCATTCTGACGTTCGACTCAGAGAACAGGAATGTTCCTCCGACCGTCAGGACCCACAAGAACTTATACAGTACTTTGTGAGGCTTACGATCTCGGTAGGGAGATCCTTCCCTCCCAGCGTTCTGAGTACTGAATTCCCAGGATTCAAACCTCGAGCTGGCTGGCTACAGGTCTCCTCGTATCTGGAATATCCTGTGTTCCGGGCTCTTAGACTCCATTTTTTCATTTGATCCACACAGTTTTTGCGTAAGATTTCCTTCATTCTTTAGCTCCCTCGAGTCCGAGTCTTGGGAAGACTCGAGGGAACTTGCGGCTCTGGGTCCGGTACCCTCTAAGGATAACACAACAGAATTCCCTGCATTCATAATTTTTTGTTCAAACTTCAAACTAGAATTCTTACGTATCCAAGATATTGAATTCCCTGAAGAGGGAGTTCCCTTGTTCACACTTCCTTGCACACAGTTTCTGGTCTCTAGATATAACTGAACAGAGGAATCTTCTGACCCAGAGTCACCTGAGAGTCAGAACATGAAGGCCTTGTGTTCAGAAATCCATAATTCCATCGGTTACCCGGGCCGCAGGTTCCTGATTTCAATAATTCGAAATCAAATACTTTTCGTTCGAAAGTTCTATACTGATCAATTACATAGCAATCCTCTGTACTTTTTCGTATCCGTAATAACCCATCTATTTCATTTATGATTTTCAGGAACGAAAATTGTAAACTTATCGTGATACACTTCATGGCTATCCCATGTCGTCAGCAAATCCCCATAGGATGTTATGGTATACAAGTTTGTAACCTTGTGAAAGTTACATAAAAAGACATCCATTCTGTGCCAGCTTTAAGTATCATTATTGCTACTCACTAATGAGATACCATTCTCATCTTCGTTGTGAAAATAGTTTTTAATTCATTCTTGAAGATAATCTATTCTTATGGTATCTGTTTTTCATCAATTTTATCATAACAAATACTACGTTATGATAGACGCACATATTTGTTGTCTATGTTTTTTTAATCAGTGTAGTTTATAGATTATCATTGTAATTCACTTAACTTTATTCGGTGTTCTCCCTTATCGTATAAACTTTAGAATTATTTGACTTATGACATTCATACTAAATAACATCAAGTAATCTATTACACTGAAGAAAACTTCACACAGTAAGATCAAATCTCTAATATGATTTTATTTTTCTGTGTTGCCATCTTTTATTCTTCTAAGAAACTCCTCCTCAGCCGACTGCGCCAGCTTCATGTAATTCAAATGGCGCAATAATACGTAAACTTTTCCCACATAAACTTGAAACTTTTACTCCACAATTCTTCGGCTGGGAAAATTCGTGGGTCTACTGGTAGGATACGGATTTCTGGGAAATTCGTATTTGATGATGAGAGGTGCCTCTCTATCCTATCTACACACTTGACACAAACACATAAAACATATAATTGTACATATTACGCACTTGAAACAAGCACATACAAACATAATTTTACATGTTCTCTGGACCTCACTCATCACAGCAACACTACAAACACCATTTCAGTCCATCTTAAGACCCTTTATGCAGTATCTATCCATATCTATCCAGACCTCTGTTACTACAACGAGACATGATTTACTGTCTCTCTGACCTTTTCCCTTCGTATTTTCTTTCATTCTACTACCATTAGGGCTCCGGCATTGCAGACGTAATGTCAAACCGTAAGAAATTATCTTTCGTTTTTGCAAATATATTTGGTTCAGACTGGATCATGTTTATTGTCCAAATATGCGGACGGCCAAATCTCGTGAATTGGGCGTTGTTAGATATTCCTTGTAACGATTCACATTCTATGATATCTTGGAACTGATGCATCCTTTTTTTTCTTTTTTTTTCTAAAAGAAGGGAACAGAGAAGGGGGCTAGGTGAGGATATTCCCTAAAAGGCCCAGTCCTCTGTTCTTAACGCTACCTCGCTATCGCGGGAAATGGCGAATAGCATGAAAGAGAGAGAGAAAAAAAAAAAATATATATATATATATATAATTTTTTTTCCATACTATTCGCCATTTCCTGCGATTGCGAGGTAGCGTTGAGAACAGAGGACTGGGCCTCCGGGGAATATCCTCACCTGGCCCCCTTCTCTGTTCCCTTCTTTTGGAAGATTAAAAAAAAAAACGAGAGGGGGGATTTCCAGCCCCCCCGCTCCCTTCTCTTTTAGTCGCCTTCTACGACACGCAAGGAATACGTGAGAAGTATTCTTTCTCCTCTATCCCAAGGGATATATATATATATATATATATATATATATATATATATATATATATATATATATATATATATATATATATATATATATATATATATATATATATATATATATTTCAAGCCACCAATGGGTGAGTTTTCATGAAAGCAGCGTCGACTATTTTGGCCGTCATTAACATGATGTTCCAGAAAGTTAACAACGACTGAATTAAACTCTAACTCAGCGATTCCAAGATCAAAGACTCCTAAAGGCTCGATTCCTTTTACATTTCTGATGTTTAGATTTATCTACTACCATACTTCCAGCGTCAATGACTTCTTTTTAACGTAAGGACTCAGTGGTCTGTTGTACTACTGTTGTTTTACAAACTCCTTTGTATACATCCTGGATCTAGGACTCTTGAGTGCTGGACTCCTTAAAATGTCATGCTTGGTCTGGAAGTAGCTTTGGCCTTGTCATTCCTCAGTGTTAAACTCCCTGGATTATGTTTCCTGCACCAAATGTTCTCTGGACGTTTTGTCTTTGATGTAATGTTAACAAGACTGTGCTTTATGGATGCAATGCTTTCTTGATCATGACATCTTCAGCTCAATATTCCTTGATCATAACATCTTCAACGTAAAAGTCACTTGTTCATAACATCTAGAACGCAGTGATTCCTTGATCATAACATCTTCAACGTAGTCCCCACCTGATCATAACATCTTCAACGTAGTCCCCACCTAATCATAACATCTTCAACGTAATGCTCCCGCTCTTTATCATAATTTCAACACAATGCTCCTTTCATCGTAAGATCTGAAATGTATAGCTACTTCAGTATGCATTTACCCAAGTTTTGTCCCTACGGTATATAAACTGGACTGAGCACGATGCTTCTCTAAACTTGGGATGCCAGGCTTTGGTGCTCCCTGCACACTTAGGTTCTCATGTATGAGTTTAGAGGTAATGTTTCCTTTCCATAATTCTTTGGGGTACGAGAATTTCAGAATATATTGCTCTTTGAACTTAAATTTCCCAAAATATAATGATTCTGCGAGTGACCTCCGGATCGTCCTCTAATCTCTAGACTAAAAAAAATTCCATCTTAGTTAATATAACAGAAAAATGTGTGACATGATTCCAGGAAAGCACACAAGGGAGGGTGTTATGAAGATAATATATATATATGTATATATATATTATATATATATATATATATATATATATATATATATATATATATATATATATATATATATATATATATATATATATATATATATATATATTTATGTATATATATATATATATATATATATATATATATATATATATATATATATATATATATATATATATATATATATATATATATATATATATATATATATATATATATATATATATATATATATATGTAGAGAGAGAGAGAGAGAGAGAGAGAGAGAGAGAGAGAGAGAGAGAGAGAGAGAGAGAGAGAGAGAGAGAGAGAGAGAGATGGCTAGATGATAAACAGATATTCAGGGACCTAATTTCTTGAAATGTTTTACTAACATCTGCGTTAAGTTGACTAAAATGCCCTGATCTTCGTAGCCCTCACCACTACCAATTTTCTAATTATGTTAGAATGAAAATAACGTTCTAGATCACATGCCATCATTTATGTTGTATCTTATACACAGATAATTATCATTGCCAGACAAACACCACAATAGTCTCAAGTCAGTCCTGATGTGACTATAAACTGAAATTTCGCTCTGGTAAGTAAAAGGACTAAGAGGTCTAATTCCCAGGCGGTGTGTTGCCTGGTGTTTGCCGAAGTAATCAGAGAATGGTGTGAGTTATGATTATGTCTCTACCTACTCTCACAAGAATTATTGATAGTTCCTCTGGTGTAAACGGGTAACCAGGTCAGCATATGAATTTGAACCATTCCTGAGGCCAGTGATTTTCAGAGGGATTTCTTTTTTTGTTCTGTCTTCCTTGCTGTATCTCTCTTCCTGTCGAAGTTATTTGTCGTAAGAAAACCATAAAGATATTTGTCTCAAAAATACTTCAGAGTCAGTTTAGATTTCAAGACTGTGCATATTTTCGATAGTTTCTTAGTGAGTTTGAAAAGTTTCAGTAACAGCAGAATTTCTGATAAGAATGATTTATGTATTGATAACAACATTCATGGTTTATAAGAATGATTTATGTATTGATAACAACATTCATGGTTTATAAGAATGATTTATGTATTGATAACAACATTCATGGTTTATAAGAATGATTTATGTATTGATAACAACTTTCATGGTTTATAGGAATGTATCAGCGGCTGGATGGTCACCGTCATTCTTCATCTTAATGTTTTCTCATTTTCTTCCATAAATGTGTCCAGTGGTAACAACTTCAAAGGGTCTATCTTTTTTTCCAACGCATTGAATAGATCTTTGACGATTTCTGTTTTGAAAAATTGTTGTATCTCTAAACATATGATGTGAAGGACTGGCAACTTTATGGGCTAGATCACATATTCTGGAAACATATATAATACGTATGAGTCCCTAACCTGGCCTTCTAGTGCACTTGCAAGACTTTGCTAACATTAACATCGTTACATTATTCTTCAATAGGTTGAGCATCAAGAAGAATCCAGGTTTCTTTATCCAATAATTTGATGATGAACTTTGAAATTTTATTTCTTTATAATGATTCAATTTCTCATCATGAAACTGCAAATCAGCCGATGTGCTCTTGAATATATGGGTGTGATATGAATGTTTGTTTGATTTCCCCTCATATCTTTACTTTGTTTATTTATATATATATATATATATATATATATATATATATATATATATATATATATATATATATATATATATATATATATATATATATATATATATATATATATATATATATGTATATATATATATATATATATATATATATCATCACTAAGACATATTCTTGTCCCTTACTCTCGTGACTGTGGTTCGAATCTCCTTCGTGTAGTTACAAATGGTTTTAAGAACGTCTGCCAGCTATGTGCATGTTGTGCAATGCTGTGTCTTGCGTGCCGGCAAATGAGCTTGATAAAGATTCTGCCTCTGGTTACCAGCCCGTGCGACTACCGTTGTTCACGGTGGTCGTAGCTACGGCGACAACACTTACCATGTATACATGACGACGTGAAGTGGTGAATAGGTTCATATCTTGTAATAGAGTCATCGCAGTCGCTTGTTATGCTTTACATTTACTCCAGTATCATACTATGGATGTTGCTATTGTCATCCGAACGCTGACTCAGTGAAATCATTAATCAAAGTCAATACGTGTCGTCGCCTGCAGTTCACTTTCCTCCCACACGTAATGCTAAGCTGTGAGGCCAGACCAGACGTCCTGCTCGTCACTCCGCTTTCATCATATCGATCAGTTAGTGAGGACAGAGGCCCTCGACACTGCTGGAATGTTGGCTTGTGTTCATCACTCTAATATCAGAGACTGAATGTCGGAGGATATCCGCTATTTTATTTTGGCTCTAGTGTCCATCAGGGCAAACTTTAAGTTACCCTCATGAAAACTTGCTGAAAATTTAATTGTGAATATCAAAAATAATTCAACCATATGTCATGATGTCATATAAATTTTTCATTCGGTCTCTAAAATCTCTCAGACATAGGAAAGAGTTAATCTCTCACTCCTCTCACTCTTCCACGTTGTATGGTCGACGTTCACAAAGATATTGATACAAATCATTCCCGTATGTTTTATAGTGCGAAGATCACACAGAAATGATGTTGCTATGTTTACCCTTCCTGAAGGAGGTTAAGTCTATCAAACTTCTTTTTCTCTTCTTTCTCACGTCGAAGATTCCAATTACAAGGAAAGTCGTCATCAAGGCTAATTTTGAAGGAACTGTATTCACAGTAAAAAGAAATAAAGAGAAAAATGAATGGAATTGTTCAAGAGATTTTGGGATGCTGAATATCCTGTTATTCAAATGACAACGGAAGTTTGATATACCAGGAATATAAGGTTTTATAATCTCCATGTCTGGTACGGCAGGAGAGTTAACCCCACTACTTAAGCAGGTGCATTTTGCTTGCTGACACCAAATAAGCCATGGAAAGAAATACCTCATCACAGGACGTCAACATAGCCTCACTTCCTACTAAGATACTAGTCTTAGATACTTGGGCACATTACACGTTTAAACATCGACAGCACTGGACAAGCGAGAATTTCAGTGTTTTGATGGCGACCTGTGTGTGACCTTGGATCATATTCAGCGCACTAAGGCTCGTACTGCTTGCTCCGGCACACCTGTCTGACAGGTTCCTTTGTGGGGATGATGGCTCCTGATCACTGTGCATAGCCACACGATAACATTAATGTCCGCCTCCTGCTGGTGTCTTAACCGAATCCTACCATCATCGTCAGCCTCGGAAGACGGCTCGACCATATACCAGGAACAGCGTCAGCTCCCGTAGATGTCATAGCCAAACGCAAGCATCACTCTCGCTCCCAGATATAAACAACAAACTTCCTTCGCAGGCAGAGGAAGGTCTTGATTTTGTGCCTCAGTTTTCACCAAGTTCCGTTTGGGCGCTACGGTAACCTTAGTGGAGACAGCGTCGTTGCTGCCTAGCTCAGGAGTCAATAACTTCTTTCTGTGTGAGCTACTTGCTGACCAAACTAGCACGCCAAGAGCAGAAGACAAGGCTTCACTGAGTATATATCACAGGCTATTCGTGTGGCTGACGAAGGTTGATGACGCTGAATATGTCCTTTTTTGGAAGATATGGAAATGAGGCAGCGAGTCTCTGTTCTTAGGACATCGTTACAGTCTTCCACATCTAGTAATGATGCAAAATAATTTCTGGATCACCATAGTTCTCCTGGGAGAAGTAAGGAAGTTGACTGTCATGATCGCATTCATCGATGACGTTAATTGAGTGGAACCGTAAAAAAGTAGAATTTAGTCTTCGTTGAAGTATGCATATCAACAGCAAGTGATATATGACAGAGGCGTAGAAAAATACACAACTCAGTAATGCACGTGTTTGGTAAAATAACACACACACTCACACACACACATACACACACACACACACACACACACACACACACACACACACACACAAACATACACACACACACTAACAAGATAAATCGTGTTAATGACTCCGATGATCTGCTGGTGGTAGGTCACGCCTCTTCAAGTCGACCTGAAGGCAAGTTGAAAATACACATCAATGTCTGACTTATTAACAGGTAACTTTTTTATGGTGTCGTCTTCACTTATACTTTGACAACTGTCATGATTGGTTGATCACATTGCTGGGAGTGCTATCAATTGAGTTCTTTACCTACTGGTATGATAATGACTTCATCGCAAAAGGTTTTGGCTGTAACTCTCGCGTATGTTGATCCACCACGCTGTTGGGCTCAATATTGTGGACGTTGTTAATTAACTTTCATGAACAATACTTTGGATTACTAGGAAGAGACAAAAACACGTAAGATGATATCGTATAAAAAGTTAAAGAACGCAACATTACAATTGTATAATGAAATACTAATGAAGGCGCTTGTTAGTTTGCGTTGTAAATGCGTTCATTTTTATGACAGAGAGAACAGATGATAATGTGTTGATGATCATACTAAAGCAGACCATAAGAATAACAAATTATGAATTTACACAAGATCTATTGGTCCTGGAGAGAACTCCCTTGGTACGTGAAATGCCAAAACCAACTCTTATTCACAAATCAGGACGTTCTTTCTCGGTTTCAGATACCCTGCTCAAAATGTTTGATTGTCACGTAACATTTTCTGCAGTTACCAACTAATGTTTTACTCATTTTCTGTAAACATTTAACGCGCCCGTCCTCCAGTAACAGTATCACGACATCCTAACTAGTGAGGCTCAAGATATGTTACCCATATATCCAAGGTACTCCATCTCCCAGCTCATGAGCTATATGGTCACGTGATAAGTTTCCTAATTCTTCCAAGTCATAATGTGTATACCTAATCCTGATATTCACTGACCCTGCTCATTATAGTAGTCGTAACACAGAGTTTCCTCGGTCATGGTCTGTACGTAGTTGAAACATCCGACTCATCACTATCAGATGTAAACAGAACACACTATGTGTGCAGGTACAGTGAATAAGGAACTCGCTGATTGTCAAGTTGTTTATTGTGTATGACTTTCATTATCATAAATAACTGAAAAGAAGGACTCATCATATTTCATGTACTGAATGTTTATTATCATAATACTCCTGAAGTATTACTGATCCAAACAGTTAGTAGAACACTATTCGCATTCCATTGTTATTCTGGGTCTGGTGCTGTAGGTTCAGTAGTCAGTGGGGCAGGAGCCACATACCGTCACAGTCTCAGATCTGGTGCTGTAGGTTCAGTAGTCAGTGGGGCAGGAGCCACACACCGTCACAGTCTCAGGTCTGATGCTGTAGGTTCAGTAGTCAGTGGGGTAGGAGCCACACAACGTCACAGTCTCAGGTCTGATGCTGTAGGTTCAGTAGTCAGTGGGGTAGGAGCCACACACCGTCACAGTCTCAGGTCTGATGCTGTAGGTTCAGTAGTCAGTGGGGTAGGAGCCACACAACGTCACAGTCTCAGGTCTGATGCTGTAGGTTCGTCACACAGATTCAGTC